>NC_073640.1:23080555-23386111 GCF_029407905.1 Bubalus kerabau
CACACTGAAACCCAGCTCCAGTGCTCTGTCTGCACCGTCCCATTTCTGCCCCTTCCAGCAGACTTATTTCATAAAAACGTCAGCTATTAAGTTAACATTATTTAAGGGGCTTTGGGTTTTAGTTCCTGAATGCAACCTAAGCTGGAAGGGGAAAGGCCAGCCATGAAGGCCCGGCTGTATAAAACCTGATCCACAGAGGTACTAAATCAATAACCTGGCTGTGGGCTCCCTGCGCTTCTCTATTTATCACTGCAGCACCGATAAGGATCTGATTTAGAGTGAACCCTTCTGAGGGTCCAAGTCCGACGCAAGCTGTAATATGATCTGCGGGGGAGGGCTGATAACCCGAAACAATGTGAAGAAATCCTGTCAGATAAATAAAACAAACTGTTTGTCCATTAAATAGCGCTGTCAGAAAGAGGCCAGGGAAGTGAAACAGAGCTAAGTTCAATTCTTTTATGGAGACACAAAGCCAGGAACACCTGAAGCAAGCTGGGGAAATAACCTCACTCAGAAATAAATGGAGAGGGTGTTGGGGAAGGGAGGTAGTGATCGGATTTAGTGAGGTCACTATAATCTTTGATCTCGGCAAATCCTGTACCCTCCCTGGAGCCTGGCCACAGTCATCTGTGAAACGGGACCCATTGCCTGGTGTTGCCCACCTCCCTGGGTGGTGGATGTGATTCTATGGACGAATTACATAAAATGCGTTCTGAAGAAGAAGGAAGTGACTCCAGGAAGCTCAGAAATGCAGATGCCTACAGAGGATGAACTGGTTACAGAAATGCTTGAATCAGAGAAGGAAGAGGAAAGTCTTCCTTGACTCCAGGGGCGACAGAGACTCAGCGCCATCAACATGGCGGCACCGAAACACAGCCTGCTGCCACCGAGTCTTCCAGTTTTCTTCCAAAGAAGTTCAAGATATGGATTTTAATGGGAAATAAAAATTTGAGGTGTTCACAGTGACAGTTAAGAACGTTTTAGAATTCTATGTGCTTAGTTTAAAAGTCCTTTGTATGTAGTTGAAAAACTATGGGCTAGATGCGGTTGTGGTCTGTGACCTCGGGACAAAGGCAAGGTGGGGTTTTTCATGATTCCCAACATGGATCCTGTACTTCATGCCAGACAGAACTTGGGGACATGAAGGAAGCAGAAAAGCCGCGTCTGTCCTCAAATCCACTGATAGACCTCACCTGTGTGTCAGTGTCTTCAACTCTGAGATGCCATTCTGCTGGATTTATATACCACCCCTCATTGAGCACTGCACAGATTCTTCAGATAACAGAGATTCTCTCCTACTGGATATATTATGGTTTAACTGTCTCCTGAGCTTTTCATTCCTAGAGAACTTTGGCCCTGTCGGTATTTTTCAACGGAAGCACTGATGGCATTTTGTACAGACACTAAATGTCAATGGCTCCCTGGCCACCAACCACAAGTCTTAAGACAACCAAAAAAAAAAAAAAAAAAAAAAATGCCCCTTTACTTTAAAAACAAGATGCAAAACAACCCTCTGCTCTTTCGCAGTTGCGGAAACCAGAGTCCCATTCTGGTTCTTGAAGAAGACCACAGATGGTCAATGTAACCAGGTCTCTGAGGTGGGCTTCTTAAAGAAGCCCAGAGAGTCTTTACTCTGTGAGTCCTAAGCTTCTTAGAATAATACAGAGCAAGCCAGCAGACAGGAAACAAGGGTTTTCTGGAGAAAAGTCTGTGGCTTTGATTTCAACTCCAGGTTCTGAGTCACCAGTATTATTTCTTAAACAAGCAGGATCCCGGGCATCATTCTGGCAGGCCTGAGGCTATAGCCCAGGGACATTTATTTTTATAGACAGCTTCACTGGTGAATCATTGGGCTTCCCTGATGGCTCAGATGGTAAAGAATCCACCTGCAATTCGGGAGACCTGAGTTCAATACCTGGGTTGGGAAGATCCCTTGGAGGAGGGAATGGCAGCCCACTCCAGTATTCTTGCCTGGAGAATTCCATGGACAGAGGACTGGAATTCTCTGCATCCTGGTGAGCTACAGTCCATGTGGTCGCAAAGAGTAGGACACAACTGAGAAACTTTCACTTCACTGGTGAATCTAGACCATTTTGACAGCTACTGCTTTAATCAAAGCATTAATACTTTCTTGTCTTTCTCAGACTTACTTGTTTTACAGAATCACCTGGAAAGCTTTACAAAATATGGCTCTTTAGGAACCAGTCTGGGAGACTTATATGATTTGGCTGTTGGATCAAATTTTTACATAACACTTGTGAGTAACGGAGCTCTTGTATCTTTGCTATGTTTTTGGAGAGGTTGATCTGTTTATCCCCGCATTACAGATAGCAAAACTGACACCCAGAAATGGAACATGACCATTGTGCCCAAAGTTAGAATAAGAATCAAATGTCTTTGTCTTTCTCCCAGAGTGTTACCATCACCTTTTCCTGCAGAATCTAAGGCCAACTTGCTGCATTCAAGCTGATCTTTGGATAAAATTAATTTTCTGAAGCAGTGGTCATGGGGTATCTCTTTGTATTGAACTGTATTTTCTCTTGAACTTTGTGTTTGTTATTGAGTAATTCTCTTTCCCCATCAGGCAGGAAGTAGTTTCTGTGCTTCCTTGGCTTTGAGGTGATTTCTGGCAGAGCCCAGAAATCCAAAATCTCAGCTCATTGAGTAGCCAACTGCATGAAGATCAAGGGGTTCCTCAAATCAAGGAGGTAGTTCTTAGAGACTAAGGGAGGAGGAGATAGAGGTTCAGCATCAAAATTAAAATAATGAAAAATACAGATAATGTGAAATATTTTGCTTACCTAAGTCTTTAGACCCAGAGTCAGATAGGCAGTCTTTAATTGTGATATAACTGAGCTATTGGCATCTTCAGTTGAACCATTTCAGAAGAAGTTAGTCTGGTACTAAGGAGATAAAATTAAATACATGGAGAAAATGATTTTTTATTTTCAGGAATTCCTTAAGTGAAAAAAAAAATTATGTTCGTTCAAGTGAATATTCACAAGATCTAAAGAAGGTTAAGGAAAAATAAAAAAGGAATATATTGGTCCATAGAAATGGGAAATCCAGGAATACAAATGATTTTAGGCACAACCTAATCGAGAGCATCAAATAGTGTTATCAGGGGTCTCCTTGACTCTCTCTATCTCCATCTCTGCTTTGGCTTCTCTCCTCTGCTGTCCCTCTGTCTCCTGGGCCATATCCTCCCAGCCTAGCAATTCTAATGCAACCAGCACTTATTCTCATTGGTTTCCCTTGAAACGTAGGCCAGGTCCATCGTAAGGAACAAGGTACAGAGAGAACATGCTATTTGGCCAGCCTTGGGTCATATGTATATCCTGGATCCAGGAAGGTGGGGGTCTATCTGTTTAATCTACATAGACAGACAATGGAGATACCCTGACTCCCAAAAGAAAAAGAGAGAGGGTTGGGGGGGTGGGGGGAACAGGACTGCTAAAGAAAAAAGGAGAATTGATCCTGGTCAAGAATGAACAACAGATGTTTCCTACAAAGGGAGACAAGATGGATGTAGGGAAAGGAACCAAGTCCATTTTCTTCTTTTCTGTCTCACATTAGCATTCATTAAATAAAAGCAAGAAGTCAAAACAGTGAAACAAACACCCATTGAGAATAAAAGCAAAGAAAAGGCCCTTCTCTAGTAATAAAAAAATGCTAACTTGATATGTTTTTGAGAAGGCTTTTTTTTTTTTTCCTTAAGAAACTACAGTAACTCAGCTTGGCTAATAAAGTGTTTGTCTAGTACATTATGGAAGTCTTTCGGGAGACTATTGAATCAATTAGAATGATTTGTAATTAGCACACCAACCTAATGACCGGGTGTCTCTAAATTGCTTGAAAAGAGTTTGCTCCCTTAAAGGAATTGTATGTCCCCTTTATGAACTTATTTACACTAGTAATATGCTTATTAGCCTCTTAAAATTTTTCCAGAAAATAATTTATGTTCAGATTATGTGTGAAATATCAACAATTCTGAATTAAGTGATTTTGAACAACTGGAAAGTTACCATATTAATTGGAATGATTCCCCACCCTCCCCAGGGAAATTATTCACAAATGCCTATGGAACAGACAATCACAAACAAGCACTTTTTGAAAATTCTGATTGATATGAAGAAGCCATGTCTGATCCCAAAGCTTAAGAATGTTCACAAATATAAAACAGTGTTAAAAGGGCCATATACTTTTTTCAAAAGTCTTACAAATAAGATTGGGAATGAGCTGAACTGTTTTATAAATTCCCCAGACTTGAATGGGCAAACACTCATTCATGTGGTGCAATTTTAGTTTTTCAAATTTCTAGAACTCAATTTGAGAGCAGGGCCAACCCACAGACATATGGCATTTTGGTCAACAACAGAGGTTCTGAAATCAGGCAAAATCTGGATTCATATTCCAACTCCTTCCTTACTACAGCTGTGGAATCTTAGGCAATTTACTTCCTCTTTCTCAGCTTCTACTTTGTCAGGGAAATGGAGGTGATGGTCTCTCCACCAATAGCTTTGGTGGGGTTAAATAAAATAAATATATCTTGCATATAGTAACCCCATATTGGTTGTATTAATAGAAAGACTCCCAGGTCAACAGTGTTTCAATCCTGGGGAATTAATCCATTTTCATCTTATTCCAGTGAATAACCTGGACCGTATAGAAGGATCTCCATAATAGGCTAGAGCAAAGATTGGACAACGTAGAATGTTTAATAGTAGAAATACAATTTCAGGCAAATCATGTTTGCAGCACCTCTTCAGAGAAAGCAATGTTCATGCATTTGTTCATTCATTCTCTTATCCCATAAGTATTAATGCCTACAGATATTAATTTGAGCCTCTACTGTTGGGCTATATTGGGCTACTGTTGGGCTATATTGGGCTAAATATTGGCAATACGGTAGAGGATAAAACTCATAAAGTAGCCATAAACTCTCAGAAATTTAACAACTTTGGTTAATTTCATCTTGTCATCACTTTTCTTGAGCAATAAAACTTGTGATATTTTGTCATATCCATCCAGCCCAGAATAGAGTATAAAACGTCTTCCCACCTTGTGATCATTGTTCAAAAAGTTGTCCATGCAATGTGCTTAAATGCAGGGCTTCCTCACAATGCAAGAAACAGCTCAATATGTGTAATGGTTTAAACTGCTACTAAAATGATCACTTTCTGATTTGTAAACATTTTTTAAGCACTGTGATGTTGTTGGAAACGTTGAACAGAGTTGGGCTCAGATCTAGGTCTATTTTATAACAGCTGATGAACTTAGGCAAATGACATAACCTGAGGTTCACTTTCCTCATCTATAAAATGAGTCATTTTCAGGGCCTTCTTGTAGAACGAGTGAAATATTGCATAGTATAGAGAATGTTGTAACTGCTCAGCAGTGGCATAATCATCAGAGTAAGTAAAACTTATGTTATCATTTTAAGTTGATATGGTATTTTCAGTTAGACATTTTCATTTAATGCTCAGAACAGGCTATGAGGGAAGGTCATTAACATTATTGTCATCAGTATCATCATCAGGACTATTGATAAAATAAGGAGAGGTTCCATGATTTGCCCAAGATCACAGGGCACGTAAGTGGTAGGGTCAGTCCCTTGTCCTAGAAAGCATCACTGGATTTACCAGCAATTTTCAAAGTTGATCTTTTTCGCCTGGAGAGTACACTTTTTAGTTGCACCAGCAATTCAACAATGACCAGGACAGGTCTGAACTGGCCCTTCTGGATGCATATTTTGGTGGGGAGAATAAAATTGAAGAACTGGGGACTGAAGAACCCATGCCTCTCTCCATGGACTGTGCCTCTGCTCAGCCATCTGCTTCCTTCACTGTTTGATCCTCCAAGATTCTTTCAGTCTGGCTTCCAACGTCATTTAAACCATAGCCATGCGAAGATAGGAGCTCTCCAGGTGGCAACAGTGGTAAAGAACCCACCTACCAATGCAGGCAATATAAGAGACGAGGGTTTGATCCCTGGGTCAGGAAGATCCCCTGGACGAGGGCAACCAACTCCAGTATTCTTGCCTGGAGACTCCCATGGACAGAGGGGCCTGGCAGGCCACAGTCCATGGGGTTGCAAAGAGTCAGACATGACTGAAGCGACTTATCAGGCATGCACACATGCTAACATATCTTCATTAAAATACTGATTGAAAAAATGCTGTTTTTGGAGAAAATTCCCTGAAATAGCTGGAGAAACAATCACCGTCCCCCATACCTCTGGCCAAGCTTCTGGGGAATGTGAGTCCAGTCTTGGTAGGGATTCTGATTTTCAAGGAAAAAAGAGCTGATAATCGGGATTTTGATGTGAAATGAGGCTTCCTTGAGATCAGAGGTAAAGAATGCACCTGCAATAGAGAAAACTCAAGAGATGTGGGTTCAGTCCCTGGGTTGGGAAGATCCCCTGGAGGAGGGCGTGGCAACCCACTCCAGTATTCTTGCTTGGAGAATTCCATGGACAGAGGAGCCTGGTAGTCCATGGGGTCCAGCGATTGAGCACACCCATATTTTAAAATATTGACTCAAAACGAAACCAAAACATGACAATTGACCGGATGAGGTTTGAGGATTTCTATTTGTAATCTCAGCTGTAACCAGGGTTTTGATTCATTTTAGAGGTTAGGGAACTGGGTTTTAGAAGAATGGATTTACCAGAAGAAGAAGGCCAGGGGGACAGTTTCCTATGGCTGGGCTCTAGACTCTAGACTGTAGACTGGGGGCTGGGAAGAGTGCAAAGTGGTGAGGCTGGTGAGGCAGGCAGGGTCTAGATCATGGTTTCTGTGAAGAGCAGTGGGGTGCGGCTGACCCAGTGAGTGTATTGAAAACATGGTGTGGTGATGGGAATTAACTGGAAGGGGCAAAAAGGTAGTTGAGAGGCCTCATAAGAAGCTATCGCAGCCATTCCAGCACATGCTTCTCTGATTCTCATCCTGACAGTGCCAACTCTGTACCAAGCCAAGGTAATTTTCTCTTGCATTTTACTAGGTTAAGATGACTATCCTTCCACTAAGGACATAAGGGAAGATTTCTGGCTGCTTTCACAGCCTCTGACACCTCTCACCTACTCTGGTCCCCTTTTGGTTCTAATTTACTTTTCTCTCTAATTCTTTTCCCCTTGTCTTTTCTTTTTACACCTAAATGCCAAATTTTCAACTGTGATGGAATAAGAATTAGGAACATGGTACATTAAAAAAGAGCTTATCCGTAAATCAAACCTTCTGGCAAACACGAGGGTGTAGGTACGGAGTGTCATTTTCTTTTATATCTACCTAAGGAAACATTTTTTCCCCCTTTCTTACTGCTGACATATTTTTTGAGAAATGCAGCCCTCGGGTTGTTGTTCTACACTCTTGGAAGTCACTGTGAATTGAATAAATTTGACGTTTGATGGCCAACTGCCATGAGAATTTAAATAACTTGTGAGAGAGGATACTATTATTTTTTACCTGTCATTTTGAATTCCTCAAGACCACCCCAAGGGATGGTGGGGACACGTATTGGCTAACAGGGACTGTCCCTCAATGGAGGCTCTCACACTTTCGAGTCTCACATAAAATCCATGAGGTCTCAGACAATTCTCATCCTAGAGTCAAAACTTCAAGGTCATCATGTTGACTTGATGTCTTTGAAAGTAAGGGAATTGGGATACATTAAGGAAAGTGATGAAGAAACTGTCTTTAATTGATTTCCATAAAGCAATGCTTTATTATAATGCAAAATGTACCCTATTTAGAGGGGTTATTCAGAGGGCAGTTGAGTCTTTGTTGACTATATTGTGACGTTATTATTTTTTCTTTTTAAAGTGCCCTCCATTTTCTTTCCCCCTTCTTTGCCATTACTTCCTGCTTTGGAAAACTGAACAGACCTTGACCTTAAACAAGGCTAAAGGCTAAAACATGTGTGTACGGTTGGGGGTGGGGAGACTCAACTTTGGCTCGGCCATTTCATGCGGGATTGGTGACGCCTGTCTGCTTGGGGCATGACACATTTTTCTGGTGAATCAGGACTTGCAACTGGTCCCTTTGCCACACACTGACTTTTTTGCGTTGTTTTTTTTTTTTCCCCTAAGATGGTAAATAAATCATTTCTTTCAGATTAGATAAAAAATGGGCCGTGCTCTTTCGCAGCTGAAGTCTTCCAGCTAACTCTGAGTTTGTACTATAAACTATACCAGTCAATTGTACATTCACGTTTAGATCTGGGCCAGATTTATGCCCCTGAGAAAATCCTATTTTTGCATGATTTAGACAAAAAAATGTGTCTGAACAGCGTTACCCAGCCTAATTTATATGAAACTGGGATTCTGCCACCTGGGGTTTCGGGTCTGCTCTGTGAGACATGTCTGGTATGTGACTAAAAGACCAAGCAAGGAGGAGGCGGCAGAGGGGGACCAGAGCCCACTTGAAAGGGAGACGGCCATCCCCGCCAACTGAATGGGGCGTGCCCAACCAGCTGGGGAGAGAGGCCTCTTCATTGTGCTTTTATTATGGGCCCTTGTGTACAACCAGAAAGGCAGCCCACTCCCCAAGGCATGCTTGGTTGCTACGATCTGTTCTTGGGGGGTTGTGTGCATCCCAAATGGCAGCCCCTTCCTCGCCAGACAGGCGTGGGTTGCTCAATTACCAACGCATCCAACATCCTGATACTTCATCCTTCCGGGGTCCCACCTGCATCCAAGTGAGTGTGAGAAAGAGGACAAGACTGAGGAACTGTCTGTCGCCAGAACTTAGGGATGATTCACTGCCCACTGGAGGGATATCACTGGTCTCTTGCTTAGCAGGAGATGCCTGTGGAATTTTGGTTTTGCCTTGCTTCTAACTGTCAAAGTCCTCTTCTAAGGTTCTGGGGGTCTTTAACTGCTGTTCTCAGGAGCCGGGGTTCTGAATCTTTATGACTTGGAGGCTGAAACCTTGCTCAACCCACACATCTTATAGCCTTTGGGGGCCCCACCAAAGTGTCTGCTTTATGCCAAGCACTGTTGTGTGGATACTTTGCTGGGGATCGGCTATAGGGGTAAGCAAGACAGATACAATTCTGATTCCAAAGGGGCTTACAGTCTGGTGGGAAAGGGAAATATGAATCTAATTATCACAAAAGAAATATGTAACTCAAGGGAAAAGCACAGTTATAATGGGAATGATTCAATGGGTGGTCACACAGGGGGCCATAGAGGGGATTTTTAAAGATGGGTATCTTGATCAGGGCACTGAGGGCTGAACAGAAGCCTGAAAAACCACTCCTAGGAGGAATCAGGGATGTTTCATAGCTCAAGAGGGCTACCTTATGATCAGATACAATCAATGACTTGCTCAAGGACACTCAGCAAATTTTGAGCAGGGACACAGCCAGACCCTCTGAGCACTTGAGGATGTACTTAACCATGGGGCTCTGCAGGCAAGTCACTGATCCCATTACCCAACTTTTCCCACTTAATAGCTCACACCTTGATCTTTTTGAGTCTTCATTTCATCATCTATGGATTGACAGTGATTAAGAGCTGCTTCCATAGAGCAGCTACCCCACAGCCCCACACCCAAGGCCAGGGGCGGTGGCTGGGAGGAGCAACCCCACGCCCGAGGCCAGGGGCGGCAGCCGGGAGGACCAACCCCATGTCCAAGGAGCCGTGGCTGCGCGGGCGCAGGAGGGCCTAGAGGAGCTATCCCACGTTGAAGGTCAGGAAGGGTGGCTGTGAGGAGATACCCCTCGTCCAAATAAGGAGCAGCAGCTGCGCTTTGCTGGAGCAGCCGTGGAGAGATACCCCACGCCCAAGGTAAGAGAAACCCAAGTAAAACGGTAGGTGTTGCGGGAGGGTATCAGAGGGCAGACACACTGAAACCATACTCACAGAAAACTAGTCAATCTAATCACACTAGGACCACAGCCTTGTCTAACTCAATGAAACTAAGCCATGCCCATGGGGCAACCCAAGATGGGCGGGTCATGGTGGAGAGATCTGACAGAATGTGGTCCGCTGGAGAAGGGAATGGCAAACCACTTCAGTATTCTTGCCTTGAGAACCCCATGAACATTATGAAAAGGCAAAATGATAGGATACTGAAAGAGGAACTCCCCAGGTCAGTAGGTACCCAATATGCTATTGGAGATCAGTGGAGAAATAACTCCAGAAAGAATGAAGGGATGGAGCCAAAGCAAAACAATACCCAGCTGTGGATGTGACTGGTGATAGAAGCAAGGTCTGATGATGTAAAGAGCAATATTGCATAGGAACCTGGAATGTCAGGTCCATGAATCAAGGCAAATTGGAAGTGGTCAAACAAGAGATGGCAAGAGTGAATGTCGACATTCTAGGAATCAGTGAACTCAAATGGACTGGAATGGGTGAATTTAACTCAGATGACCATTATATCTACTACTGCGGGCAGAAATCCCTCAGAAGAAATGGAATGGCCATCATGGTCAACAAAAGAGTCCGAAATGCAGTACTTGGATGCAATCTCAAAAATGACAGAATGATCTCTGTTCGTTTCCAAGGCAAACCATTCAGTATCACAGTAATCCAAGTCTATGCCCCAACCAGTAACGCTCAAGAAGCTGAAGTTGAACGGTTCTATGAAGACCTACAAGACCTTTTAGAACTAACACCCAAAAAAGATGTTCTTTTCATTATAGGGGACTGGAATGCAAAAGTAGGAAGTCAAGAAACACCTGGAGTAACAGGCAAATTTGGCCTTGGAATACGGAATGAAGCAGGGCAAAGACTAATAGAGTTTTGCCAAGAAAATGCACTGGCCATAACAAACACCCTCTTCCAACAACACAAGAGAACACTCTATACATGGACATCACCAGATGGTCAACACCGAAATCAGATTGATTATATGCTTTGCAGCCAAACATGGAGAAGCTCTATACAGTCAGCAAAAACAAGACTGGGAGCTGACTGTGGCTCCGACCATGAACTCCTTATTGCCAAATTCAGACTGAAATTGAAGAAAGTAGGGAAAACCACTAGACCATTCAGGTATGACCTAAATCAAATCCCTTATGATTATACAGTGGAAGTGAGAAATAGATTTAAGGGCCTAGATCTGATAGATAGAGTGCCTGATGAACTATGGAATGAGGTTCATGACATTGTACAGGAGACAGGGATCAAGACCATCCCCATGGAAAAGAAATGCAAAAAAGCAAAATGGCTGTCTGGGGAGGCCTTACAAATAGCTGTGAAAAGAAGAGAAGCGAAAAGCAAAGGAGAAAAGGAAAGATATAAGCATCTGAATGCAGAGTTCCAAAGAATAGCAAGAAGAGATAAGAAAGCCTTCCTCAGCGATCAATGCAAAGAAACAGAGGAAAACAACAGAATAGGAAAGACTAGAGATCTCTTCAAGAAAATTAGAGATACCAAGGGAACATTTCATGCAAAGATGGGCTCGATAAAGGACAGAAATGGTATGGACTTAACAGAAGCAGAAGATATTAAGAAGCGATGGCAAAAATACACAGAAGAACTGTACAAAAAAGATCTTCATGACCCAGATAATCACGGTGGTGTGATCACTGACCTAGAGCCAGATATCCTGGAATGTGAAGTCAAGTGGGCCTTAGAAAGCATCACTACAAACAAAGTTAGTGAAGGTGATGGAATGCCAGTTAAGCTATTTCAAATCGTGAAAGATGATGCTGTGAAAGTGCTGCACTCAATATGCCAGCAAATTTGGAAAACTCAGCAGTGGCCACAGGACTGGAAAAGGTCCATTTTCATTCCAATCCCAAAGAAAGGCAATGCCAAAGAATGCTCAAACTACCGCACAATTGCACTCATCTCACACGCTAGTAAAGTAATGCTCAAAATTCTCCAAGCCAGGCTTCAGCAATACGTGAACCGTGAACTTCCTGATGTTCAAGCTGGTTTTAGAAAAGGCAGAGGAACCAGAGATCAAATTGCCAACATCCGCTGGATCATGGAAAAAGCAAAAGAGTTCCAGAAAAACATCTATTTCTGCTTTATTGACTATGCCAAAGCCTTTGACTGTGTGGATCACAATAAACTGTGGAAAATTCTGAAAGAGATGGGAATACCAGACCACCTGATCTGCCTCCTGAGAAATCTGTATGCAGGTCAGGAAGCAACAGTTAGAACTGGACATGGAACAACAGACTGGTTCCAAATAGGAAAAGGAGTACATCAAGGCTGTATATTGTCACCCTGTTTATTTAACTTATATGCAGAGTACATCATGAGAAACACTGGACTGGAAGAAGCACAAGCTGGAATCAAGATTGCCGGGAGAAATACCAATAACCTCAGATATGCAGATGACACCACCCTTATGGCAGAAAGTGAAGAGGAACTAAAACGCCTCTTGATGAAAGTGAAAGTGCAGAGTGAAAAAGTTGGCTTAAAGCTCAATATTCAGAAAACAAAGATCATGGCATCTGATCCCATCACTTCATGGGAAATAGATGGGGAAACAGTGGAAACAGTGTCAGACTTTATTTTTGGGGGGCTCCAAAATCACTGAAGATGGTGACTGCAGCCATGAAATTAAAAGACACTTACTCCTTGGAAGGAAAGTTATGATCAACCTAGATAGCATATTGAAAAGCAGAGACATTACTTTGCCAACAAAGGTCCGTCTAGTCAAGGCTATGGTTTTTCCTGTGGTCATGTATGGATGTGAGAGTTGGACTGTGAAGAAGGCTGAGCACCAAAGAATTGATGCTTTTGAGCTGTGGTGTTGGAGAAGACGCTTGAGAGTCCCTTGGACCGCAAGGAGATCCAACTAGACCATTCTGAAGGAGATCAGCCCTGGGATTTCTTTGGAAGGAATGATGCTAAAGCTGAAACTCCAGTACTTTGGCCACCTCATGTGAAGAGCTGACTCATTGGAAAAGACTCTGATGCTGGGAGGGATTGGGGGCAGGAGGAGAAGGGGACAACAGAGGATGAGATGGCTGGATGGCATCACTGACTCGATGGACGTGAGTCTGGGTGAACTCCGGGAGTTGGTGATGGACAGGGAGGCCTGGCGTGCTGCGATTCATGGGGTCGCAAAGAGTCGGACACGACTGAGCAACTGAACTGAACTGAACTGAACTGAAAAGAAGTATGTAATGAGTTTGGTCATAATTTTTGTTGTTTAGACACTAAGTTGTGTCCGACTCTTTTGCAACCCCGTGGACTGTAGCATGCCAGGCTCCTCTGTCCATGGGATTTCCCAGCAAGAATACTGGAGTGGGTTGAAATTTCCTTCTCCAGGGGATCTTTCTGACCCAGGGATCGAACCCATGTCTCCTGCTTCGCAGGCGGATTCTTTACCGCCTGGGAAGCCCCTTGATCATAATACATGTTAGCTGTTATTGTTCTTTAATCAATTGGTCTTTCAGAGCAAGTCTATTAGATTAAAAGAGAAAGTGCTTCCTCACGCCCATCCCCAAATCTTTTATTTTTAACAAAGATCCACAAACGTTGCCCAATCAGGCAGACACACATTCATTCAAAATGTTTACTTATATAGTTCATTAAAGGGAAGGCATCATTTAAGGTGGTAGAAAAGAGAAAAGACATGGGGAAATGCGGTCCCTGAATTCAAGGATGGATTACCTGATTGAGGTGTCCCCAGGTTTCAGAGAATCAGATGTGAGGGCTGGTAGTATCCTGACATGCCACACTGGGGGCTTCCCCGTTCCACAGCTGGGGAAGGTAAAGCCTGGGTCAGGTGGCTGACATCAGCACTGTGGTCCTGTGTCAGGTTTACAGCTTGACCTCCCAAGGATACCAACCGGAGTCCTTTTGGACTATGAATCTGCTTCATGTCAGTCTCCGCTGAACTGCCCTAGCAGAGTAGCCAAGAGATACTGGCTCTTTCAGGATCAGGTAAAATTGTATTAGTTCATATAAGACGGCAGTATAGCGAAGCTGGCCGGTGGGCTCAGGTTTTCTTTTTGAACATTTCTAAGTGAAGTGAAGTGAAGTCGCTCAGTCGTGTCCAACTCTTTGCAACCCCATGGACAGTAGCCTACCACGCTCCTCCCTCCATGGGATTCTCCAGGCAAGAGTACTGGAGTGGGTGGCCATTTCTTTCTCCAGCCCCTCCCAATCCCCTCCTAATTCCGTGGTGCCCCAGGCTGGGTCCAAGCCTCCCCAGAATGTAGTGGGTTTCTGGATTTACCAATCACAAGTTGGATTTACGTTACATAAGATGATGCATGTCTTAATCTCTTAATGGGGCATGAGGCAAAGGCAGGCTGCTTTGGGACATCCTAGAAAACTCACTTCTTTAACAAAACAAACAAACATTTAGAGATACCAATTCTGGTTCTCCACAACCAGGCTGGACTTTTAGCTGATGGCTTAGGGGTATTTCCCGCCTTTCCTTGGGCTAAGGTTGTTCATTTCCTAAGGGCATAGTAAACAACAGTTTCTTCCTATTTCTTTTACAAATGGATTTTCAGAGATTGGCCTGAGGAGGAGCCACCTTGGACCAAGATGGTGAGGGGACAGGTTCAGCTGACAAGGGGACAGGGTCCAGCCTGAAGTTCCTCTCAAGCCCCCATTGGGATGTGGCCCAGAGGCAGGGACAGTGTCTGGGGAACTGGCTCAAATCACAGAAAGCTGACTTCCCAGCCTGGATGCCCAGTTCTGCTCGTAGCCTTGTTTATCAGCAATTACCCTGAAAGTCCTTCCTGTAATTAACCCCAGCTTTGCGGACACTGCTATTTGCACATCACTTCCCTCCCAAACACCGCCTCTTTGCCATTATTCCCTGGAAAGATGAGTCACTGAAGAAGATGGCTTATCTCTACTCAGTTTTTAACTAGTTTTGTCTCCCAGAGTCATTTGTTGATGATACACTTCCACCCAGGCACTCCCATCTCCCTTTTTCAACTTCTTTTTTAAAATAACATTTTCTTCCTTTCTGCTTTTACATTTCTTCCTCTCCCTCCCATAGCCTTTCATGCATTCAGGATGTAAGAGAGCCAGCATCAAAGCCCGGAGCCCTGCCGAATCCTCCTCCCCTATGGTAAGCATGCCCTTTCCCTGTCTGATCATTGACTCATAACCACAGAACGTCCCAGGCGCAGGATGGAGGGGAGGGAGGGCTGAATAAGCAAGGACCACGGTCTGCAGCCCCAGAGGAGACAAAAGTAGAGGATTTGTTCAACAGGGCTTTTTTTCCCCCCCTTTGGGGATAATTGTTTAGGACAATCTGAACTGACCTAGTCCAAGGAGGGGAGGAGGGGAAAGCCAGCCATCCCCTCACCCCCACCCCTACCCCCACCCCCATCAAATGGTAACTCCAACCAAGTGAGACTCATCTGGTCAGCCTCCAAATCCCAAGGCCAGACCAGTCCTGGGCAAGAGTTTTGATCGTATTATTTAATTTTAATTCAATTGAACATACACGGATCGATCGCTTACCATGTACTAGGCACTGAGCTGACAGGTGACAGCCACAGGCTTAGACACTATGGAAGTTAAGTCCCCGTCCTTCAAAACAAAATGTGCAGGCCAAAGACAGCCCTGAGCAACCCCTCCTCACCACCTCCCCCCCACCACCCAGTTCCTCCCTCCCCTTCTGTCTCCATTAAGCATGAATGGGCATCACATCTGTTTCTTTTCTCGCTGGAAAGCAAGAGGCAAAGACCCTAAAATGGGGACAGACCAGCACACACCTGGGTGGTCTTTAAATTAGAAAAAGTTTTGGCCGGAGTTCTTCATTTGGGTCTGCAATCTCATGCTTTTAATGGCTCTCTGCCCCTGTATGTTGGGAGAAATGGGGTCAGGGTTTGGGGGGCTCAGGTTGAGTATCACTGGGGTCCTTCCTTCTCCTGTTTTCTCAAGCTCACACATATTCCTCCCCACACTGTGTTCAGCCTGATTCCTCACTGAGCAGACGCAGCATGGTCTGGGGCTCCAACAATGCCAGGGAAGAGGCAGTGGGGTTTGGGGAGAAGTGAAGAGTAGCCATTTTAATTTCAGGTTTTGTGTATAGTGGCTGTCTTCTTCAGAATCAAAGTGTGTATGTTAGGGTTTGGTATCATGTTATTTTAAGCAGAAGATCTAGGACCAGACTGTCTGGATTGCAGTCTGTTCCGTAGCTGTGTGGTCCTGGAAACTGTGCCTCAATTTCCTCATCTGTAAAATGGGCATGAGAAGAATCCTGGCTTCACTGGGTTATTGTGAGGAACAGTGAGTTACTGCTCAGCAGTAAAGAATCTGCCAGCGGTAAAGAATGCAGGAGCCACAGGAGATGTGGTTTCAATCCCTGGGTCAGGAAGATCCCCTGGAGGAGGAAATGACAACTCATTCGAGTATTCTTGCCTGGAGAATCCCATGGACAGAGAAGACTGGTGGGCTATAGTCCATGGGGTCGCAAAGAACTGGACATGATTGAAGTAACTTAGCATGCACACAAGAAGTAAGATGCCTGGGGTCAGTCACTCTTCCAGAGTCACTAGGTTCCAGGATGCTTATAAGGTCTAGATCTTTCATCTCCACAGGAATACATCTGATATCAGGCTTTCTTGGAGTAGTGTTGATGGATGAGTATCTCAGAAGGGACATATTTATGATGAAATTTTTTAATGGATCATCTAAAATTCAAACTAATTTAACTGGATATCCTGTATTTTTTATTTACTAAATCTGAAAGCCCTACCTGGAGATTTTCCTCATTGATGACCAAAAGGTTAGCTAGCTGTTCTGCATCTCGATCATGGACAGAGGTCTCCTGGGTTTCTGGAACTGGTTTTTCTCAGGAATAATCCAAAGCTCTAGAGCATAAAACTTAGAACACAAGTCTCCTTGTCGTCTCTTATACAGATAGTGGGAGTCATTTCAAAGTAATTGTCCACAAAGTAATTGTCTTCTTAGATGTCTTCCATCTAACAGGATGGAAGAATATGCCTTCTGAAAGTTTTTATTTTATTTTTTTTCTGTGTGTGTGTGTGTGTGTGTGTATTAGGAAAGCAAGGGCCACAGAAGTGACACAATTGCTATAATAGCTCTGTACATCTGGGGTGTGTTGATGGGTCCTACGAACCATGTGATGTATAACATATATATGTCTTTCATTTTTGTATAATCATATAGAATGTTGAACTGTTTGGTACAATTGCCTGAAGCTTTCCAAGTTTCTTTGGCATTGTTAACTTTTTCTGAGTTACTGAAGGTTCTATTTCATTCACGAGCGGGTGAGATTAAGTAGAGCAAGAATCATATATGAGCATAGTAGTGTGTTTGCATATTCAGATTTGCTAAGGGAACCATCAAGTGAGCCTGACTAGGCTTTTGTGATTATTATAAGAGGTTTGGCTGATAAAAACTATTAGGATTGCTTACAATCATGAATAAAAAGCAACATTACTTTCTTAAAGGCAGTCTATTAAGAGTGTCCATTTTATAGCAAATGCTTGTCACTGAGTCAAGTCATTATTCATGTGTAATGTCAAGGAGTGAAGCCTGAGTAAGGAAGCTGTTTAGAAAATGTGTGTGAGGGTGCGTGTGTGTCTTTTTTTCTTTTTTTCTCCAAAGAGAGTGATAAGAATTATTTAGTGTCTAGCCAAAACAGTGGTGTAATTCAGATCCTAGTATTTATAGAGGCAAATTAGTCAATGCCCCAGCATACTAATGTGATAGACACCCATCTGACAGTGGCGGGGGTGGGGCGCGGGGGGCAGTGATATTTCTCTAGGTGTTGCTTACAGAGACGCAAGGAGGGATCCTCAGGACAGAGCAGCCCCTTGGTTACTAATTAGAGGAAGAAGTTTCTTTAGGTTCTTCAGGTCAGTTCAGTTGCTCAGTCGTGTCTGACTCTTTGCAACCCCATGAATCGCAGCACGCCAGGCCTCCCTGTCCATCACCAACTCCCGGAGTTCACCCAGACTCACGTCCATCGAGTCAGTGATGCCATCCAGCCATCTCATCCTCTGTCGTCCCCTTCTCCTCCTGCCCCCAATCCCTCCCAGCATCAGAGTCTTTTCCAATGAGTCAGCTCTTCGCATGAGGTGGCCAAAGTACTGGAGTTTCAGCTTTAGCATCATTCCTTCCAAAGAAATGGGGCTGATTTCCTTCAGAATGGACTGGTTGGATCTCCTTGCAGTCCAAGGGACTCTCAAGCGTCTTCTCCAACACCACAGTTCAAAAGCATCAATTCTTCGGCGCTCAGACTTCTTCACAGTCCAACTCTCACATCCATACATGACCACTGGAGAAACCATAGCCTTGACTAGACGGACCTTTGTTGGCAAAGTAATGTCTCTGCTTTTCAATATACTATCTAGGTTGGTCATAATTTTTCTTCCAAGGAGTAAATGTCTTTTAATTTCATGGCTGCAGTCACCATCTGCAGTGATTTTGGAGCTCCAAAAAATAAAGTCTGACACTGTTTCCACTGTTTCCCCATCTGTTTCCCATGAAGTGATGGGACCAGATGCCATGATCTTCGTTTTCTGAATATTGAGCTTTAAGCCAACTTTTTCACTCTCCACTTTCACTTTCATCAAGAGGCTTTTGAGTTCCTCTTCACTTTCTGCCATAAGGGTGGTGTCATCTGCATATCTGAGGTTATTGATATTTCTCCTGGCAATGTTGATTCCAGCTTGTGCTTCTTCCAGCCCAGCGTTTTTCATGATGTACTCTGCATATAAGTTAAATAAGCAGGGTGACAATATACAGCCTTGATGTACTCCTTTTCCTATTTGGAACCAGTCTGTTGTTCCATGTCCAGTTCTTACTGTTGCTTCCTGACCTGCATACAGGTTTCTCAAGAGGCAGGTCAGGTGGTCTTTCAGAATTTTCCACAGTTTATTGTGATCCACACAGTCAAAGGCTTTGGCATAGTCAATAAAGCAGAAATAGATGTTTTTCTGGAACTCTCTTGCTTTTTCCATGATCCAGTGGATGTTGGCAATTTGATCTCTGCCTTTTCTAAAACCAGCTTGAACATCAGGAAGTTCACGGTTCATGTATTGCTGAAGCCTGGCTTGGAGAATTTTGAGCATTACTTTACTGGTGTGTGAGATGAGTGCAATTGTGCGGTAGTTTGAGCATTCTTTGGCATTGCCTTTCTTTTGGATTGGAATGAAAACTGACCTTTTCCAGTCCTGTGGCCACTGCTGAGTTTTCCAAATTTGCTGGCATATTGAATGCAGCACTTTCACAGCATTATTTTTCAGGGTTTTAGGTTCTTAGTGTTCTCTAAATGTTTTATTTATTTATCTCTTTCATTTGCAAAGCTGTGAAGAAATCTAATTTCCTATTTGCTACATCAATAAGTTCTCATCCAAGTCCCCCCAGTAAATAAGTAAATACATAAATAAACACATGAAGTCATCATTTCTTAATTAGATCCTAGAAGCTATTTTACCAAAATTAAATTCCAATTTCTATTTAGAGTAGCTAGATGCTCTTCCAGCCATGGAGAGCTGGATTCTTTCTAAAGGAAGAATGAGCTGTTGGCCGGTGAATTCTCCAGGCTCTTTGAAGAGAGCAAGTGACTAAGTCGCAGGCATAGTTTGTGGAATGGCAGGAAATCAGTGACAAACTCTGGGAGATTAAAGAAGCTGGGGTTTAAGAGTTAAAAAGGAAGCCACTTTTGGACAGAAACTGTTTCCAACACATGTGCAGCAATCCTGGGCCAACAATAATACAATTTACATTCATCCTTATACCTGCAAGAAAAGTTACTCTGTTTTCTTGCACTAATGGGATTGAGAATGTACCCTATTACAAATTATAAATAGTTTGACTTTAAAATATCATCTTTCCTTCCATCTAACTTTATCTAGTACTTTAGGTCTAACTCTTGGGAATAAGTCACTCTGGTTCAGCTTCTAGGTGTAGCATGAATCACCTGCTGCACAGGTTGCCTCCATTCCATTTTAAGATGTTTTACTTAATTACTAGGATGACAAGATGAGATCTCCCTCTGTCCACAAGACGTGGTTACCTGCTAGCTTGTCCTTTTCTCTCCTACCCAGGAGGGCCCATCCTTTTTCTTCTCAAATCCTACTTAATTTTTGCATTTCCTGATTTTTATCTTGGGAAAACAAAAGCCAGCTGCAATCAGTTAAGGCAACAGCTGAAGGATGCTTGGCAGGTAGAAACCTTGCAGGTTTCAGCCTCCGATTGTGAGAAATGAAATGCAGCGTGTCGGGTTGCAGTGACTTAGGCACCTCCCAGCTCTTTCTCTTCTGCCTACACACACACACACACACACACACACACACACACACACACACACGCATGCACGTCCCTTTTCTCGCCTCTTGCCCAGCATCCCCCTCACTTCCTACAGCTGTATTTCTAATCAGCAGAAGATACATCTTGCTTGGAGCCAACCCTCCTTTTCTCTGCGCATTCTTAACCTCCTATCTTATGCATGGATCACTGGTTAGCTTAGAAATGCGCAGACACAAAGGAGAAGCTGACATTCGAGGTCTGACGGCCATAATGGCTGTTTATAAGCCTAATCCATCACGTTTAGTGGACACCTCCATTTTTGTCCCTCTGAAAAGGTATAAATAATAAAATGGGATAGCTCCAGCTCGGAGGTGCCTTGGTAAATATTTTAACTATTTACAAGATTGCACCAATAACAAAAGAGGCATCTGTACCATCCACTGAGGGGGCCCCCAGTCATTAAAAGAGACCCAGATGGTTCCTACCATTCAACCAACAATAACATTTCTTGATGGCAGAGCTTTTGTGACATGGTTTACATTTTTTTTTTCCATATCACATTGGGATATTCTGAACCGGTCCCTTTTTCTTCACTGCCCCCAGCAACCTTTCTAAAGAAAATCTCCCTAAATAGGCTTTCCCTCCGAAAAGAATGAGGCTGCGGAGAAACATGGCAAATGTATGGTTCAAAGCCCAATTCAGAGACAAGTCTGAACAATTATAAACCAAGCCTTCTCCACGTCCAAATATTGACATGGGCCCACTCATTCTGTGGGTAAACACCCCCGTGGAGCCCCGGATGCATCGTGCCATCCTGGTCTCTGTCTTATTTCATCTGAATTTACCCTTTCCTGCCAGGCCTAAAGAGAGTGCAAGGTGGGGGAGGACAGGGAACCTTAAGGATAACTTTGAAAGTTAAAGGTATTTCTTCTTTGCAGACCTTATGCCTGACTATGAGGGAGGGGTGGCAGAGGAACTGTGAGGACAGCGCGAAGCTCTTGAAATCATTCAGCGACTAAGAATCCATTTTTGCTTTGAGCCTGAACTGAGCGGGTTGAATCTGCTGTATAGAGCTGCTTAGTAACTGGTGGAAACTTTGGTTCTAAGTCAACTTTTTAGTTACCTAGAGATGGCAAAGAGAGATCAGAAGAGCGGGGTGACTGAGGGTCTAGGTTCTGGAGTCTGAGTAAACCTACTGTTTTTTTTTTTTTTTTAGTTGAAGTATAGTTGATTTATAATATCATGTTAGTTTTAGGTATATAACTTAGTGATTCAGTTTTATGTATGTATGTATGTGTATGTGTATGTGTGTATATATATATATTTTCTTCAGATTCTCTTCCCTTGTAGGTTATTACAAAATACTGAACAGAGTTCCCTGTGCTATACAGTAGGTCCTTGTGGGTTATATATTATATAATGTATATATGTTAATCCTAACCTCCTAATTCGAGTCTCAGTTCTGAGATGACTGTGTGAATTACAGGAGATAATATATTTGGAGCAGGAGCCCAGCACTCAATAAAGGTGACTATAATTAATACTGACAAACCTATCTCAGAAAGATCAAATCTTTAGAAACTAGGAAATGAGGCAAACTGCAATTTCTGTTTATGCTCTCTGAAAACAGCATTGACATTCGAAGTTTCTTTGTTGGGGGTTAGGGAGGGGGACAAAAAATAAAACCATGTGACCCCTCTCCAGGTCTTTGAGAAGCCTAAATTTTCATTTCTTTTCCGAAGGCTCCATTTAATTTTGGAGCTCCCGCTTTCCAAATTTGGTCAATAAAATTAACAGCCTCCTTTTGAGTGGAACATCACACCTCCAAATGAGCTCAAGCTGGCGCTGGGATTGTCCTGCGGAATGTGAGATTTACATTTCACAGCTCCTGGCCAAGTAATGAATGAATCAGAGCTCGTAAACAAACGATCCTCGCTCCCCTTGTTCTGTGGCCCCCAACGTGGGGTGTGTGCTGCAAAGAAAAATATTTATCCTGTTTGTGTGGCGCTGGGTTCCCCGAATGGCCCACCAATAAAACAACATCATAAAGGGCATTTCACAGCTGAGCTTGAGATTTAATAAACAGATGCAAACAGAAGGCCTTGGAGGTCAACAATTAAAAATAAACCAGCCCAAGGTTCTCCTTGGAATTCCCCTTCTATAAAGTCAAGAGGACCAGGCCCCCACAGCTGCAGCAGGGGCAGCCGAGGGGTGGGAAAGGTTTCCCAACCCCAGGGAGCGCAGGGAGATTGTACCTGTTCTCACTGATCATTCCAACAAGTCCCTTTCTAGCAAGAGAGGATGGCTTTGATAGCTGATGAAACACAACTCATGGACCCAAAGTAGCTGGAAAATGGTACAGTAACCTTGATTGATAACAAATGCTGCATGTCAATTTCTCTATGTTCTGTGATGAAGACATTAAATATTAGAGCCAATGATTTGAAACAGTAGTGAATCAAAGCAGTTGGTTTCGAAATGGGTTTTATACTTACATTTGAAAGTGTGTGTGTGTGACATTTGCAAAAATAAATGAAGTCACTGAATAAAGGCTGGACAGTTGACCAGAGTTACCATCCAGGACCGCTTTCCCCCTGGCCCTCTGATCATTGCTCAGATCCAGACTACTCACCAGCATGGGCACCCCTGTCAGCGGTATCTTATTCCACTTTCCCGGTGCCACCTCTAGCTGCTCCACCATCTCTCCTTGCCTCACTTTTCTCTGAAGTTGCAAAGGTGGTAGTACCTGGTTGTTGGCTAAAAGCACTGGTTGAGGATTCAGTGAGGTTATCCACCCAAAGCTCTTAAGACAGTTTTTCTAAACAGCAAGGACTCAAAACTGCTAGTTCTTTTGAATAGTATCTGTATAGTCTTTGAGGCTCACCCTTTCTCCGGGATGGGAGAATTCCACTGTGGCAGGTCACACTCACCTATTTTGAGAAGGTGCTGAAGACTGGTAAGCCCCCCATACTGACACCCTCATCTTCAGAAAATCCCCAATGCCTTCACAGCTAATGCCTCCTTGCTCCTCCCCACATTCCTCTGCTGATAAGAGGGGAAATGAAGGATGGGTTTAAAGATAACCATTTGCTATAGGGGCAGACCTCCCATGAGAACCCATCTGCATCTGGCAGGCAGCAGGGAGTCCTGTATCAAGTAGCCAACCACACAGAACTCTTCTCCAGAGCTATGCTGAGCATCCTCCTTGTGAATGGTCACCCCGATGAGTCTGATTTATGCATGTAGAAGCTTCCTGGACTCATTTTCCTCACACCAGGGGGATAGGGAAATGAATTTAAGTACTTGGTATTTGGGTGGGTTTCCCAAATGCACCAGGGGCTTCCCACACTGTCTTGTCGCTCATCTTTGGGAATTTGGGTGTTTTCTGGTTATTGGGACCCTCGTCCCTTCAAGTTAGTTGCTTTGGAATTAAATAGACTTGAGTACAAGTCCCTTCCCTGCTTTTTTCCCCCTCACCTTTTAAAGAAACAGGATCCCCTCTTAAAGAGATGAGAATACCAGACCACCTCACATGCCTCCTGAGAAATCCGTTTGCGGGTCAAGAAGCAACAGTTAGAACTGGACATGGAACAACAGTCTGATTCCAAATTGGGAAAGGAGTAGGTCAAGGCTGTGTATTGTCACTCTGCTTATTTAACTTCTATGCAGAATACATCATGCAAAATGCTGGGCTGAATGAAGCACAAGCTGGAATAAAGATTGCTGGGAGAAATATCAATACCCTCAAATACACAGATGACACCACCCTTATGGCAGAAAATGAAGAGGAACTAAAGGGCCTCTTGATGAAAGTGAAAGAGAAGAGTGAAAAAGTTGGCTTAAAACTCAACATTCAGGAAACTAAGATCATGGCATCTGGTCCCATCACTTCATGACAAATAGTGGCAAAACAATGGAAACAGTGACAGACTTTATTTTCCTGGACTCCAAAATCACTGCAGATGCTGACTGCAGCCATGAAATTAAAAGACACTTGCTCCTTGGAAGAAAAGCTATAACCAACCTAAACAGCATATTAAAAGGCAGACATATTACTTTGCTGACAACGTTTCATCTAGTCAAAGCTATGGTTTTTCCAGTAGTCATATATGGATGTGAGAGTTGGACCATAAAGAAAGCTGAGCACCAAAGAATTGATGCTTTTGAACTGTGGTATTGGAGAAGACTCTTGAGAGTCTCTTGGACAGCAAGGAGATCGAACCAGTCCATCCTAAAGGAAACCAGTCCTGAATATTCACTGGAAGGACTGAAGCTGAAGCTCCAATACTTTGACCACCTGATGCGAAGAGCTGACTCATTGAAAAAAAAACCTGATGCTGGGAAAGATTGAAGGTAGGAGGTGAAGGGGACGACAGAGGATGAGATGGTTAGATGGCATCACGAACTCAATGGACATGAGTTTGAGCAAGCTCTGGGAGTTGGTGATGGACAGGGAAGCCTGGAGTGCTGCAGTCCAGGGGGTTGCAAAGAGTAGGACACGACTGAGCAACTAAAGTGAAAGAATAGGAAAGTACGAGAAATGTTAGTGAACACAATTCAGAATTAGTTTCTTTCTTTTCTTGATATCAAAGGCATATTTTCCTCTTCTGCAATTATGTATTAATCTTTTTAAAGAAGATCCTCTCTCAGGCACTTTCTCATCCACTTCTTAGTACAAGCCTGGTGGAGGGCTACTATCAACTTGGTGTCACCCAAAAAAAAAAAAAAAAAGAAAAAAAGAAAGAAAAGTGGATCTTCAGAGTTGATACAGGCCCCCTCCCAGTCACATCATTTTTAAGTAACAAAATTGGATATTTTTAATGCATAATTTTTATTTTTTCATTTTTATCTAGAACTGAACTTTTAAAAAACAGTAGTGAAATAAAGCATTCATACAGGAAAATGTTTAAGCTATCAATGCATAGTTGAACAAGTAATCACAAGATAGCTGCCAGCGTGACTACAATCCAGGTGAGGATTGAGAACTTCCAGCTCCTCTTTTGTCCCTTTCTGATCAGGATACTCAGAACAGATAGAACCACTATTTCAGCCTTTCTGATAATCATTTTCTTCCTTTATCTTATGGTTTTATAACCTATATGAGTAGTGATAAGCAATATGATTTTCTTGAGAAAGACCCTGATGCTGGGAAAGATTGAAGGCAGGAGGAGAAAGGGACAACAGAGGATGAGATGGTTGGATGGCATCACCAACTCAATGGACATGAGTTTGAGCAAGCCCTGGTAGTTGGTGATGGACAGGGAAGTCTGTTGTGCTGCAGTCCATGGGGTTGCAAAGAGTCGGACATGACTGAGCAGCTGAACTGAACTGAACTGAAGTAATACAAGCTGCTAGAGATAATACTTATAAGCTTATATATGTTCCTGCCAAAAATAATCATTTTAACTCAGATTTCTCAAATCCCAAAATCTGAGTTCTTTCGATTGTACTGGGTCTTAAGCTTTTTTCTTTTCTTTTTTAAAGTAACATCAGTGGAAGATGTCATGTAGAGTTAGAAACCACACTCTTAGATTATGGGTCTAAATGTGAAAATCCACCTATGGTTGCTATGAGCTTTCTGTGTATCATTTTGTTTGTTTTTTTATCTTTATTTTACATTTGAAAACTTCAGCTTTTTTTTTCTGTGTACTGGGAATACTTCCAGTGCATGACATTCTCTTTATTTGTTTTACTTTCTGAGTCCTTTAGCAAAAATTATGAAATGGTCATACAGGAAAGATATCCAGATATCCAGATCAGTACTTATTCTAGATCAACTTGTTTCCAAGGTTCTCAAACTGATGACCTTTAGGGCAAAATTAATCCATAGATATATTTTATTTAGCCAACAGAGTTAATTTTTTTTTCCAGTCAACGTGAAAAAGAAAACAGGGATTTTATCCCAACAAATAGATTTGAAAGCTATCTAGAACCATCAGAATACTTGCTAATGCTGGGCCTGTACTGCTGCATGTTGAACATTTAATAAAGCAGAGAAGTGGTTGTCCTCTTTTGAGGGACGCACAGCCTGTAACTGCCATAGTCCCCACTATTCCCTGTTGCTCTCCCAACTGAGACTGAGGATTGGTTGTCATTTATAACAGCCCTTGTGACACTGTTTTCTAGTGATAGAGAAATATTTCTCTGCATCCATGTCTAACAAAGATGGAAAAATAGATGAAACTGAGAGATCTAATTTATTTTTCAAGCACATTCAATGACAAATGTGCAATAAGATCTTGTTACTCAGTCCTTTCTCGCAAACCTTCAATGACTCCATGTTATCTATTAAATAAAGTCCAAATGCCTTAGCTCGGTATTCAATTAATTTACAGTCTCAATTCAAACCTCCTTAATAGTGACATCTCCTGTGTGTGTGTGTGTGTGTGTGTGTGTGTGTGTGTGTGTGTATGTATCTTAGTTTCTAGAAACCCTATTTAAACCTAAACTTCTGGTCTGATTTCCACTGCTCATTTCACATGGTCTTATTTTGACCCATGTTGTTCCCTCCTTCTGAATTGTTTTTGTCCATCTTTCTTAAATGCCATTTATCTCAAGTCCCCTCTGTTAAAATCCTGTTCAACTGCTAACTTTTAAACTAAATGATTCTTCTTTTGTGATGCTTTCTCTGGGCCCCCCTGTCAGCATTAATCATCTGTGATCTTTTGGATCTTCATCTAGGCATTGTCACTTCAAAACAGTCTTTTTCTGCCTTGACTTGTTTTATACGATCATGCATAAAACAATAGCTAAATTGATTGGCTACTTACTTCATGTGGGCACTATATTGTATGTTTCATACGTGGCTCATTAAATCTCATAGCTGCTCCATGAGACTTCTGTGCTTGCTATCCCCATTTTAGGGATGAGCAGACCGAGACCAGAGAATACTGAGGTTACAGCCTTGTTAGGGATGCAGTTAGGATATTCAGCCTGGCACTTTTTTCTTTAGACCCCTTGTACCTAACCATAGGCAAAATTGTCTCTCTAAACCTCTACTAACAGATAATCAGATGGGAATTGCATATCATTTCTTTCTTTCCCCCAGATCATCCTAGCACAATGCTTTAAACACCATAAGCAGACAAAGAATGTTGAATGAATGACAGAATCAGTGGTGTAAAAAATGATGCCTATTTGCCTACCATCACCCTTTCCTCCTGAGAAATTGTATGACTTTACCCCTCCAATGTTTCTTGGCTGTTTGAAGGTGGGCATCTGAAACAACAAAGCCAATCATGGTTCTCTAATCTCCTGGTAACAGTGGGAAGCCCCAGGGTTGGACAAGTGGTAAGGGACAAGCCAGTCAGCACTCTTCTCTGGGACTTTTCAGTCTATAACCAAGAAACACCAGCAGTCTGTCATCAGTGGTGAAAGCTGTGGGGGATCTTGGTGACCATGCGTCCTTCCATGCCGAAGAAGTCAAGCTCTGATAGTGAAAATTAAAAGAGCAGGCAAAGAAAATCTAGAACCTAAAACACTGAGAGATTCTGAATAACATTCAAAACACTATCTGTTATCATCATTATTGTTGTTCCTAAAATAAGGCTCCATCCTCAACTTTCACCAAGTTTGGAAGGTCAACCTTTCCTGAAATCCATGAGCCATTATATTTTATTTTGTGACTAACCTAGCTTGAATTGCGTTTCTGTCACTTCCAAAACAGCACTGACGTTTCTAGACCGAAGTAGAATATGGACACAGACATAAAGGGGACACATTGTATGTTTATAAGCCTACAATGGCATAATGCTCATGAGTTGAAACCTGAAACACTTGCTGTCAATGAACTTGCAAATAAGAGTCATTTCTTATTCACTTCTGTTTACTCAGCACATGGCCTTATGACTGGCACAGAGGAAGATTTCGTAAAAGTTTGTTGAACAAATAAATGGAATACTTAGAATTATGGAATGTTAGCAAAGTGCAATGACGGCATAGAAGGGGAAATTAAAAATTCTGCTAGGATGAGGAACTGTGAAGGTTTGCGAAACCAGGGCTGGGGGTTGGATGGGAAGAGGTATGTGAGCTGTCTTGAAGGATGTGTAAGTGTTAAGTGGGTAGAAAGAGAAGGCAGGATGGGAGTCCAGAGGCAAATGCATATGTAAATGTGGGAGGCATAAAAGAGCATGGTGAGTTCTGGAAACCAGAGTAGTTCTATAAGGTTGGATGAGGGTATTAGAGAAGGCTGGGAGAAGAGGCTGGTGAGATAGACTGGGCTGAGTAATGCAAATAGAGAAGATTAAATATTTACATAAGCTCATTAGTGATACTGTGCGCGTGTGACAAGTATGATTTAGTTTAAACCTCCAAGGTTTAAATACTCTAAGTGCAACTGTGTCTTTTTGAAATTGATTACATGACATTAATAGGCTCTTTCTCAGCTTCAGTGATGATCATATTCATGATTTACTCCCATCTCTCATCCCTGGGGTCAGGAACAGTCCATCCTGACCTCCATCCTTCCTTTTACACCTTCCTTAGGAACTAAACATTAACTGCTAGAAACCTCCTGGTTTTTGTCCTCTAAAAAGGTAAGCAATTTTGCTTCCAAAGTTTTAACAGGCAAATTCCTCTTATTATGAGGAATAGTAAATAAAAGGATTCTGTGTCACAAAGTTATATTCTTGATCCTCTGCATCATCCATTAAACACAATTCAACAAGAATTATTTAAGAACTTGTAAGGTGCCCTATGGGCTTCCCAGGTGGCTCAGTGATACACAATCAGCCGGCCAAGCAGGAGACATGAGGTTGATCCCTGGATTGGGAGGATGCCCTGGAGAAGGAAATGGCAACCCACTCCAGTATTCTTTCCAGACAAATTCCATGGACATAGAAGCCTGTTGGGCTACAGTCTATGGAGTTGCAAGCAGTTGTCAGTCTCTCTCCCACATGTCTTCACGTTTGACCTTGGACAGGATCACCTGACCTATTTCAGCCAATGAGACAGGAGGTAGTAGAAATAGAATGGGTCTATGTGGTTGAGAATATACACTTGCACCCACCATCACTCTAAGTAAGCTGGCCCAGGCAAGCACCTTTGGGCCAGGAGGAGAATGAGATTGGCCAATCCACAGGTACTTGAGCTGAATAAGTGCTTACTGCTCTATGCCGCCAAGATTCTGTGGTTTTGGGTTACACAGATCAACAAGTAGGATAGCTAAATGATGCAGCGGTGTGTGCCAAGACTATGTCAAGGGTTGGAGAAGGCCACCAGAATCAGCCCAAACTCTCTTTCCTATTTTGTTCCAAGGTAGCCTAGAGATTGGCCATGGGCCATAATGTTCTCTTAAGAATGAAAAAAAGACCAGAAAAATAAAAACCAAGGGAATGAACACCTCCCTAGAACCATAATCTTGTTTTTTGACAATTTCTTGAGCACCATGCCAGGTTCTATGATACGTGCTTTGGATGGATTATCTGATGGAACTTAAGTTCCTCTCTCAACCAGTCTCATGTCCCTGGGCTCTGTTTGGAATAATTGTGAGGCCCAGAGGGGGACCAGTATGCAGACTGTGCATTTTTTGGGTTCCTGTCTAGACCATTCAACCCCAAACTGAAATAGCTGAACTGAACAAGGAGCTGGGGCTGTAGGGGGTTGAAGTCGGGGAAAGGGAAGACTGGGAGGGGGAAGGGGACAGAAAGCTTAAAAATAGTGGGAAAACTATTGCATAAGGGCTTGGAGATAAACAATGCAGTAGTTTCAGTGTCTCTTCCCATGACTCACATCACGGGTCTTAGGAGTGTGTGTTGGTTGTTTCTGAGTCAGGAAAAGGTATTCACTTTCCAGCAAAAGCAAGGGTCCCACGCCATGCAGTCTCTGGCTGTCTTATTCACAGGCCAAGATGGGGTCAGCGTGGAACTCTATTAGTATCAGGAAAAGAATGTGATGGTGGCTGACGTGCTCTGAGCTTTAATGCTGGGCAAGTCAGGGGAATAAGTGCTTTGCATAAATTACCACCCTGTACTTCTGAGGCAAGTGTCACAAATATTCCCACTGCACTAGGAACCTGGAGCTAGGGGAAACTAAATTCAAAGTCAAATGGCTCAAAGGACTAGAGTGAGGGTTCAGGATTAGAATCTATGCTTGTCTAAAGACTGAAGAAAGTCAGACGCAGAAGGAAAATATCACTTATATGTGGAATCTAAAAAAAAGGGGGTACAAATGAACTTATTTATAAGACTAGAGTCACAGATGTAGAAAACAAATTTATGGCTAGCAGGGGGTGGAGGGAATAAACTGGTAGATTGGAATTGACATGTACACCCTACTATATGTGAAATAAATGGCTAATAAGAACCTTCTGTATAACATAGGGAACTCTACTCAATACTCTGTTATGACCTATATGGGAACAGAATTTAAAGAAAGAGTGGATACATGTATATGTGTAACTGATTGACTTAGCTGTGCATCTGAAACAAATACAATGTTATAAATAAACGATACTCCCATAAAATTTTTTTGAAATAAAAAATAAATTTAAAGCTATCATTAGCAATTACACCTTGAAAATTGTTTCTTTTAATGACAAAGCAAGCACACCAAACAGAAACCTGTCAGGAGTTACCACTGTACCAGTTAACGCCCAGAGGCCCTGAGTGAGCATCACATGTTCACAGGGAAGTCAGTGGAGGTTAAGGACACAAACACGCCGCATCTCTGAGGACAGGAGGAGGCGAGAGACAGCCGTGATTCAGGACTGGCTAGTTATCTAGAATGTGGACTCCTCTGTAGGCAGTTTTTTTTGTGTGTTTGTTTTCTCCTTCCTCATTGGATGATAGGGGCTGGTGAGTGTTAGTTGCTCAGTCGTGTCCAAAGCTTTGCTACCCCAGGGTGGATGGTAGCCCACCAGATTCCTCTGTCCATGGGATTCTTCAGGCAAGAATACTGGAGTGGGTTGCCATTTCCTTCTCCAAGGCATCTTCCCAACCCAGGGATCAAACCCAGGTCTCCCACATTTCAGGAAAATTCTTTGCTGTTTGAGCCACCAGGGAAGCCAATAGGGGCTGGGGGCTGGGGAGGAGGTTGGCAAAAGACCAAGTGGAAATGACGCCTCGTGTATCAGCATCACGGAAGAGCCTATACTATAGCCAGCTGTGGCCAAAGTGCTCCATGGGTCATACCCATGAAAAGGACCTGACATCAGTTCTCTGAACAATGGCTCAGGGAGCTAGTACAACATTGGAAGAGCTGCAACTTTAGACTCTGCGGTCTATGCACAAGTTCCCAAAGGCAGGCTAGGAAATCATTTTATCAACAAAACTTTCCATCCCAAAGGGTAGGAGTCATTCTCCTAGTTTTTACTGCATGTTATCTAGGGAATCATGATACTTGAAAATCCTGGAAAATTCCATTGTGATTGTCTGTCTCTTAGGAGGAAGGCAGGAGAAATGGCAGAATCTCAGCAGAAATTAAGGCTACCGTTATCCTGTTAGGCTGCACCCAAAATGATTTTGTCGGATTTTGTCTCATTTCCTCTCCTGTTGCAAATCTCTCAGGCATTGGACCTGAGAGTCGTCTTCTCTGAGCTTCCTGTTCTGGCAAGAAGTTGGAGGAGACTTTAGAAATCAGGTGAGTCTCCCAGTTCTACACGCCATTCATTAAAACTGCTCCCAATGATCCCAGGCAGATCGCAGGCTTTGATGGGGAACTGAGCCACTGGGCACTTGCCAGCCGCTCATTTTAGTGGTGAAGACACGGAGTCAGAGAGGAGAAGTGATTGGCTCCATATTTAACAGGGAGATAGTGGAGACCCTTCCCGGAAGCCAGGCGACCCCACAGCCAGAGCCGTGCTCTTTCCACTGTGTCATGTTGTCCCCTCCCTAGTCGCTTCTGGGGTGTGACTCATGGTGAGAGCGAATCCTTGGACTCTGCCCTCCCAGGGCTTCTTTCCAGCAAATGTCAGTTTCCGGTTTTGAGGAATGAAGGGAGAATTCCAAGAAATCAAATGTTTGTAAACTAGAGGACTTTGTGTTGTTTCTAGCTTAACCCCTCACTCACCAGTTCCATTTAAGCAAATAGCAGAGCTAGAACTAATGGAACATTTTGAAGTGAGTCAGCTAGAGTAAGCAAGACAAAAAATCCTTATAGTCATAATATTGGGGGTGGAGAAAGTTCTCAAGAGGTCTGGCACATTGAGTTTTGCTTTATTCTACCTGTGTGGCTGCTGTAACACCTTAGAGGGATTTCAGAGATGACATTCTGTCTTACCCAGCACATTCATGTTGAAAACTGCAGTACATCAAGACTCTTTGCTTACAAGGAATAGCAATCAACCGAGACTAGCTCAAGCAGAATGGAGACAGTATTGAACAAATACAAAAGTCTCTTCCAGAACAAGAAATACAAAAGAATCAGGATGTAGCAAATTAGAGACAGAAGTGCTTCCATCTTTTCTTTCAGGGTGCCATGATGTCTTTCTTTTGATTCTCTTTATGACATTTATTTATTCTTTCCTGTTTCTATCAGGTGGTACTCTCAGTCACAAAGAAGAGAAATTTTAGCTGTATCAGGAGGGCAATATGACCTTACCACTTTTTCTTTCCTTTTTTCTTTTATCAAAATATAGTTGATTTACAATGTTGTGCTAGCTTCAGGTGTATGGCACTGTGATTCAGTTTTATGTATGTGTGTGTGTATACATACATATATATATATATATATATATACACATACTCAGTCATGTTCAACACTTTGCAGCCCTCTGGACTGTAGCCTGCCAGGCTCCTCTGTCCATAGGATTTCCCAGGTGAGAATACTGGAGTGGATTGCCATTTCCTTCTCAAAGGTATCTTCCTGACCCAGGAATCAAACCCACATCTCCTGCATCTTCCTTACTGCTGGGGGATTCTTTACCCTCTGAGCCATCAAGGTAGCCTACACATACATATGAATCCCTTTTCAGATTCTTTTCCCTTATAGGTTATTACAAAATATTGAGTATAGTTCTTGGTGCTACACAAGTCGTTTCTTTTTGTTCACCTACTTTATATATAGGAGTGTGTATATGTTAACCCCAAACTCTTAATTTATCTCTTCCCGCTCCACCCACAAATAAGATCAATTTTAGCTGTACTGGGAGGGCACTCTGGTCTTACCATTTACATCCAGTCCAGGCTGTGATTATACTTTGGTCACTCTGGCTTTAAAGTGGGGGGGGGGGGGGGGGGGCAGGCAGTGTGGAAATCTGTAGCTTCTTCCTTGACATTCCCCAGGGTTTCATTCTGTACCTTCTCCTCCCATTCTTTATGGATGCCCAGGCAAGCTGCCCTTGTAGAAGGGGGGAAACTGGGGTGATTGGAACTTTTTGTGTTTCATTTCAAAAGAAAAGTTAATTTTATTATGAGCAGATTATTTTGAAAGTGACAACTTTGCAGCTGGGAACTTCTATTTTACTCCTTTAATCTTAATAGCTACCACTCTTTGGATTGCTTATTATGTGGCAGGCTCTAAGCATTTCCCATATGTTGGCTCATTTAATCCTCATGAAAATCCAATGTGGAAAGGCATCTATGGGTCTCCCTTTGCAATTCGGGAAACTGAGGCACAGGGAACTTTTGTCCAAGGTGGAGGTGGGATTTGAACCCTGGCAGCCTAGCTCTAGAGCCTGTGCATTCAATTACTATGCTAAGTAAGCATGCACTTTGCACATGTAGTCTATTAAGTCACACAAAAGCCATGAGTGGTCTTCAGAACCATCCTGCAGATGAGGAGACCAAGGATCGGCAAGGTTAAATGGTTGGTCTCAAGTCACAGTGCTAGCAGTCCAAGAGCTAGTGTTGGCTTTCAAGTCCAGCTGAATACAGAGTCTGAGTTCTTAGACCTTGGACTTCAGCTTCTCACTTAGCACTGACACATAGAAGCTGCAGTCTTAGCAGAAGATGTGTGAGAGAAAGAAAAGGGGGAAAAAAAGCTGTTTTGAGGGCTTAAAAAAACCAGAGCAAAAATAATAACCTGAAGCAATACTCTGGAAAGAGAAGAAGGATTTTTTTTTTTTTTAAACCCTGAAAACCTCAAACTTCATTTTGACATATCTGAAACGGATGCGTCAGAGAGAGAAAATCTGTTAGATATTGAGCCTGCTACAAGTTCCCAACAGCTGAAAAGAGTTGAGCTTCAAACCGATCATTGTCAGAAAAGCAAATACAAATTTGTCCTGGAGCAAAATAACTTTCAGAAAATCAGGAAGAGGCGAGATGGACAGTCGGTTATGAACATAAAACTCTTTGTACCCGACCCAATTAACCCTCACCCAAGGCAACCCTGTGCCTCTAAGCTATTCATTTAAGGGGTTTACGATTTATAGGCAGTCTTTCTCAGGGGAGGTCCCGCCTGGCTCTGATTTCACGTTTCACAGCAGCACATGTGTAATTCTGCTGCATCCAACTATGCTATTAAGCCAAGAACAGAAAAGGCATGTTTCGTAGGATGGAAAGAGACCGGGGAGTCTGAAGTCAACTCTGCTTCCCTGCAAGTGGCTGGGGAGAGCGCTGTGAGACCTGCCTGTTTCTAATCCCAGGAGTGGGTCCGGGTGCTGGGGTGCTCCACCCTCTGCTCTCAAATTTTAGTCTTCATATTCAGCAGGTGGTATCTTGTGACCTCCAGGTGCAGAAATAAACTCAGGAATGCTACCTTCGAGGAGTCGGGAAGACAAGAACATCCAAGACTCTTCTTGGAGTTGTTTAGTCGCTCAGTCGTGTCTGACTCTTTTTGATTCCATAGACACTAGCCCGCCAGGCTGCTCTGTCCATGGAATTCTCCAGGCAAGAATCCTGGAGTGGGTTGCCATTTCCTCTTCCAGGGGATCTTCCTGACCCAGGGATCGAACTCCGGTCTCCCACATTGCTGGCAGATTCTTTACCACTGAGCCACCAGGGAAGCCCCACCCGAGACTGTTAGGTAGAAACAAACAGAGGGCAGAAGACAGAGGCATTAGCATCTCCTGTTAGTTCTTCAGTCAAAACGTCACTGTGGGTGAAGAAAATAGAGCTTAGTGAAGGAGCAGAGGGAAGACATTCCTAAGAGTTGGTGAGCAAAGGCCTGGAAGTAAAGCAGCCCGAGGAGCTCAGTCTACAGTAGACATACCTTCACCATGATTGTAAGAAATAAATCTGTGAGGGGCACCCCAGTACCTTGAAGAGCTCTGTGGTCATTCTTCCCTGTAAGCCAGTTCTGTACAGTAGAGACTGTGGTCATTGAATTGAGAAGCCTAAGTGTACTGGGAATAACTAGATTGTCCAGTGAAACGGCCATGTGGTGACATTCAGTGGCCACAGGCAAGGTGGGGATGGTTTCCATGCTGGACAGTGGAGTCAAAGCCACAAGCAGTGTGGTGAGGCTCCCACAGAACAATAGTGTTGGGTAGTTGAGCATGGCATTTCTAGAAGTGAGATATGAGGTCTGCTAAATTCTTACTTGATCAGAAGACCAGCAGAAAAGTTCTAGGTCACGTGAACAAATCTAATCTGAACCATAGAAACAGGGAGTCATGGTCCTTCCTCGAGACTTGAGCCAGTTTATAGACCCAGAACCCCCTAAATAAAGGGGAGGCTGAGCTCCTGGAGGGAGGACCCCAGTACACTGCACAAAATTATTCTGTTAATCGTTCCCCCACCCTTCTCCAAAGGGAGCTATGGTGTCTTACCAGGCTGAGTGTGTACTGGGGAAAAGAAAATAATCAGACCTTTTAGAGACTACTGGCTACTGGCTCTGAACTAACGCTAATTCCCAGAGACCCAAAACTTCACTGTGGTCCATTACTAGAGTAGGGGCTAATGGAAGTCAGGTGATTGACTAAGTTTCAGCTCAGGTCCATCTCAAAGTGAGCCCACTGGGCTCCTGAATGTATCCTGTGGTCATTTCCCAGCTCCAGAATCCATAATTGAAAAAGATACACTCAGCAGGAAGCAAAATCCCCATACTGGTGCCCTGACCTATGGAGTGAGGTCTATTCTGATGAAAAAGGCCAAATGGAAGGCTAATATGTATACCTATGGCTGATTCATGTTGATGTTCGACAGAAAACAACAAAATTCTGTAAAGCAATTATCCTTCAATTACAAAATAAATTTTAAAAAAGAACTGCTTCCACCTAGGAAAATAGGAAAGCAAAAGCCATAACATATTCCTGGAGGGACTGCAGAGACTAGTGACACCATCAGTCTTGCAAGATGGCCCTGTTTTGTGGTGATTCCTACCACATCCCCCTTCAACCTGTCTGTTCGGCCTGTGGAACAGACAAGAAGACCGATGGATCTTGGAGAATGATGGGATTAAGTTTAACCAGGGGGTGACTCCAATTGCCAGGGCTGTACCAGATGTAGTTTAATTGCTTGAGCAAGTTAACACGTAACTGGGTACCTGATATGTAGCTATTAATCTGGCAAATGCCTTTTTCTCTATCCCTGGCTCGAAGACCCACCCGAAGCACTTTACTTTCAGCTGGCAAGACCAGAAATACACTTTCACTGTCTTATCTTGGGGGTATATCAACTCTTCAGCCCTGTGTCATAATTCAGTTTGCAGAGATCCTGATAGCCCCTCCCATCACTCTTGTCCATCATATAGATGACATTATGCTGAATGGAGGGAATGATTCCCTCATAGCTCAGTTGGTAAAGAATCTGCCTGCAATGCAGATTTGAGTTCAATCCCTGGATCAGTAGGATACCCTGAAGAAGGAATTGGCAACCTACTCCAGTATTCTTGCCTGGAGTATGCCATGGACAGAGGAGCCTGGCAGGCTACAGTCCATGGGGTTGCAAGATTCTGACACAACTTAGGGACTAAACCACAACCACCATGCTGAATGGATCTATGGAGCAAGAGGTAGCAACTACTACTCAAGACTTAGTGATAAGACATTTACATGCTAGTGGATGGAAAATATATCTGGCTAAAATTCAGAGGCCTTTTACCTCAGTGTGATGAAATGCCCGCACATACACATATGAATATATATATATATATATTTTCTTTTTCATATTCTTTTTCATTACAGTTTATCACAGGCTATTGAATACCTTTCCCTGTGCTGTGCAGTAGGACCTTGTTGTTTATCCATCTGATATATAATAGTTTGCACAGAATGATGCTAGTTTTCAGTGGGGCCCAGAGCAAGACAAGGCTCTGCAAAGGTCCAGGCTGATGTGCAGGCTGCTTTTTGAATTATATGATCCAGTAGATCCAGTGCTACTTGGAGTGGTAGTGGTAGGTAAGGATGCTGTCTGGAGTGGCAAGCCCCTATAGGTGAATCACAGCACAATTCCTTAGGATTTTTGGAGCAAAGCCCAGCCATTCTGGGTGGATAACTACTCCTCTTTTGAGAAAAAGCTCTAGGCCTATCACTGGGCCTCGGTAGAGAGTAAACCCACAACTCTGAGTTGCTAGATTGCCAAATGACCTGAGCTGCCACCATGAACTGACCATCTGACCCACCAAGCCATAAAATTGGGTGTGCACAGCAGGCCTCCACTCTCAAATGGAAATGGTATATAGAGATTGGACCTGAGCTGAAGGCACAAGTGAGTTACATGAATGGGTGGCCCAAATACCATGGGCTCTGCTCCTGCTACGCTGTCTTCTCTCTCCCAGGCTCCACTGATGTTCTCATGGGGAGTCCCCACCATCAGTGATCAGCTGACAGAGGAAGAGAAACTTAGGTTTGGTTGATAGATGGTTCTGTGAAAGGAAACAGCTAAAGCATCACAGCCTGTTTCGCATACATGCCTGAAGGAAAATCCTCCCAGTGATCAGAACTTTGGGCAGCGTACCTGGTTGTTCACTTTGCTTGGTGGAAGAACGGCCAGAGGTACAATTATATACTGAGGCATGGCCGTCATGTGGCCAATGGTTTGGCTGGATGGTCAGGGACTTAGAAGGAGAATGATTGGAAAATGGATGACAAGGAAATTTGGGGGAGAGGTATGTGAATAAATCTCTCTGAATGGGCAAAACCATGAAGACATTTGTGTCATACGTGAATGTTCACCAAAGGGTGACCTCGCAGAGGAGGATTTTAATAATTGAGTGGATAGGAGGGTGACCTATCCACTGGACTGGGCAACCCACTCCAATGTTCGTGCCTGAAGAATCCCAGGGACAGGGGAGCCTGGTTGGCTGCCGTCTATGGGGTCACACAGAGTCGGACATGACTGAAGCGACTTAGCAGCAGTAGGAGGGTGACCTATCCTGAAGATACCAGTTATCATTTCCTCCAGCCACCCCTGTCATCACCCAGTGGGCTCATGAACAAAGTGGATGTGGTGGTGGGAATGGAGGTTACCCATGGGCTCAGCGACATGGGCTTCAGCTCACCAGGGCTGACCTGGCTACAGCCACCGCTGGCTGCAGTGGAGACCAACACTGAGCCCTGATATGAACCCATTCTCCAGGTTGACCAGCAGCTACCTGTTGCCAGGGTAGAAGTGCAGAACCCCAGCCCAAGTTTCCAGCCTGCTGCCTCGTGGCATCCAGACTTCTGACTCCAATGTCAACTCTTACCTGAGTTTCCAGCCTGCCAGCCTGCCATACATATTTCAGACTTGCCAGCCTCACAATTGCCGGAATCAATCCCTGAAAATCATCCTCTCTCTCTCTTATATATATATACATACATATATATATGTATGTATGTAAAGACTTAGCATACACACATATGTATGTATATACATATTTTTATATACATATATCTGTATATATATTTATGTATTTATATGCTGCATGCTTGCTAAGTTGCTTCAGTTATGTCCGACTCTTTGTGACCCCTATGGACCGTAGCCCACCAGGCTTCTCTATCCATGGGATTCTCCAGGCAAGAATACTGGAGTGGGTAGCCATGCCCTCCTCCAGGGGATCTTCCCAACCCCATGGATCAAACCTGCATCTCTTATGTTTCCTGCATTGGCAGGGGGGTTCTTTACCACTAGTGCCACATATGTGTGTATTGTGTGTGTGTGTGTGTGTGTATCCTTCACATGTATGCTTCGATAAATCTGTAGGTTCTCTTTCTCTGGGGAACCCTGGCTAAAACAGAGTCTGGAGTTTGGGAACTTGGGGAGAATGCCTTGTGAAAATTGAAGTTATGCTACCAAAGCCAGGGAAATACCAGAATCTGGCAGAAAGGCTTGGACCAAACTCTTATCTAGAAGATTCAGAGGGAGCCTGGTCCTACTGGCTGTGTGATTTTGACCACTGGCTTCCAAAACTGTGAGACAATAAATTTCTGTTGTTCTCAGCCACTCAACTTGTGGTTCTTTGTTAAGGTAGGACCAGGAAGCCATGTGGATCTTGCTGCATTTCTTAGATGGTAGCTTGAACCAGAGGGTTCACAGAGGATATGAAAAGCCATGAATGAATTTCAGGGTGTGTAACAAGTCTGAGCTGGAGGATTCTGGGAAGGCTTGGATGTGGGTAGAAGGAGGGGCATGAGTCTGGGAGAATTATCAGGATTCTGGCTCCTCCTGATCTGCCACTTCTGAAACTCTGCCCCTTCCAACCGTATTGTATCCTAAGGATACTGTCTGTCTTCAGCAATATTCTTGATCTTTCTCTGCTCAATGAACTAGAGTTGTATATGGACTGCATGCAGTTATTTTAAAATATAGGATATTTTGTCCTAATGTGGTGATGGCCAGGGGGGACCTGGGTGAGTGCCCTGGACTCTCCACGTGCTGATAGTCGGGTCCCCTTGAAAGCTCTTGGATGTAGCTTCTCCAGCTACAACACCAGGCCTGCTGCTCGCACTTTGGCTGCTGAGCTGGCCAGAAAATTACTTTCCACATTGTTAAGAACTACAATGAAATACTTGGACATTTCTTTGAATGTGATCATGAAAGTGAAAGTGAAAGTCACTCAGTTGTGTCCAACTCTTTGTGATCCCATGGACTATACAGTGCATGGAATTCTCCAGGCCAGAATACTGGAGTGGGTAGCCTTTCCCTTCTTCAGGGGATCTTCTCAACCCAGGGATTGAACACAGGTCTCTTGCTTTTCAGGTGGATTTTTTTACCAGCTGAGCCACAAGGGAAGCCCAAGAATACTGGAGTGGGTAGCCTATCCCTTCTCCAGTGGATCTTCCCAACCCAGGAATGGAACTAGGGTTTCCTGTATTGCAGGCAGATTCTTTACCAATTGAGCTATAAGGGCAGCCCTTATGTGATCATATAATAGTTTAAATATAAAATGTAAAACTATACAACTTCTTGAAGACAGCATAGGAGAAAGTAGTGTAATCTTGGGTTAAAGAGTTTCTTAATCTATGACACTAAACACATGAAAAATGAGAGAAATAACCCATTGAACTTCAACTATTGAATGGATAAGCAAAATGTTTGGTAAATCTACTTGATGGAACATTACTGAGCAATGAAAAAGGAACAAACTCTGGATGGACACAAAAACATAGTTGCAGCTTAAATGCATTTTGCCCAGAGAAAGATGCTCAACCCCAGAGGCTACAATATGATTCCATTTAAGGACAGTCTGGCAAGAGCAAAACTTCTATAGGAACTCAAAACTGATCACCGATTGCCAGGAACACGAAGATGGGTTGAATACAAAGGCTCAGCATGAAAGAATTTTAGAGTGATGGAATTATTCCATAAGTGCTGGACACACAATTCCATGCATTTGTCAATGTCTGCAGAACTATATGCCACAAAGGGAACATTATTTGTTATACATTTAAGAAAAAAACACAACGTGGTTGTGGAGAGAACCTGAGAGGGAACAGAGACAAATGAATTAAACTTGGTTGCCAATACATAATAACCACACTGAAGAGCGTGGGGAAGAAAGGAACTAACCTAAGTAACTTTGGAAAAAATAGTGTTCTGACTGGATGCCATAAGGCTAGTGGCAAAAAACCCTGCATATTTGGACACTGTTCTCTAATTAGTACATTAGTTTTTCCCAGGGGCAGAGTTAGCAATTCTGAAACTACTTTCTATGTATAACAGGGATGGAGAAATAAGAAAATCCATGGTAGATAGTGAGACACGGGTTTCTCACTGTCAGACGAAGAAGTTACATATGAGGAAGTGAAGAAGGCTAGAATAAACCCCATGGTGTTGGTTTAGAGTCAGCAGTATCAGTAAAAAAAAAAAAAAAAAAAACAACCCTGGTTTTTAAAATTTGTATGCAGATAGACAGATACAGAAATTAATATAGATAAGTGTGCACACGGGTTAGTGTACATATACAGATGCCCATATCTTAGCTCTATCTTTTGAGAAGGTATAAAAAACAGTAACATCCCATATTAGTGAGGATTCCTAGTATCTAAAAATCATTCTCCAGGTAAATGGACAAAAGCTCTTTGGAAAAGAGGCTCATGGCAGGGTTTGGGTAAGGAACATATAAGATGAACCTGGAGCATACTGTGGTGCCAGAAACAGTGGATTTGGGAAAAAAAGGAAGAGGTGCATGTTAAAAGGTCACAAGAGCCAACTGGAAAAATTCCCAATGATCAAGGCATTAGGAAAAATGTAAGCTACAAATAAATAATGATTTGATTGTTGTTCCTGTTGTTTAGTTCCTAAGTTGCATCCAACTCTTGGCAAGCCCATGGACTGTAGCCCACCAGGCCCTTTTGTCCATGGGATTTTCCAGGCAAGAACACTGGAAGGGGCTGCCATTTCCTGGTCCAGGACACCTTCCCAACCCAAAGAATCAAACCCAAGTCTCCCACATTGGCAGGTGGATTCTTTACTGCTGAACTACCAGGGAGGCCCCAATGATATGATTGCTGTAACCTAAACAGTGGCAAAGAACCTCCTGCCAATGCGGGAGGCCTAAGAGACACGGGTTTGATACCTGGATTGGGAAGATCCCCTGGAGGAGGGCACGGCTACCCACTCCAGTATTCTTGCCTGGGGAATTCCCATGGACAGAGGAGCCTGGTGGGCTACAGTCCATGGGCTTGCAAAGAGTTGGACACGACTGAGTGACCAATACGGACATGGAGCAAATAAAGTTATGGGGTATAAAGCACAATTCTTCTTTACAGAAGAATTCCAATTAATAAGTAGGAAGAAGAAAGAAAATAGACCATCCGCATCAGCATCACAGTGAAAACTGCTGTAGTTACGGTATTCTTCCCAATCAAGTATAACTCTAAGCTCATCATGGAAAATCATTATACATTCCCAAACTAGGAAGCGTTATAGAAAGTAAGTGCCTGGGACTCTTCCTAAAGGTTCCAGGTCATAAAAGACAAGGCCAGGCTAAGTAGCTGTCACAAATTGGAGGAGATTAAGAAGATGTAAAAACTAAATGTGATGTGGGATCCTGGACGAATTGTGGAACAAAAAAGACATTAGTGGGAAAACTTGGAAAACCCAAAAGATGTCTGCAGATGGGTTGAATATTGTACCAATGTTAATTTCTTACATTGACAAATGTATTATGGTTACATAAGATGTTAATAGAGCATGCTCAGTGAAGGGCATATGGGAACTCTGTACAATCCTTGCAATTCTGCCCTAAGTCTAAACTTAGCTCAAAAGAGAGAGTTTTATTTTCTGAAGCAACTGCTAGTCAATGTACGTTGCTCAAAAAATTGTTCTGAATTCCTACAAAGATCGAATTGCATGTGGTAGTGGTGATAAATATACCCAAATCACACTGTTGCAAATTAAGGGTACAATTAAGAAAAGGGAACTTCTGGGAATCCTGTAGGTGCAATCAGCTAAAACTCCCCATAGTGAGAACTCAAATACTGTATTCAGAGTGAGAGAGTGAAATAGGTCTTTTGTATACTTTTTCCCATCTGTAAGGTTATATGAGTCATTTGTTGTAGTTTCAAGTAGAATTCACTTGTTTTGCAGCCAACACCTACCACTATTTTTTTTTTTTTAATGGATTGAAATCTATTCTAAGGCAGGGGGTGGGGGGCGAATGGTAAACAGTGGAATATAAAATGCAAACCAATTTATGGTTTCCAAAAGGCCTACAGAGGCTGCCAAAAATAAAGTTGGTGGAAAACAGTTTACTAAATCACTAAAGAATAAAAAAAGAGGTTATATTACAAATCCTATAAATATTCTGAGAGTGGTAGGTAAAGCATGTTTAATGCTGATGAACAAAGTTTTAGCATGTATTGGAAAAACAGTTTCTAATATAAAATTACCGACGACTGGAAGTTATCTGCAAAATTTTATACCTAAGTGCTTGCAGATGTAATTTATTTCTCTGACAGCACCGCCTGTGTAATGAAAGTTGCTTTTAATAAAACATGAATGCAGTTAGGTTTTGCCAATTAGGTTCAGAGGAGTTGTAATCAGTCTGATTCAAGTTGATATGTGGCTCCTTAAATTCAGTGCTGACCCATAGAATGGCTTCAGTATTTCTAACGTGTTTGTGAAAGATGAACTCCCAAAGAGCTCTGACTGCCGGGGCAGGAGGGAGGCGGCTCTGGCTAAATTGGTACAAAACTCTCCCAATGTGACTGTGGAGCTGGTGGCTGTAGCAGATTATGTGCTCTGGGTTGAGTGTTAACACTTCAATTGACATGAGCACAAGCTCATTCTCCATTTCATTTGTTTATGAACACATGGGCAAACATTTAATGTAAGAAAACCTCTAACATCCATATATCAATGATCATTTATAAATCAGTCAGTCAAAAAAACTAATTCCAGTTATTATGTTTACCTATGTCTTGATATTGCAGGGGATTCAAAGATACATAAAGAGGTATCGAGAGTTTGGGATTAACAGATGCAGCTATTATAAATAGGATGGATATGCAACAAGGTCCTACTGTATAACATAGGGATCTATATTCAATATCTTGTGGTGAAACATAATGGAAAAGAATATGAAAAACATACATATATATACTTGTATACCTGAATTACTTTGCTGTACCGCAGAAATTAACACAGTTTAAAACATTGTTTTTTTTTTAAAAAAGATATATAAAGACAAATCCTTTCATCTCGAGCAACTTAATAACTTGTCATGAGAAAAAAACCTCAACACTGCACTTTTCTGGTGGAGGATGAGAACATCTGTATTTTGGACTTTTCATGTAGTTTACCGAAATTGTATAGTCAACAAACATGTATTGTGTTCGTATTATTTGCAGAAGAGAAAGTTCAGAGTGGTAGAAACTTGATTGGAGTAAAAGCCAGAAGACTTGTCTTCTACCAGTTGTTCTAATTTTTCCATTTAAAAATAGTGACAATAATTCTTGCCTTGCTTAACTTCCTATAATGTTTGGAGGACACAATAGAATGGTTTTAAGGCAAAGTGCTTTGGAGTTTTAGATCTACTAGGGAAATGTAAATTAATTGCTAAAAGTCAGAAACAGAGAATCTCTGCCTTTGAAATTTTAGGGTTGGTTGGGAAGTTTGGTTGGGAAGGATGCCTGTTGCCCCCTCTTAGGTTATGGGTTCCATGCTAGGTCACATATTAAAGAATTTAATAGTTGTGATCTCAGGCCTCTTGGGTAGTGCTAGTCATAAAGAACCCACCTGCCAAAGCAGGAGACACAAGAGAGTTCTGGACTTGATCCCTGGGTTGGAAAGATCCCTGGAGGAAGTGGCAACCCATTCCAATATTCTTGCCTAGACAGAGGAGCCTGGGGGGCTACAGTCCAGAGGATTGCAAATAGTCAAACACAACTGAAGCGACTTAGCATGCATAGCACAATCTCATATTAATACCTGTCCTGCAAGGGTGAGGAAGTTGAGGCTTGGGATGGTGCAGACACTCAGATAAGATCACTAGTTTAATGCTAGTGCTAGCTTAGTAACAGCTGTGATACACTCTGGTACCATATCCAAAGCCCATCTGGTTCATCCTGCATCTCATCTACTTACTCATAAAGCCAGCTTAACTACGAAGAACCTAGAAGACACTCTGCATGAATGGCGCAGACACCAGTGCCATGGGAAAATTGACCAATTCCCTCCCCAGAGCTGTGGTTCAGGGTGCAATTGGTCAGTTTTTCCTCCCAAGTTCCAGCCTGCATAAGCTCTGTAAGAAAAGCTAGTATTTTCTTGCTATCTGCAGCTTCTACTCCCCAGACAGGAACTGAAACACGCCTAGCGGTCACTCATTCAATCCTACCTCAAGTTTCATCTTTTCTGGACCCCTGGGGCACTTCCAGGTTCTGGCCCTGAAACGGAAATCGACGTGTGAAATAGACACACAAAAGCAGCTTCACAGCTATTTTTGTTTCTGCCAGCTTGCCACAGTCCCATTGCCAGCCTATCTCCTCTTCTCAAGTTACTGGACTTCCAAAGCAGAAGAATAAAACAATGTTTTAATCCTTAATAAAGTGGCTCCGGCTCCCAGTTTGGCACTCAGATAATGCGGGCAAGAAATGGAGGCTAGCTGGCTCCTGGCTAAGCCAGAGAAAGTGTTACTTGCTTAGTTGTGTCCCACTCTTTGTGACCCCATGGACTGTAGCCCCGCCAGTCTCCTCTGTCCATAGAATTCTCCAGACAAGAATACTGGAGCCAGTATCCATTCCCTTCTCCAGGGCTCTTCCCAACCCAGGGACTGAACCCAAGTCTCCCACATTGCAGGCAGATTCTTTACCAACTGAGCCGCCTGGAAATCCAGAGATGATACCTGTAAATATAGCCTGTTAGGCTGAAGCATCTTAGACTCTCTGGGAGTTAGAATGAAGCCTTTTTCTAACTGGAACAGCATTTTGTATTAAATTTATTTTTATAGGTTGAAATTATATGTCTTATTCAGTGCCTTTTAAGAGACAAATCTGAATAATGCGAAATAATAGGTTATAGAAATATTCAAAATGGCATAAACAAACAGAAGTAGAGCTGGAATTATGTGTAGTCAAGATGAAAATTATGATGTTTTTATTCAATGTGGAGTTTGGTATTAATTTTGATTTTTAAAAATATTTCATCAAGCAGTATTTTATTAAGATTAATAACACAATGCAACAAATGATTCTTTTATTAATAAGTAATTAATACTACAATAATGCATGAAAGGGCTTTTGTATTATTATTTCCATTGCAGAGTGTTTTGGTGTCCCTATTACATTTTGCACCTGGGGCAAGTGTCTCTGGCCTCCACCTAGTTTGTGTGTGAGACACAGAAACCAACCCATAGGGAACATGTGGACTTTGGAAGACATCTCCTGTCCTTCTTCTGGAATCAACTCAAAGAGGACCCGGGTGCAGTGGGAGGCTGCCTCTCTTGTCTCCAAAAAACAACCCATGCTCTGCTTTGGTAACCAAAACATGTTCTTCCACAAGTCTACTCTGGATGCAGAAGGAGCATTTCTGTAATTTAGTCTCTACGCCTGAGACTATGGAAGCCAGTGCTTCTTTTTTTTTTTTTAGGTACAGTTGATTCACAATATTGTGTTAATTTGTGCTATACTTTGTGACTCCATGGACTATAGCCCACCAGGCTCCTCTGTCCATGGATTTTCCAGGCAAGAATACTAGAGTGGGTTTCCATTTCCTTCTCCAGGGGATCTTCCCAACCCAGGAATCGAACCTGCATCTCCTGCTCGCCAGGCAGATCCTTTACCACTGAGCCACCTGGGAAGCCAAAGACTTAGTGACTAAACAACAGCAGCAATACGATAAAGTGATTCAGTTATTTGTGTATATTTTTTTGGAGAAGGCAATGGCACCCCACTTCAGTATTCTTGCCTGGAAAATCCCATGGACAGAGGAGCCTGGTAGGCTGCAGACCATGGGGTTGTGAAGAGTTGGACACGACTGAGCGACTTCACTTTCACTTTTCCCTTTCATGCATTGGAGAAGGAAATGGCAACCCACTCCAGTGTTCTTGCCTGGAGAATCCCAGGGACGGGGGAGCCTGGTGGGCTGCCATCTATGGGGTCACACGGAGTCGGACATGACTGAAGTGACTTAGCAGCAGCAGCATATATCCTTTTTAATATTCTTTTCCATTATGATTTAGTCCCAGGATATTGAATATGGTTCCCTGTGTTATACAGTACAACTTTTGTTATCCATCCTATATATAATAGTTTGCATCTGCTAAGCCTCAATTCCTACTCCATCCCTCCCCCAGCCCTCTTCTTCTACAAGTCTCTTCTCTACATCTCTGAGTCTGTTTCATAGATAAGTTCATTTGTGTCATAATTTAGATGGAAGCCAGTCTTCTTATGCTTGAACATGGATACCAATCATCAACAATTTATTTGTATATGCAACAAAACTATACATGTGTATAGAGCCTAGAACAGAGCTTCAGATTCTACATTTCTAACAAGCTCCCAGGTGATGTTGATGTTGCTGGTCCCCGGACCACACTTTGATTAGCAAGAGTCTACAATCTGATGGATCATGGGCTAAACGTGGCTGTCAGATGTGGTTTGGCTGCAGAGTTTTAAAAGTATTAGCCAAGTTTTCTCCTAGCATTGGAAAACCCCAGAATATCTGGTAACCTGGGACCAGCATTTTTGCAGGATAACAAAAGGGGTGGGAGCTGCCTCCATCACAGATCAGCATGCTCATACCTAAGTCTCTCCACTTCGCTATTTGCCTGGACCTTGCAGTCATTTGAATTCACAACTCTGATCCACTCTTTAGTTTGTCAATAGCACTGGGTAATATTTACCCAAATCAGAAACTAGTATATCGTTCCTTTGTTGAGTCCTTTATCCTCAAGCAACTAATCTATGATTTCTGTGGCATTATTACCAACTTACAGTCCATCAGAAGGCCTTGTTTAAAATTAGTCTTGTGAATCAGAGGAAACAGCAGTAAAATTAACTCTAAAAAGCTGAGACCTTAGCAACTCTTGGATTTTGAAACTATTGGGAAATTTTATGTGTGATTACGTCAAGAACTTAATCTGATGTGAACACCTGACTCACTGGAAAAGTCCCTGATGCTGGGAAAGATTGCGGGCAGAAGGAGAAGAGGGCATCAGAGGATGAGATGGCTGGATGGCATCACCGATGCAATGGACATGAACTTGGGCAAGCTCCAGGAGATGGTGAGGGACAGAGAGGCCTGGCGTGCTGCAGTCCATGGGATCGCAAAGAGTTGGACACAACTGGGCGATGGAACAACAATGAAGTTGAGAACTAGAAAATTAATAGGAGCACCAACTACTAATTTATGTTTAAATTTGGCCAAGGTATTTTGTAGAATTGGGAGCTGAAATCAAGGGATTATTAGTTGGATTTGCAGTCTAAATATAAAAATGATACTCCAGCTAGAAAGATAATTATCAAGCAAGCGGCTTTTTGGACATAGATGTTTCAGCTGCCTAGTTTGTGTTCATCACTGGCCATGTTCAGCTGCTCCTCAGACCCTGTTGATTCTATTCCCTAAATGTATCTCTCCTGGAATGTGAAGTCAAGTGGACCTTAGAAAGCATCACTACGAACAAAGCTAGTGGAGGTGATGGATTCCAGTTGAGCTATTCCAAATCCTGAAAGATGATGCTGTGAAAGTGCTGCACTCAATATGCCAGCAAATTTGGGAAACTCAGCAGTGGCCACAGGACTGGAAAAGGTCAGTTTTCATTCCAATCCAAAAGAAAGGCAATGCCAAAGAATGCTCAAACTACCACACAATTGCACTCATCTCACATGCTAGTAAAGTTATGCTCAAAATTCTCCAAGCCAGGCTTCAAAAATATGTGAACTGTGAACTTCCAGATATTCAAACTGGTTTTAGAAAGGCAGAGGAACCAGAGATCAAATTGCCAACATCTGTTGGATCATGGAAAAAGCAAGAGAGTTCCAGAAAAACATCTATTTCTGCTTTATTGACTATGCCAAAGCCTTTGACTGTGTGGATCACAATAAACTGTGGAAAATTCTGAAAGAGATGGGAATACCACACCACCTGATCTGCCTCTTGAGAAATTTGTATGCAGGTCAGGAAGCAACAGTTAGAACTGGACATGGAACAACAGACTGTTCCAAATAGGAAAAGGAGTATGTCAAGGCTGTATATTGTCACCCTGTTTATTTAACTTATATGCAGAGTACATCATGAGAAACACTGGACTGGAAGAAACACAAGCTGGAATCAAGATTGCCGGGAGAAACATCAATAACCTCAGATATGCAGATGACACCACCCTTATGGCAGAAAGTGAAGAGGAACTAAAACGCCTCTTGATGAAAGTGAAAGTGCAGAGTGAAAAAGTTGGCTTAAAGCTCAACATTCAGAAAACGAAGATCATGGCATCCGGTCCCATCACTTCATGGGAAATAGATGGGGAAACAGTGGAAACAGTGTCAGACTTTATTTTTCTGGGCTCCAAAATCACTGCAGATGTGACTGCAGCCATGAAATTAAAAGGTGCTTACTCCTTGGAAGGAAAGTTATGACCAACCTAGATAGCATATTCAAAAGCAGAGACATTACTTTGCCAACAAAGGTTCGTCTAGTCAAGGCTATGGTTTTTCCAGTGGTCATGTATGGATGTGAGAGTTGGACTGTGAAGAAGGCTGAGCACTGAAGAATTGATGCTTTTGAACTGTGGTGTTGGAGAAGACGTTTGAGAGTCCCTTGGACTGCAAGGAGATCCAACCAGTCCATTCTGAAGGAGATCAGCCCTGGGATTTCTTTGGAAGGAATGATGCTAAAGCTGAAACTCCAGTACTTTGGCCACCTCATGCGAAGAGCTGACTCATTGGAAAAGACTCTGATGCTGGGATGGATTGCGGGCAGGAGGAGAAGGGGACGACAGAGGATGAGATGGCTGGATGGCATCACTGACTCGATGGACATGAGTCTGAGTGAACTCCGGGAGTTGGTGATGGACAGGGAGGCCTGGTGTGCTGCGATTCATGGGGTCACAAAGAGTCGGACATGACTGAGCAACTGATCTGATCTGATCTGTTCCCTTATCTTCCCCCTCTGGCCATTACTCTATTTTTCATCTGGATCATTGCAAGGGCCTCTTAAACAATTTCTTGATTTTCAGTGTTATCCTTCTATAGGCAAACTTACACCTTCTTGTAGAAGTAAAAAGCAAAAATAGACTATTTCTCTCTTCTTAAACCTTCTCAGTGACTCTACCACCCATGAGACAAAATACAAAACCTTCAGATGTCATGCAACGCTGTACCCTCCCCGTCAGACCACCAAGCTATCCACCTCCCAACCCACCCAACCCCCATGAGGCAGCTAAACCAAAATCCCTATAGTTCTAGGAATTTCCCACAAGGCCTCAAACCTCTTTGTTTTGTCCTTGCTGGTTGCCATGTATATTTGTCATCCCATCAAGGTGTTTACTCACATTCCTTATTATATATAGTGGGGTTCCATATTATGTGGACATTAGGTTCTAATATCAGAGTGTAGGGCATCAAGCATTTTTTGAAAGAATTATCCTGAAAAATTCTTCATATCACCCATAATATAGATGATACATGGTTTGGAGTATGAACAAAACTGGTAGCTCTCCATGTGGAACAAGGACTTGTTTCTTCTGTTGACCATTGGTCAAAGTAGTCGAGTTATATTTAGAAATTCCAGAGTCATTTAATTTGTGAGGGGGCTTAGCTTCCCTAGCGATGAAAAGAGAAAAGCAAAAATGAAAGTGTTAGTCACTCGGTCATGTCCAACTCTTTGCAACCCCTTGGACTGTAGCCCACAAATCTTCTCATACCCTGGAATTCTCCAGGCAAGAATATTGGAGTGGGTAGTAGCCATTCCCTTCCCCAGGGGATCTTCCCAACATCGAACACAAGTGTCCTGCATTACAGGCAGATTCTTTACTGTCTGAGCCGCCCAGGAAACTTTCACTTTCATGAATGAGAGCATTAAATTAAATCATCACCAGAAATTGCATTCAGTTTAATATTCTACACTAAGAATTAAATACAAATGCCTGGCAGAGAAAATACAGAAATGCTATGTCCAGGGTTCTAGGCAGTTTGGAAGGCTTATTAAAAAATATTTAAGTGTAACAGGATAGAGAGATTTTTACTCACTAGAACTTGATAGACCTGGAAATTCTAAGTAGGCCAGCTTGTAGAGTCTATTTCCCCCCAACAAAAAGCAGTTGAAGGAGGGGAACTCAAAGTTATTCTTCTTAGATGTGTGCCAGGGAGAGACATGGGTTGGGAATATGGCCTTTTGAAAGATGCTGAAGCCAGAAAGGAGTGGAGGGGTGGGGTGGGGCAGCAAGATGGTGACAGACTTCCTGATACAACACGGAGCCCCTCCATATTTCCCTGGTCTCCAGGAAGATTACTGAACTTATTAGCTATCAGACGATTGGATTTTTAAGGAAAATGACACAGAAGCTACAGTGTGGTATAGGTCTAAACCAAGCTGGCAATTGGATTGAAGCAAAAATTCAGGAAAAACCGTCTTAAAACAACTATGCCTAGAAAACTGCAAGAAATTGAAGAGGGAGTAGAAGTTTAGCTAAATTCTGGGTGATTCAGATCAGTCTCCAACACCCCCAGCCCTTTCTGAAACACACCTCTGAAACAAAGTGGGGCCAGGAGAGCAGGAGTGAGGTCTCAGAAAGCTGTGACTCTCTCTCATCCTGTTGAATTGATTTTCCAGAGTAGTGAGTTTCAATTCCCTCCAGACTACGTCCAAAGGGCGCTTTCTGTTCATGAGAAACTGTAGTGCTGGAGGAAACGCAGTTTTAACTCTTTTTTCCCCCAGAACTGTTACGACATTTTCCATTTGTGAGCTGTGGTTATGTTTCTTTCACGCTGCGTGCAGCTCCTGCTATCTGTAATGTAGCTCTGTCTTCTTGCTTTCTGCTTTCTCCTTAGACAAAGTCTGTAGTCCGGGGTAGATTCTCCTTGTGGACAGGGTCTCACTTGGAGCTGTGGAGTCCATCAGCCCATCAATATGTGTATCATATTGATTGAAGGGAGTCTTTCAATCCATCAACATGTTGACCATGCTTATCTTCCATTTTACATTGTGAGAGATACAAAGAAATAGCAGACATAATCCATGCCCTCATATGTCTATTACTCAGGCAAACTTAATCATATAGAACAATAAGCAGACAGATTATAGATTTTAGGATTTTACAACTGGACAGAACCTTTGAGATTATCTAATACATCACTTGTTTTACAGAAGAATTGGAAAGGTTCTGGGACTTGTGCATAGGACCGCATCACAGCAGAAGTGGAATCAGATCCCTCCTCTTCCCTCAGCCCCCTCTCCATGCACTCCAGATCTGAGGCTGATTCTGTTAGACCATGGACATCACCTGACTCGTAGTGTGATTCCCTGATCTTATTCATTAAACATTTTTTTAAATTGAGGTATAGTTGATTTACAATGTTGTGTTAATTTCCGCTGTACAGCAGAATGATTGAGTTATATATATATGGGTTTCCCAGGTGGCTCAGTGGTAAAAAATCTGTCTGCCAATGCAGGAGATGCAGGTTCGATCTCTAGGTTGGGAAGATCCCCTGGAGCAGGAAATGGCTACACAGTCCAGTGTAGCATGAAGAATTGCCCAGAGAGTCCCATGGACAGAGGAGCCTGGTGGACTGCAGGCCATAGGGTCACAAAGAATCAGGCATGACTGAGGGACTGAGCACACATGCACACATGTACACATAGGAATATATATACATGTATTCAGTCTTTTTAAAAATATTCTTTTTCCTTATGGTTTATCATATAATACTGAATATAGTTCTCTGTGCTATACAGTAGGATCTTGCTGTTTATCCATTCCATATATAATAGCTTTCATCTGCTAACCCCAACTTCCCACTCCATAATTTCCTCCATCCCCCTTCTCCTTGGCAACCAGTCTATGCTCTATGTCCACAATTCTGTTTCATGCATATGCTCATTTGTATCATTTTTTAGATTCCACATATAAGTGATATTATATAGTATTTGTTTTTCTCTTTCTAACTTACTTCACTTACTATAAAGTCCATCCAGGTTGCTGCAAATGGCATTATTTCATTCCTTTTTATGGCTGAGTAGTATTCAGTTGTGTATATATACCATATATGGTACATAACCTTCAGTATCCTTCATCTGTTGCTGGACATTTGGGTTGTTTCCATTTGGGTTGGTTGACTTGGCTATTGTGAAGAGTGCTGCTATTCAGCAGAGCCACAGACCAAACTTTAATTTCCACAGATGCTGGGAAGATCATGCATTGACCAACATAAGATATATAACTGTAACTCACCCATCCTGCTTACACATCATTGTTTTTGTTGTCCAGTCACTTAAGTCGTGTCAGATTCTTTGCGACCTCATGGACTGTAGCATGCCAGGCTTCACTGTCTTTCACTATCTCCCAGAGTTTGCTCAGATTCGTGTCCATTGAGTTGGTGATGAGCTTTCCGCTCATTCCCTTTCCCCTAAAGCTTTTTCCTATTCTTTTCTTTTAAATATATAATCTTCTAGGCCTATCTTTAATTTTCCTATTTTTTGGTTGAGCCACACAGAGAGACCTCTTTCTTCATTAAAAAAATAAAAATAGACTAGCAACTCGATTGATGGCATTGTCCTCAAACCCCGTGTCAGGGATTTCTTGGGGTGGTGCAGATAGCAACAAATTACAGTGTCCACAGGGGCCACCACGCCACCACCCAGCTGCAGGCAGTGTGCTCATGTGACCAAGTAACCACACAGTACAGCCAGCTACTCTGGCTTTTCAAGAGAAGTTGGTAATCTGTATTTTGGGGTCAAATCTTCTAATCAAAAAAATACTGACCCATCATTTTAAAGGGCAACACAGGACAAACAAAACACATCTATGTGCTGGATCTACGTGATTACTCATCCTCCCTGAGGCCACACTTCCCCACTTTCCTCTGGTGAAATGTAAGCATCTTAGTGCTTGGAGAGAGAGACTGAAAAAAAGAGTTTCTGCCCCTCTGAGAAGGGAAAGACAGATGGTCTTCTGACAGAAACAGGAACAGCAGAGAGAAAGGAACACAGTCTTTGAAACAGAGTCATGTTGAAATCTCAGATCTTCCTCCTTGCTCTTGATTTTGGGCACAAGCAGTCTTCCTTATCGAGTTGGGTTCCCGAGGAAATAGGCCCTGAAACTGTGATTTGTGTGCAGGAGGTGTGAGAGGGAGTGCTCTGAGGAGCACTGTGAGGAGGCAGCAGGCAGGCTGGGCAGCGGATGCAGTGACACCAGTGGCCTGAGTTGACAGGGAGCGCTGGACAGGGGATGGTCCTAGAGAAATGTCCCCAGTTAAGTTAAGGAGTCAGGCCTTTATACTCTTACACTAAGAAGTCATAGGTAGGGGGCTGCCCCTGGAGAAAGGAAAAGCAGTCCCCTTCCAATTGCTGCAAGGGGTAAAAACTCGGTGAGAACCTGCAGAAGTGGGATGGGGAGGGAGGTGGGGGGAGATTCAAGAAGGAAGGGGCATATGTATATCTAATGCTGGTTCGTGCTGATGCATGGCAAAACCCATCACAATATTGTAAAGTAATTATCCAAGGTGAGCAGTCAGCACACTTGGCAGCAAGGAGAATGAATTACCTTCATCTTGAAAAGAGCGGCAGTTCTTGGAGAGACATCTCAGCATCTGCTTCAATCCCCAAGCCTCAGTTTCCTGTTTGATGTGAGAGGAATAAATATCCATACTTTCCTTGGACGTTATACAGGTAAGATAATGTACCATACGCAAAGTGACCAGCACAGGACTGGGCACATAGCCAGCACTTTATAAAATATTAGCAATACCTATGAACACAAAGTCATTTAAATTCAAGGATCAGGAACAGTACAAACAAAGGCTTGGAGAAGAGACGAGAATGACAAGTTTAGGATATTAAGAGAAGCAGAGAGTTAGAGGTGGTGGGTCTAACATGATTGACCAGTGGGAATACAGTGTGGATTAAACGGTTTGAGGCATGGTGATAGAGATTTCAAATTTAACCAAAAGAACCAGGACTTGTGCAGTAGCCATCGAGGGTCAGGTATGACTATACCTGTGTGCTCAGCTTGAGACCGTCTTCCTCATGTGGCAGAAGATGACCCATGGGCAGCCGGCTGTCCTGTCTCTATACTTAATGAGGCAAGTGGCTTGGGGTGGACAGAAAGAAAGACTTATTTCAAATGGAAAATAGAAAGATGGTGGTGCTGCTCCCTAGGATGAGACATTGGTTACCCTAGACCTATGGATTGACGTGGAATCTGCTTTTTTATTCAGCGAGGTGGAAAAGTAACTTGAAACTTTGATGATTTGGTTGGGATTCGGACTTCCCTGGTGGCTCAGATGGTATATTGTCTGTCTACAATGCAAGAGACCTGGGTTTGATTCCTGAGTTGGGAAGATTCCCTGGAGAAGGAAATGGCAACCCACTCCAGTCCTCTTGCCTTAAGAATCCCATGGACGGAGGAGCTTGGTGCAGGTTACTGTCCATGGGGTTGCAAAGAGTCGGGCACAACTGAGCGACTTCACTTTCACTTTCTTGGAGGAGATTGCTCTGTTCTATCATGTCTCCAGAAGGGCGTGCATGTCCAGGACACAAAGTTGTTGTCTGCAGCAGAATATATGAAGTTCTAGGCAGAAGCTCAGAGCAGCCTGTTCTGTGAAAAGTTCTGGGAGCATCACATATTGGGAAGAAGTCAGCTCAGAGTGAGACTGGGCATCCACATCCATCTTGTAGCCAGCAAATAAAGGTGTATTTTACTGTTCCCACCCTACGCTGTTCAGAGCCAATGAGATGGACCATATCCCATTTAACAGTGGCCACAGGTATTTCCTGGCAGAGAGCTCAGGTCCTGGTTATACACGAGCAGGAGATTACACACAGAACTCATTTATATACAGTTGATGAGACCTTGGAATCGCTCAACTGCAGCAATTTCTTCTTTTTCTTAATGTACCTCTTTTAAAATGTCACTTTTGATCTTGGATTGGAAAATGATTGGCTTGGAAGAGCTGATCTGCTTGATTCCCAAAGTACATTTTTAAAATATTAAGGGTATATAACTGTTGAAAACGTTCCTTCTGCAAAACCCAAGTAGCACTCTTTCTGCCAATCTCCACTCCCTTAGAGCAGCCCCTTCCTCTCATAATGAAGAAACCATTTTTTTTTTTTTACAATGTTCATTATGAAATAAGGAATGGCTTGAATTATCTCACTCTGCAGGGACTTCCATTTCTCTGGAATATTCTACCTAATTAGCTGCCTCTACTGGTCAAGACTCAAGAAGATCGCCAGGGGCAATCTTGATACATTAAAAAAGTGCTTATAGCTCTTCTAATGATATCCTGAGTGAATATTTGGAATATGTCATATGTTTGCTGTTTAGTTGCTCAGTTGTGTCTGATTCTTTGCGAACCATGGACTGTATCCTGCCAGGCTCCTCTGTCCATGAGATTTCCCAGGCAAGAATATGGAATGGGTTGCCATTTCCTTCTCCAGGAGATCTTCCTGACCCAGGGATCGAACCCACATCTCCTGCATTGGCAGACGGATTCTTTACCACTGAGCTACCACTTCATAGGGCTTCCTACTTGGCAATTTACAGAACCTGCCTGCCAATGCAGGAAATGTAAGAGATGTGAGATCAATCCCTGCGTCGGGAAGATCCCCTGGAGTAGGAAATGACAACTCACTCCAGTATACTTGCCTGGGAGAATCCCATGGACAGAGGAGTGTGTCAGGCTACAGTCCATGGGATTGCAAAGAGTCAGACATGACTGAAGAAACTTAGAACAGCATACTGCACACCACTTTGTATATTTGCTTCAGCAAATAAAATGTGGATGAATAGATTTACTTGATCAAATAAAGAAAATGTTGAAGAGGAACTTTCCAAACTTATTACCTGCAAATTTCTAGGGATGGTATTTCAAATTAATACAGATGCACCTGGAAATTTAACCAAGGTGTTTCAGTGTGAAATATTTCCTGTTACCTGTCTGATTTGTATGCGTGTGTGTGTGTCTAAAGTGGACACACTGATGTTTGTGCTGTCTTATAGTCCAGTAAACACAGTCATGAGTAATCTCTGGTTATCCCAAGTGTGCAGATTCAAATGTGGGACAGGAAATTGAGCCTCAGGGAACAGAGCTGTTGCTTTGACAAGCGTTAGCCGGCTTGCCAGGGACAGGAGCAAATGTTCCCACCCCCTTCCCCGGATAGCCTGGAAAGATAACGGGTGCGTCAGGTAGTTACTTAAGTGGAACAGTTGGTGTAGGGTTACTGGCGTCTTTTCCTTTTAGTGCCCAAGGGCAAAGAGCATTGTTAATGACGCTTACACCGGAAAACAGGTTAAGAGGGTTGACACCAAACTCTTGGCGGTATTACAGTTTAACACTTAGTGTCCTCTGACTCAATGCGGAGATGCCACTTCACGCTTTGCAGCTTCTCAGAAAACTGAAATTTAGACGTCTGTAGGCGGGAGGAGTGGAATTGATGAATCATCTGTAGGGGGAAAAAAAAAGATGAAATACATCTTTGTTTCTTTGAACTCAATAATACCCAGTGCCTGAAATGAGAAAGTCTTAATTACAGAGATTTCAAAGCAAAACCATAGCCTGCAGAAGGCAAGTGTGTTTTTACTGAGCGTATTAACAATACCTTGAGAGTAGGTGCTACCATATTCTGAACACAAAGGATGTTTATGGAATTCAGTGACAACAATTCTTGAAAACCCGAATTGTAACGGGCTGTAAAAAGTCTCACAGGACGTGACTCCTATGATCATATACAACAGATCATTCTTTGCTTATTCACCCTTTATCAAGAAAATGCTATTTCCCCATGGGAGCCAAAACACAGCCTCCAAAAAATACAAAACACATTTACTGAAATGCATGTTTAATTTTAGGCAGAAATAAGGAGAATCTTGAGTCTTGTTCTTTTCTACAATGAAGCTCATGCATGCATGCACCTCCAGGCAAGAACACTGGAGTGGGTTGCCATTTCCTCTTCCGGGGGATCTTCCTGACCCAGGGATTGAACCCATGTCTCTGACATCTCCTGCATTGGCAGGTGGGTTCTTTACCACTAGTGCCATCTGGGAAGCCCAATTGAGCTCATATGTTGTTTTAAATGTGGTGTGATGGATAAGATAATGGGTTTTGGAATAAAAGTTCTCTCCTTTCATTTATGTGATCATGGCATAGTCACGATGCCCCTTAAGACCTGTCTCCTTGGCAAAATGGGAGTGATAATGCTTCCTTATCTTAAGGAATAAATAATACACAAAAAGCTGTTTGCAGTCTAGTGCCTGGCATATAGTAAGTTCTCAGAAAATGTTGACATTCCAAATATTATTATTTTTCAGGTCTACAGGGCATCTTCTAAAAGAAGGAGGGTAAATTTTTTTTTTTTTTCCATTTGCCTACATTCCTCTGCAGAAGAATCTGAAAGCAGTCTGGAACCTTTAAGAGCATCTGGGCCAATTCATCTTTTTACACCACACACAAAAGACCCCCAAAAACTAAGGGCCAGAGAATTAGGTTCCAAGTCCTGATGTCCAAGGCAATAATCTTTCCCCACATTACTGACAGGTTTAAGTATGGGATACATAAATGTTGTCAGAAAGTGGGGAAGTTGAGCCTTGGTCATTTCAGCTGATAACAGGGGCGAGTGTCAATACTGACTGTTTTACTAAAATCGTTAGATGGGTCATTGCTTTAAAAGTTGTTTGTTTGGTTTTCTCTGGTGATCCAGTGGTTAAGAATCTGCTGATCCCTGGTCCAGAAAGATCCCACATGGCACAGGGCAACTAAGCCTGTGCACCATGACTACTAAGCCCTCACTCTAGAGGCCTCGGACCTCAACTACTGTAGCCCCTGCACCGGGAGCCTGTGCTCCACAACAAGAGAAGCCACCAGATGAGAAGCCCACACGCCACAGCTAGAGAGTAGCCCTCGTGTGCAGCACCGAAGACCTGGCGCAGCCAAAAAAAAGAAAAGAAAAAGTTGTTTATGCACTGAGTTCAGATTATATACGAGTTTTTAGGTATGTGTGTCTGACTACTTCAGTGGGTGTAATTCAAGCAGGATATAAACACTGACAGAGCGGCAGTCTTTGTCTGGATATCACAGTTTTCTTGTTTAGAAAGAAGTAGTAGTAGTGTTAGTTGTTCAGTTGTGCCCGACTCTTAGTAACCATACAGACTCTAGCCCGCTAGGCTCCTCTGTCCATGGGATTCTCCAGACAAGAATACTGCAGTGGGTTGCCATGCCCTCCTCCAGAGGATCTTCCTGACCCAGGGATCAAACCCAGGTCTCCTGAATTGGAGGGAGATTCTTTTACCATCTGAGCCTGGCCCCAGATTCTTTTAGACTGATGCTTACGGGTGAAGATAGACTCTCACTAAAAAGCTCATGACAAGATAGCAAGAGATATATTTTAAATAAGAGTATATTTTCCATGGAGTTTGTTTATCAAATCTGCTAGCTCTGATCCTACAAACCAAGGAATTAAAAATACATATTTGTAAGCAATATGGGTAGATGTTTCTAAATATGACATTTCTCCCAAAGAGTAGATTGAGAGAACAGAACTGAAACATTGGACACCAGACAAGTTAACTAAAGCTAGTAAACACCAAGACAAGAGGAATAATAAGGTCTGACGCATTCTTGAATTTGAAAGATTTAACTGAGGCAGGGCTGATCTAACTGTTGGCATGAACTCGTTCACCTCTATGTTAGTTTGCAAGAACACAAAGCATGTTTGTTTTTGTTTTAGTCACTAAATTGTGTCTAATCTTTTGTGACCCCTTTGACTAGAGCCCATCAGGATCCTTTGTCCATGGAATTTTCCAGGCAGGTATACAGTGGTTGCCATTTTCTTCTTCAGGGGATCTTTCTGACCCAAGGATCAAACCCAGATCTCCTCTGTTTCCTGCAGGGGCAGGAGGACTCTTTCCACCGAGTCATCTGGGGAAGCCCCAGACATGTTTCGACAGCCTCCTTAGAGTTGTTACAGATAGCCACATCCCATATTTGGGAATCCAGAAACAACATCATGAGCAAATCAAGGCCACCTCTAATGTCTCGTTATTAAGACACATAATCCAAAAGTTCACATGTATCCCAGTGTTATTGCAGCACTGTTTACAACAGCTGGGATATGGAAACAACTCAAGTGTCCATCGACAGATGAATGGATAATGAAGATGTGGTACATATATACCATGGAATATTACTCACTCATAAAAAGGAATGAAATTGGGTCATTTGTGGAGATGTAGATAGACTTAGAGTCTGTCATATAGAGCGAAGTAAGTCAGAAAGAGAAAAACAAATATTGTACATTAATGCACGTATGTGGAATCTAGAAAAATGGTACAGAGGAAAAATGGTCCAGTTCCAGAATAGGAATAGAGATGCAGATGTAGAGAATGAATGTGTGGACATGGGCCCAGGAGAGTGAGGGGGTTGTGGGGGGATGATTGGAAGATTAGATCTGACATAAATACACTGTGCATTCTCAGTTACTTCCATCATGTCTGACTCTTTGCGATCTCAAGGACCATAGCCCGCCAGACTCCTCTGTCCATGGGGTTCTCCAGGCAAGAATGCTGGAGTGGGTTGCCGTGCCTTCTTTCAGGGTATCTTCTTGGCCCAGGGATCAAATTTGAGTCTCTTGCATTGCTTGTATTGCAGGCAGAGTCTGCCCACTGAGTCACCTGGGAAGCCCCATAAATACACTACCATGTGTAAAAGAGATAGCTAGTGGGAAGTGGTGGTATAGCACAGGGAGCTCAGCTTGATGCTCTGTGATGCCCTAGATGGGTGGAATGGGGTGGGGGGGGGGGATGTCCAAGAGGGAGGTGATACATGTATACATATAGCTGACTCACTTTGTTGTACAAGAGAAACTAAAACAACATTGTAAAGTAATTATACTACAAAAAAGAGAAGCAATTAGCTGCAAGTAAAAATCCCTAGCCATCAAACACTTAATATCTCAAGAAATTTGTAGATAAACTCTCCAGAGCTGGTTCAGCAGCCAAACCATGTCAGAGCATTGGGTAGGCCTCTATGGAATTCTCTTGAACTGTCTCTTATGGTCTTAAAGATGGCTACCGTGACTCAGTCATCATGGTTGAGTAAGCCTGACTCAAAAGGCTGTTTCCTTGTAAGCCCCTGTCTTTTTAATCTTAGAAGAAATGTTTCCCCTGAAAAGCTAGACTTCTCCTTATGTGGGTCCACTTCCAGCTTCAAGAAAGGCTGTGAAAAAGAGTTATTTGCCAAGGTGAAATGGGATGGCCATAAGGAGATGGAGCAGTTATGTTTCATTCCATAGAACTGGACTCCAGACAAAATCAGGGTGATGTCAAGAAAGTGAAGATGGGCTCTTGGGTAGAAGCCGCCATATTTGTCTTCTTAGTTTTCTCTTGCAGCCTCAGGTCAAGGTGTCAGAGAAGCTTAAAGGCAGAGGCAGGAAAAGATATTCTTGCAAGTTAACTGCCCATGATGACGGGTGATTCCTAACTAACTAAAATGACAAATTTTCTCCTGTAAGACAAACACTATCCAGCTAGTTTTTCAGTTCTCCTTCACCTATAGAGTTTCAGAGGGTGTGTTAAGTTTCAGGACCTCCTTGCTGTAAATCACACTGGTGAGCAGTCCTAGTAATGACCACCTTGGAAGTTAATCTATGACTTTCAGTCCAATATGCTTTCCTCTGCAGAGCACTGCATAATGGACATGGTTTGGGGGAGAGAACTGAGATACTAATGATTCTATGAGTTTGGCAAAAGCTGAATTTCTCCCAAAGGCTTGAGGATTGGCTTCAGAGCAGGATAACTTCCAGTGACTGTACTTAATTACTTTTCTATTTATTTTACTGACATCGATTTTAATCATTACATTAATTATTATTTAATATTAATTATTTAAAATTGGATAACAGTGGGAAAGAAAACTAAAATAAAAATCACTCAGAGATAACTACTCTTACTATGTTAACATTTTTATCCATTTTCACATTGTTGTCATCTAAGTCACTTCAGTCATGTTTGATTCTTTGTGATCCTATGAACTGTAGCCCGCCAAACTCCTCTGTCCATGGAATTCTCCAGGCAAGAATACTGGAGTGGGCTGCAAGCTCTCCTCCAGGGGATCTTCCTGGCTCAGGGCTCAAACATGTATCTCATGTCTCCTGAATTGGCAGGCAGGTTCTTTATCACTAGCGCCACCTGGGAAGCTTTCACATTTAAGCACTTATGTTTCCATATGAATTTATTTAAAATGGGGACCAAGTTGGTAGCTCAGCTGGTAAAGAATCCACCTGCAATGCAAGAGACCCTGGTTTGATTCCTGGGTCAGGAAGATCCGCTAGAGAAGGGATTGCCTACCCACTCCAGTATTCTTACCTGGAGAATTCTCATGGACAGAGGAGCCTGGCAGGCTGCAGTCTGGGGGATCGCAAAGAGTCAGGCAAGACTGAGCACGGCACATACATCTTGTACTTTTATTTCTGAATTACTGTTGGATATCCTATTATGATAATTATCTCAGTTTAACAAAATGTTCCTAGACAGCTTGATATTTAATGGGTGCTTAAAATTCTCTTTTAAAAATATTACTGAATTAAACATTTTCCTTTCTTATTTTGCAGTGTGTTGGTGCTTTTCTAAGTTTCACTTTTATAATACGTTACACTGTAAGAATATCTTTACACAAAAGTTTTAATTGTAAATTTTATTATTTCTTTAGGATAGTCCATTGCAGTAGAATTACTAGATTAAAAGATATAATATTTTTTATTTGAAGCAGAATATAAATATCATAAATTTCCTTCTTTTAAATTGACATTATGATTTATATATATGATTATATATATATATGTATCAGATATAGAACACTGTCATAAACACTTCAGCATCTCAGTATTGATTACATATTACAAATCGCTTTCCAGGAAGTTTGCTCCACTTCACACTTTTTCCATCAGAATATGCCATCATCATTCTCATTAAATGCTTGCCAGCACTGACTCCTGAGGTAATAGCTTAAGATTCCCTGTCAATTTAGTGAGCCAAAGATTATTTTACGTTGCTTGCCATTGTCTTGCTTAGCTATTTGTATGTCTAGTGTGAACTGTCTTTTCTTACCCTTTGCCATTAAAACTTGGCATGTTGGTGGCATCACAATTTTGTAAGAGTTCTTTAAATTGAGATTGTTAACTCTTTGCCTCGTGTTTATTTAAATACCCATTTTCAGTTTGTCATTTGACTTTGAATTTTGTTTGTGTTGCCTACTGACAAAAAGTTTAATAATATATTTTCAGATGTATTTAGTCTTTTCTTTCATGTCTTTCATTTCTTCTATTGCTTTTATGCTCAGGAAGTCCATGCTCATCTTGAAATAATTTAAGTAATCACCTACAGTTTTCTTTCAGAGGAGAAAATTATTTAAATGATCTCAAGATCGTTTTTTTTAAATAAGTGCTTTGTTTCCCATTCAACCCTTTTGTCCATGTGTAAATTATTTTAGTAATGGTGTAAAGAGTGGTACTATTGCCCCATGTGGCTGCCTTTATATAAACTGAAATCTGTTTCAGGGTTTTCTCTTTTGTTCTTCTGAAACTGGCCATTGTAATTATTTTAGGTTTGTAATATATTTCAATATTTGGTAGGGCAAGTTTTTCTCATTGGTGTTGTTTTCCATATTTTCCTCCACAGGTCTTGCCTGTTTATTCTTCTAGATGGAAAGATGAAAACCATTATCATTTTTCTCCCCAAAACCCTGGTTGACAATGAGCCTATGCAAATATTATCTTCTTAGTGAGAAGCAGCATTCATCTAGTTTCATATGCCAAAACCCAGTTTGGCCAAGACAGCACTCACAAAATGCTCCATGGTATCCTCTGTTCCAGCCTCTTATGCAATAGGTTGAGCACTAGGTGACTGTTTCTAGCCAATGGACTGTAAGCAAAAATGACCGAAGGTATTTCTAAGACAAGAAAGTTGTAACTTGGAGCCCCTCTCTCTTTCCATTTTGCTGAGTCTTGGAAGCCATATGTTGACATGGCAGCATGATGCCTTAGAGAAACCCTGAATCCTAGGGTCAGTCTTAACCCACAGCAGGCCTTTCCTGAATAAGAAATACACAAAGTTTATTGTTGTGTATCAGACGCCCTCATTTCCATCTCTCTTCCTATTACACTGAAGTATCATCTTGGATTCCCTCTCTCATTCAGACCCTATATCTACTCCATCATCAAGTTCTGAGCATCAACCTTTGATATTTACTCTAACTCCAGTAATTCTCACCACTTTCATTGCCAAAACCAAGATGAGTGGGCTTGAAAGCAAAGAGTTTTTCACTGCGGGATTACATGAAAGTTTTCCCAGGTGTACATAAAAGAAAGAGTCCAAAGCAACTGATTTCCCTGTTCTCTTTCTCTGAACGGATCTGCTAGACAAGGATGCTGAGATTATTTACAGTCTTGGTACCCCTCCTCTCACATCTTTCCTACCACAACGAAAAGTTTACTCAGCATCCATTTCTGAGCTTACCGTAACACCTCCCCTGGGGAGTGGAAAATCCCTGAGGTTCTTTGGTGAAAGGAACGAAAGGAATGCATCCAAGGACTGGGAACCATCCTTGGTGAAGTCAGATTGTCTCCAATTCTTGGTGCTCAACAAAGTAAAGAAAGAACTAACTGAACTGATAGATCATTGAAGCATGTTTTGAAGATCGATCAGCTTGTCATATTTTGGTATGTAACTCAGAAGTAGTTCAAACCAGTGACAGATTTGCTACAATAAAACTCTTTTCATTTCTATTTACATATTTTTGTGAATACTTTTCTTAGCATTCATATCAATAAAAATAAGAATTGAGATAGAATTGATGTTGAACTCTGTCTCATTCTAGCAGCAAGTAAAAACCATTCAAGGGGAAAAAAAACCCATTAACCACCCGAAGAGATGCATTTTTAATAAAGTTTAGTTTTTTATATCTAATCATTATTCAATAGCATTTGAAATGTGTTTATATTGTTGTAATCAATTGTGTGTTAGTAATTAATAGTTGATGGTATTATAATCAATTGTATAATACGTTTGTGTTATTGTAATCAGTTGTGTATTATTATAATTAATTGTGCATTAGAATTTCTAATAATTCAATCAGAAAAATCACTAGTTAGAGGTTTTATGACCATAGGAATTGAAAAAATAAATCCCAATATTCACATGCATTTTTGATGTAGAGAATATGCTAGAATAATCAATAGAGGAATTTCAAATATTAAAATATATTACATCAGGATAAAAATTGCAGGGAAATGTAATGGAAATCAGAATAAAAATATGAGTTAAAAGATAAAGATAGAATAAAATATTTGTCATAGAAAAGCTTGTTAATGTGCTTTTAAAATGAATGCACACAGTAAATGGTGTTTAAGCTTTGGAATTTAGTTTCAACTGAATATCTTGAAAAGAGTTATATATTTAAAGTTTTATTTTAAATGGTCAATATTTATAATGAGCAGAAATTACCTTTTTGGTAACTATTTAATACTTAGGTTGAAAAATTTCAGATGTCAACTTAAAAATGTGGGGCTGTATTCATAATTTTTCAAAATCTTATTAGAGTGAACCAGAGAAAAATGTTTGAAGACTATCACCCTATAAGAAACAGATGAACCTATTTCTATGGCAGGAATAGAGACACAGATGTACAGAACAGACTTGTGGACACAGTCGGGGAAGGAGAGGTTGGGGCTAATTGAAAAAGTAGCCTTGACGTACATCCCCCACCATGTGTAAAACAGAGAGCTAGTGGGAAGCTGCTGTACAGCACAGGGAGCTCAGCTCAGTACTCTGTGATGACCCAGAGGGGTGGGATGGGAGGTGGAGGACAGCGGGGCTCAAGAGGGAGGAATACATGTATACGTATAGCTGATTGACTTCATTGTGCAGCAGAAACGAGCACATTATAAAGCAATCATACCCTAGTGGGAAAAAAAGAAACAACTCTTGTCTGTTACATGTGCTTCTACAGTTGCCCCTCGTGGTTCCCTCTGCTTCTGTGCTCACCCTTCCCATGCCCAGTTTTTCAACTTTCAATTCTCTGCTCAGCTCCCAGAGTGTTTGTTTTTTTTTTTTTTTTTTTCTTAAAGCTGAATCAGATGATGTTACTCTTCCACTCACAAACTCTCCAATGTCTTCCCATCAAATACAAACTTCTCACGGTCTACAAAGCCCTTGGTAGGCTGGCATCTTTTATCTTTGACTCCCTTCTCCTTATGCACTGGGCTCCAGTCATTTTGGACTATCTGGTCCTGGTAAGCTCTTTTTGGTCTCTGCCTATAAACTTGCTCTCCCATCAGCTTTAAGTCCTGTTCCTTTCCATCACTTAGCTGACACTCAGAAAGATTGTCTCTAATAATTTTATTACTTCTAATACAGTCATAACTGTAGCAACCTGCTTTGTAGGAGTGAAATCTGACAGCATCTGCCCCAGAGCCCTGGACCCAGGCCACACTGTGTATCTTTCACTTTCTGCTTCAGGCCTGACAGCAGGAACCCACTTTGCATGCACATGAGTGCAACACTTATTCCTCAGCGTGATCTTTGACCTGTGGGGGTTAGGAGCACAGATCCCCTCCTCAGTCCCTCCCCAGATAAGGCTGAGGAAGATTCTAGAAGCTCCTCAGAGGCTCCTAGGGGATCCAGTCCACATCCTCATATCAGCATTCCTTCTTTTTCTGTGTTGTTCTTTCCAATCCCTTGCCTAGGTTCGCTGAACTCAAGACCCACAATAAATTAGCTGTGCACAAGACCTGTCTCAGGCTCCTTGGATGAGCCTAAGGCACTCAACAAATGTTGACTAATTGATAGATCTGTATATGAAAGTGAGGGCTTGCCATTTGCTGCAACAGAGTCATTCACAGTCGCCCCCTAATTCTGGCATGTGATGGTGTCATGATTAAACACTATTAAAATAGTTCCAAATTACAAACAAAAAAACAGGCCTTCTGGAATTGTTCCACAGGTTGGATTCTCAGCTTTTTCAGCAGAATGCCCTTCTCCTGCCATTTAGCTCCATCAATTCCAGGCATTGATTTCTCACTTTCCTAACCAACTAAATCCTCCCATTCATCCAAAACATCCCTTACTGGTGGAAAATCCGCCAGGCCAGCAAAGAAACTAAGTATCACCTCCAGCATCAGTTTCAATAGGTTGCTCTTGGCAGCCTGGAGACCTGGATGGAGGGACGTGGGGCTGTGTGTGGACTCAGGGAAAAGCGGTCTGACTGCTTAGCCATGTCAGGTCAACAAGGACCTGGGAGAGGGGGTGGTGGCAGTCCTGCCCCATGATTGCCTCCATACACAAGGCTGTCTGCGGAGTTCCTTAACTGTCTTTCATGCTTCTTATAAACACTCTCCTTGAAAGCAGAGTTTAAGATTATTTTTATCAAATCATATATTTTGAGTTCACTAAGGACAACTTTAGACCTACTCTGTCCTAGCATTTTGCCTTTTACCACTATCATTTCAACATCTGCCTGCCCCCCAGCTCTCTCTTGCCATCTGAACCAGGGTTTTTTTTTTTTTTTTTTTTTTTTTTTGTCATCCTCCAAAACAGCCTGCTGAGCATAAAGAATTACAGTATTTGGTCCAAATAACCCAGGAAGACGCCACATGCATTTATGTGTTGTAAAAACAGAGGCTCCTAGAATAGCATGTTTAGAAATTAGAGATGGCAGACATCTACAGGTCATTGGTGGTCCTGTACGGTTTGGTTCAACGCCTGGTACTTTTACAGAATTTCTTTCAATATTTCCTATTTTACTATTTCAGTCACACCTATTAGAAAACTCCATTCACATCTTCTATGCAAACATATTTGGAAGGTTCTGGCCTCATTTGAGCTTATGTCAGTTCCTTGTCTTGACTTTAGTTCTCAGAACATTTTCAAGAGCGTTGCAAAGTTACTCCTTTTGAACAACAACGAAAATAACACTTCAATGTGTTATTTAAAGTATTTAATGTGAATACTTAGCCAGAAGGTGGTTCACCAAGGCAGTTTACAACACACCGAAAAGTTGGAAACCATCTGAATGTTTAAAAACAAAGGAGTGATTAAATAAGCTTTTGTACATTCATGACATACAAACTAAGCTGCCATTAAGAATGAAGTAGATGCAAATTTATCAGTTGTAAGTAATGACAATAAAGACTCAAAAGTGACAAAAGGATATTACAAAATAGTATGTCTTCTCAGCCCTGAATTTTGTAAGAAATGGTTGCTGAATGCTGAGATTATGAATGTCCTTGGCTTTTCTTTTTCTATTATCTACACTTTCTAATTTGTCTATACTGAACACGTAGTGTCTTGTTATAAACAGAAAAAAAGATCATTTTAACAAGAATAAAAAAAAGCCTTAGTCATTTTTTTTTCTTTAATTTTAATGCTTGGGTAAGAGTGGTCAAACTCCTTGAGTTCATTCAAAGACAGCCACCGAGATAGGAACTTTACAAATCAATATTTACCTTCCTGCTCACCACAGCGTGAGAATTTTCTGGAGTTGAATTTCCAAAGCCCCAGTAGGAGTCTTGCTTGCTTCAGTAAAAATGTCTTCCAGTTTTGTTAATTCTAGTTACATATTCTGTGTTCTGACTCTTTCAAGCTCTGGCAGGTTTGTGCCCCATTTAAGCATCTGGTATCCAGGTGCAGGCCAGGTAAATACCTGTCCCCAAAGCTCTGCAAAGGCAGGGCTGCAGTCCTCAGGTTGCTGGCAAACCCAGTCCCTCACTTCGTGGACAGAGGAGAAAGCTTCCCCTCTGAGGTTACCCCATGGGGTTGAAGGATCTCTCCTGTGTTCCCCTGAGCTTTTGTTTATATCTCTTCAAACAAAGGCTCAGAAAGCCACCCTGGCAAAAACGTGTGTCCAGCCGTGAGCATTTCTCCAAGGACTGCTGTGCTGTGTGTAATGTAATTCTTTCCCCTGGCCCTCACACCCTCTTTCTAAAAACCCGACTGATTACAAGTGTTGTTAAAAGTTACTGAACTAGAAAACAAACCACACTGTGGTTGGTTGTCACTAATTACAGATGGTACTGTGTTGGGAACAATTGTTCTGGTACCTCCATGTTTCTCTGACCCTCCATCAAAAAGTGGGCTGTTTCTCTTTGGCCATTCATAAGAAAAGATTACCAACAATCTAGACACTTCTATCTGCTTTCTTTTCTATCCCGAACTAATATGAAACCATTTCTCAAGTATCAGCTTTTCAACAAAAGTCTTCAGCGGATGACCTTGCGTCATGAAAAGCATTGCAGCAAGTTGGATCCTGAGGTGTGCACTCTCTCCTGATCATATTCCAGGGAAGGATATTGTCTAGGGATGGTTTGAGGGAAGGATGGAAGAGGTCAGTGTTGTTCAGAATGTTCCTGTTTGGAGCAGGAGCCCATAAGTTAACACCATCGATTCTCCTCCTTGTCATTTTCCTGTGTGTGTTTCATGGTTAAGCAGCTTAGCAGGCTCTACCCTCTGGGTCTGCTGCCATCTTCAGAAAATCAGAATGAATTGTCTGGAGAAAACAAGCTGGATAGACATAATTCATGGTACGACTCTCCTGAGATGAGTCAGAAGGTATTTTTATTTTGTAACCACTCGAAAGAACCTGCATTATCAATAGCACAAAAATGCCACTCACGTGCTCCATGTAGACCAACCTTATTTGACATGTTCATCAACCTCCAAGCCTTTAAGATGCCAGGCCACCCTTTCTGTGGCAGTCATCAACCTCAGGTGATCGCTAAAAGAAGACAGAGAGAGAGGAAGGAAAAGCCCTGTAATCCTCCCACTAAGGCTGGAAGAGATGTGGAAAATGGGAGAACACCTGGTCTCGCGCTTGCTCTGTGTTTGTTGTGGAAACAATCTGTTCATATTTAAAGAGAAATGACATAAGAAAGCGTTTGTGGTTATCACTCTAGCCACTTGATCTCAAGAGTTGGACTTTCTCAGGTCTGAATGTAACTTCAGGATTTTAGAAGGAAGTGTACTGTGTAAAAGAAAATCGAGCTTACTGAGATAAAGATTGCCCACAGAACTGGGCCTGTGACCATCGTACCAGGGACATCTTGTCGTTGTGCCAAACCTCCATCTTTTCAGAACACTCCATTCTTGCCAAAGGGCCAACATCTTATAAAATGCTTTAAAAACATTGTATTTTAACAATGCCGAGCAGCAAAACGGTTTGCTTTTAATGGCCATCTGTACAAAGTCTCTTTTTATTTAGGAAAATCTATTTTAAATTAAATATCATAAGCCCACGAGCCATAGCAAACAATATTTTTGACCATATGCTCCGAATTAATATGCCAAACATTGCAACCTCTATTTTCTTCATAGAAAGGGGCCCCACCCTGATGTGGGGATGGGGAGCCTGGAGGGTAGGAATTTTCAATAAGGGCCCGAGGATAGAATGATGGCAAGGAACCAGCACCAGCCTTCCCAGCTTTATCCTTCTTCTGAATTATCTCAACACAGACCCACTTCCCTTGTAAGAAAGAAATTCCCTTTGGTCCATTTTTCTCCCTTGTCTGGAAACCTCATACCCAGGAATCCTAGCAATGCTGGCCACAGTTTAGATGACTTGGTAAAGTTGCTATAATTCCTTTCATCTGTTGCTTGCTTCATTCCTAGGTGATATGGTTTGAAAACCAGTTCCTTTCATCAGGTGTTGGGCAGAAATGGAAACTCGGGGCTGAGGTCCTAGTGTGGGCTACTTTGCCCACTGCCCCCAGGGGACCTCCTTCCTTGCCCTCCTCCAATTCCTTCTGTAACTCTTCCATGCATGACTGTCAAAGAGTAACAAGGCTTCCTTGGGAGCCTGAGCCCCATGGCCACCAAGAACGCGATGAGCTGTTTGGTCCTTGACAAGGTAGGGAAATTAAGAGGATTCATGTAGAAGGGGGCTAGCTGCCTTTTGTCTTGCAAAGGGAGCATCTGATTGTTTGGGGACTGGTTTCCTGGGAGCTATGGGTGCCCTAAACCCAAGCATGAAAATCTGATCCTTTATAAGATCCTAGGGCTGGGCTGCATGTGGCTGGCACCTCTTCTGCAGGGGTGGTCACACCAGGAGTTGCTTCAGGCACTGGAATCGTTTTTTGTGTGGAGACTTAAAAATCCTCCAGCATGAGATTTGACTTTTTTGTTCCTGCTGCCCATGTTCCCGCCTTCCAGTAACTCCTTCCCCCTGTGTCCCTTTCTCCCATCTTACCCTGTTTCCTCTGTTTTTTACCTGCTTTTCTTCCCCCTCACTTTTTTGAGTCTCTGTCTATGCAACCTTGGGTGTTACTATAATTATTCTCAATATCAAGGATTATTGGTGACATTTTGATACCCACCAGGCACCATCCAATTTATAAGCGTAATTGTCAAACCTTACCAGGGGGACTTGGGGGTCCTCACCCCCTTGTTAGAGAAAATGGATTCTGAGTGAGGTCAGGTGAAATGCCTGAGATTACACATACCATAGTAGGAGGTTCTGTGGAGTTCCAAAGTCCATATTCTTTCTTCCACCCTTTAATGATAGTCACATTCCATGTTTGATCTCTTTCTTTGTAAAATGAGTTTTATGGCTCCATAACATTATTGGGTCTTTCTAACTGGGCTGTGTATTCATCCATGCATATCCCCCTTAGCGCTCTCCCTGTACTCTGTGTTCTAAGTTATAAATCATCTCCTGGGCCACATAGCAGATGTGTTAGGAGGACAAGTTTTGGAGGAAGACAGAGCCAGGTCGAGTTCCAGGTCAGCAGTAAATAGAGGTTGCTGAGTTTTGATTTCATTTTCCCTTAAATGGGGTATTGTGTGTGTGGAGGTGGGGAGTTGCTTAAAAATAGGACTTCTGTCTTACTGTTGATATGCAGATGACTGAGACATTAAGAGCTACATACCTTGCCCAGGCGTGGTACATGATTAGTACTAATTTACTCCTTCTCAGGCTCATCTTGAGACCTGCACCCCTTCACACTCCAGCCTCACCAACTGTTCTCCTTCCTTTCAAGGGCCTGGGCTCTTCCTTGAACAAGTGTTTAGGCCATTGTTAGCGCTCACTTGCCATTTGCCTTTCTATCATTTTCCACGGTTATATGCAAGTAGTTATAAGCAAAAGGAACAAAGTTTGGTTAATTTAGGTAAGAATAAATTCCTCAAAAGGATATTCCTCAAAAGTCTGCAAAATTAAAAAGAACCCAACATCCAGGCCATGGGAAAAAGGAAAATCAGGACAGCTGTTTCAGTCTTTGTTGTTGTTTAGTCACCAAGTCGTGTCCGACTCTTTTGCGACCCCATGGACTATAGCCCACCAGGCTCCTCTTCCATGGGATTCTCCAGGCAAGGATCCTGGAGTGGGTTGCCATTTCCTTCTCTAGGGGATCTTCACAACCCAAGGATCGAACCTACAGCTCCCACATTGGCAGGAGGATTCTTTACCACTGAGCCACCAGGGAAGCTTCATTGCCAGGTAATAAAGTGTCCCCAAACTCAATGGCATGAAACAAGAACAGTCCTTTATTTCACTTATGAATCTTCAACTTGGACAGGGAAACCCCTCCATCCTGTGGGGTATCACCTGGCATGGCCCAGATAGGAGCTGGAGGTCCCACTTTCAATATGGCTCAGTCACATGGCTGGTAGCTGAGAGCATACCTGAACAGGGGAGCTGGGAGCCTTGGTTTCTTCCCACAGGCTTTTGAGGTTCTTTACAGTATGCCTAGGCTTTTGGTACTAGCTTCATTGTGATGAGCCTGGAACACAGAGGGTTCTGGAAGGCAAGTAGCTAGGTTCCATGGTAGCTAGGTTCCAAGGATCCCAAGAGAGCCAGCTGAATGTTATATTGCCTTTTGGGATGTAGCCTCAGAAATCTCAGAGCATCATTTCCACTCGTCATAAGGCCACTCACTCAGAATAAGAGAGGGAGAATGGCCCTATATCTCAAATGGAGCAGGATCAAAGTCGCATTGTAAGAAGAGCAGGTAGGAGTGGAGATACTACTGCAGTAATCTCTGGACAACAAAATGTGTCTCAGCTTCTCTGGGGAAGTTTCACACTCCTATGTACTGTCATCAGTGAGCTCAGCATCTATTGCTAGTGTTCTTTTGTGTTTGATTTAAACTCAGCTTCTAAGAGGGAGAGTCTGATTGGCCTGAGCTGTGTCATGTGGCTTCCCATGGTCTTTAGATTGGAAGGTGTGATGGGGATGCCCTCTGGGATCACAGGACATGAGAGAGGTCAGTTCTGCAAAGGAAGAAGTACTGAGTAGGTCAGAACAACTTATGTCCACTCCCCCTACTTTATGCTCAGTTTAAAGGTCACTTCTGAAGGAGGCTGTCCCTGAATCTCTTCTTATTCAAGAATGTATCTTCTGCCTTGAGCTATCTCATATAAAATCTTCATTAGTTTGCTACAGCAACTGTAACAAAGTACCACAAACTAGTGGCTTTAACTACAAACATGTATTGTCCCACAGTTCTGGGGACTAGAAATCTAAGATCAAGGTTTTTCAGGTTGGTTTCTACTGAGAAAGAATCTGTACCATGCCTCTCCTCTACCTTCTGGATGTTGGGTGGCAAACTTTGAAGTTTTATGTTTGTAGATCCATCATCCTGATCTCCAACTTCATGTTCACCTGGCATTATCCCTACTCTCAGGTCTGTGTTAAAATTCGTCTTAAAATAAGAACACCCACCATATTGGATAAGAGGGACATTCTACTTCAGTATGATCTCATCCTAATTATAACTTCAGTGCTTCAATGACTTTAAAAGGTCACATTCTTGGGGCTTCAGAATGAAGATAGGACTTCAACATGTGAATTTTGGAGGCATGTAATCCAACCCATAGCAAATTTATACAGAGAGAAACAAATAATTTTTCAAGCATACATATTATAAACATGTATTTATCCATACATAATCTGGTCAGGTTTAAACCTTTTCCTATGTTTGTTTCCTATTTTTTCTGAGGAAACAAAATGTTATAGAGTTGAAGTCCCTGTGTATCCCTCCCCAGTTCCATCCCCCTCTCTCCCTCCCCAGAAGTCACCATCATGAGGAATTTGTATGCATCATTTCTATGCATGTTTTGACATCTGAAAAGGACATACTATGCAGTATGAGAGAATCCAGTATGCAATATTTTGAAATTTTTAAAAACTTTAAATGATTTCAGTCTCTTTGTGCCCTGTTAAGATTTATTGATGTGAATACATATAGCCTTCATTCATTTTTATCTACTGTATAACATTCTATTCTATGAATGTAAAATAATATATTCATACATAAAGGCCATTTAGGTTGTTTCCACAAATTACACTGAAACAGACCCTCTTGGACTTGTCTCCATGAGCATCCAAGTGGGAGTTTCGCTAGGGTGCCTGTACATCTTCAACTTTTCTAAATTTTGCCAAGTTGCACTTCAAAATGGTGATCCCATTTTATACCTCTACTGATGATATCTGAGAGTTGCCAGGCTCTGTCTCTCCACTGACACTTGATATCATCAGAGATTAGAACATTTGTCAAATGTATAATGGTTTTAATTTGATTTGTCTTTCCCTGATAATTCTGGAGGTTGAACAGCTTTTCATGTATTTTCTGACCATCTATATTTCAACCTGTTTATCATTAATCTTCTCCAGTCAACATTCTTTGCTCTTTAGACTTTCTGGATAGAAAGGTGCATTGACAATACCATCTCATTCTCTCTTATGCCCATTCTCTCCTCTACTGTCCACAGTTCTTCCCCTTTTTTCCTCAGATCTCACCTCAGAGTCTTACCTAGTTTTTCCCAAAGTATATTTCTCAGGATTTAAATCCTTGAAATAGCTCACAACAAAAGGGATCTGTGATCAATTAAGTTTGGGGGAAAATTGCATGCTATCCACTGTACATTTGGCATGTTAAAGGCCCTGAAAGGTCCTGCTGAGAGAAACCTGTTAAACTTTCTCACACCCAATGCTTCTCATCTAAGTACAGAGTCTTCTTTTGAGTAAAACTTACGATCATCTTGTAAAACTAGTATTTTCTTGAATAAATACCCTTGGATTATTGCAAAATTTTGATTAATTTCCAGAGCTCTAAAAAAGCTGATTTAGACAATTATCTCTATGTTACTTTTTTGCCCCATTGCTTTTATAGAAGAGCAGATTTCTGGATTCCAACCTTTTTGGAAGTCTCGCCTTTGAGAAAAAATATGTTCAGACACACTTGGACTAATGCTGACTTCTCCTTTCTGTGATACCATCCATCAAAACTACATTTCTTTATTCTTCTCTTCTCAAATCTCTTTCCATTCAGGGTCTCTCTTCAATCATTTTGGGCCTCCAGGTAGCTTCCTACTGTCCACACAAAATGACTGTAATTATGCAGAAAAGTAGTACATGGTTTTCTCTTTTCTAATTATATTATAAAGTTTAATATTTAAAATTTTTTTATTAAGTTTATTTACTTTTTTTAAAGTTCAATACTTTTTAACACACTGGTTGTATATTCCCAGTGTTTGTTAATAAGTGAGCTATTGGACTTCAGGAAACATTTTCCTGTAGAAACAACTTTTTACAACAGAGTTGATCAAACTTTTATGTGCATGTAGAATCACCTGGGGGCCTGGTTAAATAGCAGATTCTGATTCAGTAAGCCTGGGAGGGAGGGGGCCTGTGGGTCTGCATTTCTAAGTGGAATACCCATGGCTCACAATTTGGGTAGCCAAATTCTATAAGGCTGTTCACCATGCAAGTATTTCCTCTATGGGAAAATGCACTAGGTTCTTCCTTCTTTTTTTTTTAATTTATATATTTGGCTATGCTCGGTCTTTGTTGCTGCAAGAGATTTCTCTAGTTGTGGTGAGTGGGGGTACTTTTTGGTAGCGGTTCATGGGCTTCTCACTGCAGTGGCTTCTCTTCTTGTGGGGCACTGGCTCTAGGGCACACGGGCACAGTGGGTGGCACAGGTGCTTAGTTAACCTGCAGCAGGTGGGATCTTCCCAGACCAGGAATCAAACCCATGTTTCCTACACTGGTAGGTGGATGCTTTACCTCTGAGCCACCAGGGAAGCCCTGCACTAAATTCTAATGTGGGGACAATGTGTTCCTGAAATATCAGTTATAGGAACAATACATGGGGGAAAAAAGCTTCAGATTGCCATCAAAACTACAGGTCATCCGTGACAGAGGTTAAGAAGGCTTGTATGGGTTGCTGTGTGAACCAATATTCGGGTGGTCTTAATGCAAGAATTGCAGTATTTGTAGCTGATTTTCACATTCATGTGAATGTGCTTCTTGGGAATCATTCCATCCAGCAAGGCCCAGCTCTGTGGTGAAATAAGCAGTATCTTGTGCACACCAACATTCTCAGACCCTCTGGCATGGTGCTAAGAGGAGCTGAAAGTGAGCTGAAGGTTTGATTTCCTAGCCTGGGATATCTGATGCCCTGGTGGTCCAGTGGTTAAGATTTCACCTGCTAGCGTAGGACACACAGGTTTGATCCCTGGTCCAGGAGGATCCCACATGCCGCAGAGCGACTAAGCCCGTGCGGTTCAACTACCGAGACAGCGTGCTGCAGCCACTGCAGTTCCAATCCCCTAGAGCCCGTGCTCCACAAGAGAAGCCACCACAATGAGAAGCCCTCGCACTGCAACTAGGGAGTCCCCCACTCGCCACAACTAGCAGTTAAGACCTAGCACAGTCAAAAAATCAAATAGGGTAGTAGGCCCTCCACTGACCTTAGAATAAACCCCCAAGCCCTGCTCATGGGCTGCCACATCCTCTCTGACCCCTGCCTGTCTCTTAGACCTTCTCCTCTACCAGCCCCTCCTTTGTTCATGGCATTTGGACCCCCTGGGCTTTCTCTGTGCTCCTCAAATATCTTAAATTTTCACCCTTAAAAAGATCCCACTGGTTATTTGTCCTTGCTGTTTCAAGTCCCTAGGGAGATAATGTCCCAGATCTTCACCATGCTGGCTCTCAGCTCAGATGTCCTCTCTCCAGGGAAGCATTTCATGACCTGTCCATCTGCCATTGATTGACTATCCTCATTCTATTCATTGCACTACTACTAACATAAAATATCACACATACGCATAGAGTGGAAGCTGTGTCCTCTTACCAGATTCCTATGCCTGGCTTGGGTGCCTACTCCCTAACTGCTGTGAGTTTTGACTGCTATTGGCCCACTCTGCACCCTTCTCTCAAGGCTCACTCTTGGTCAACAGGAGTCACCCAGCCCAAGGATGTAGAGGACACTATGACAGTGGACACTGACCCTACATGACAGCTTGCAATCAGTGACCAACTGGATGTTGTTTAGTTGTTAAGTCGTGTCTGATTCTTTGCGACCCCGTGGACTGTAGACTGCCAGGCTCCTCTGTCAAAGGGATTTCCCAGGCAAGACTATTGGAGTGGGTTGCCATTTCCTTTCCCAAGGCATCTTCTCGACTCAGGGATCAAATCTTTGTCTCTTGTGTTAGCAGGCTGATTCTTTACCACTGAGCTGCCTGGGAAGCCCACATCCAAAACCCCAGGCCTGGTGCAGTGCCTCAGAGGGTGGTCACTCTTGGGGCTATGCAAGCTCTAAGCTTTCCCAGGACCATGTTGAGGCTGGACTCAGCTTTGCTCACCTTCATCTACTCGCCTCTTCTGCCCTCTATACCTCCTTATTAAGTTCCTATAAATCTCTTCTATGGAGTCTTAAATAAATCTTCATAAAAGGATGTCCTTTTCATTATAGGGGACTGGAATGCAAAAGTAGGAAGTCAAGAAACACCTTGGGTAACAGGCAAATTAGGCCTTGGAATAAGGAATGAAGCAGGGCAAAGGCTAATAGAGTTTTGCCAAGAGAATGCACTGAGCAAACACCCTCTTCCACCAACACAAGAGAGGACTCTACACATGGACATCACCAGATGGTCAACACTGAAATCAGATTGATTATATTCTTTGCAGCCAAATATGGAGAAGCTCTATACAGTCAGCAAAAACAAGACCAGGAGCTGACTGTGGCTCCGACCATGAACTCCTTATTGCCAAATTCAGACTGAAGTTGAAGAAAGTAGGGAAAACCACTAGATCATTCAAGGATGACCTAAACCAAATCCCTTATGATTATACAGTGGAAGTGAGAAATAGATTTAAGGGCCTAGATCTGATAGACACAGTGCCTGATGAACTATGGATGGAGGTTCATGACATTGTACAGGAGACAGGGATCAAGACCATCCCCATGGAAAAGAAATGCAAAAAAGCAAAATGGCTGTCTGGGGAGGCCTTACAAATAGCTGTGAAAAGAAGAGAAGCGAAAAGGAAAGGAGAAAAGGAAAGATATTCCCATCTGAATGAAGAGTTCCAAAGAATAGCAAGGAGAAATAAGAAAGCCTTCCTCAGCCATCAGTGCAAAGAAACAGAGGAAAACAACAGAATGGGAAAGACTAGAGATCTCTTCACCAAAGGAACATTTCATGCAAAGATGGGCTCAATAAAGGACAGAAATGGTATGGACTTAACAGAAGCAGAAGATATTAAGAAGAGGTGGCAAGAATACACATAAGAACTGTACAAAAAATGACCAAGATAATGACCAGGATAATCACGATGGTGTGTTCACTCACCTAGAGCCAGCCATCCTGGGATGTGAAGTCAAGTGGGCCTTAGAAAGCATCGCTATGAACAAAACTAGTGGAGGTGATGGAATTCCAGTTGAGCTATTTCAAATCCTGAAAGATGATGCTATGAAAGTGCTGCACTCAATACGTCAGCAAATTTGGAAAACTCAGCAGTGGCCACAGGACTGGAAAAGGTCAGTTTTCATTCCAATCCAAAAGAAAGGCAATGCCAAAGAATGCTCAAACTACTGCACAATTGCACTCATCTCACATGCTAGAAAAGTATTGCTCAAAATTCTCCAAGCCAGGCTTCAGCAATACGTGAACCGTGAACTTCCAGATGTTCAAGATGGTTTTAGAAAAGGCAGAGGAACCAGAGATCAAATTGCCAACATCCGCTGGATCGTGGAAAAAGCAAGAGAGTTCCAGAAAAACATCTATTTCTGCTTTATTGACTATGCCAAAGCCTTTGACTGTGTGGATCACAATAAACCATGGAACATTCTGAAAGAGATGGGAATACCAGACCCCTGAGCTGCCTCTTGAGAAACCTGTATGCAAGTCAGGAAGCAATGGTTAGAACTGGACATGGAACAACAGACTGGTTCCAAATAGGAAAAGGAGTATGTCAAGGCTGTATATTGTCACCCTGCTTATTTAACTTATATGCAGAGTACGTCATGAGAAACGCTGGGCTGGAAGAAGCACAAGCTGGAATCAAGACTGCTGAGAGAAATATCACTAACCTCAGATATGCAGAAGACACCACCCTTATGGCAGAAAGTGAAGAGGAACTAAAAAGCCTCTTGATGAAAGTGAAAGAGGAGAGTGAAAAAGTTGGCTTAAAGCTCAACATTCAGAAAATGAAGATCATGGCATCCGGTCCCATCACTTCATGGCAAATAGATGGGGAAACAGTGGAAACAGTGTCAGACTTTATTTTTTGGGGGCTCCAAAATCACTGCAGATAGTGATTGCAGCCATGAAATTAAAAGACGCTTACTCCTTGGAAGGAAAGTTATGACCAACCTAGATAGCATATTCAAGAGCAGAGATATTACTTTGCCAACAAAGGTCCATCTAGTCAAGCCTATTGTTTTTCCAGTGGTCATGTATGGATGTGATAGTTGGACTGTGAAGAAAGCTGAGCACCGAAGAATTGATGCATTTGAACTGTGGTGTTGGAGAAGACTCTTGAGAGTCCCTTGGACTGCAAGGAGATCCAACCAGTCCATTCTAAAGGAGATCAGTCCTGGGTGTTCATTGGAAGGACTGATGCTAAAGCTGAAACTCCAATACTTCGGCCACCTCATGCGAAGAGTTGACTCATTGGAAAAGACTCTGATGCTGGGAGGGATTGGGGGCAGGAGGAGAAGGAGACAACAGAGGATGAGATGGCTGGATGGCATCACGGACTTAATGAACATGAGTTTGAGTGAAGTCCGGGAGCTGGTGATGGACAGGAAGGCCTGGCGTGCTGCGATTCTTGGGGTTGCAAAGAGTCGGATACAACTGAGCAACTGGACTGAACTGAACTGCAGAATCCTCGTCTCAGACCTTATTGCTAGAGAACTCAACTTGGACAATCTGTTTTCCCCACTAGAGTCTAAACTCTAACCCTCCTCCCTCCATAGGAGGAGAAACTCAGTTTATTTTATTCACCCGCATTCTCAGCACAATGCCTATTTTCTAATAGATGCTCAATAAAGAAGCACTGAGTAAATGCTGAATGAATAAATCTGGTTTTCCATAATCAGCTTCAGAGTAACCCTAACATTAGGGTTAGAATCCACCCATCCACCCAACTCCACAAAAGGATATACTGGGCCGTATTAGAAACATGTGAATATGCCTTCCCATGAAGTGCACTGCAAATTTGCTTCTCTTATTTTTATCCTTATGAAATGTGAACCCATAAAAAGCTGGGGGTGGGGTGGAGATGTCAAATCCCACCCCACAATACGCCTCCTTCAAGTATCTGATTACACAAAGTCCTCAAAGAATATGATTAATGTAACTAAGCCATATTCACACTCTGACATTCTTCCCAGCCAAACACATATTTTAACCTCACCCGGTCCCTTTCAACAAATAAGCTGTTTTGAAAATGATTTCCAGGGCGATGTCTGTTGCCATAGGAATGACATTAAATGAAAAGGACAGAAAATATAGAGGGTGATAAACTGCTTGCTTGGATGACACACTTGACTTGGAAGCCTGTGTTCAAATGAGGCATACATGCCAAGATTTTTATGAAAGACAAAATTAAAATGTATCACTATCAAGCTGTAACTGACAAGGTATTGTGTGGTGGGCTGTTAACATACTGCTCCATATATTCATTGTTTGTCATTTTACTGGCCCTGACAAAGGTCTCTTGGTGCTGTAAATCACACCATTAAATCTGCCACGAGCAACAGAGGCTGTTGGAAAGAAGAGAAAGAAAACGTGGTGATGAATCTCGGTTTCTGATACACGCCGGGTGAGCGATCCTGTCTTCCAAGGAGACTTCTCCCTTTGGGCTGACACTTTTATAAGTGTCAGATTGTTGGCTTTTGACCCCTTGAAAAGAGAAAAAAAAGAAAAAGAACAGCGAAAGCTTGGTCCCTCCCCCTACTCTGTTTCCAATTGCTTCTAATTCTGCTGTTTAAGAAACATGCCCAGAAACTACTCCCCACCCCAGCCCTATGTATGCTTTTTTGGGGTGCAAGATCTCAGAGACTCTGGGGTGCCCTGTGGATGGCGCTCTGCTAGAGCTAGCTTTTGTTGGTTACGTGGGGGTGTGCTTGGCTTGTTCCTGTTTAGTCGGTTAAGTCATGTCCGACTCTTTTGTGACCCCATGGACTGTAGCCCACCAGGTTTCTCTGTCCATGGGATTTCCCAGGCAAGAAAACTGGAGTGGATTGCCATTTCCTTTTCAGGGGACTCTTCCTGAACCAGGGATTGAACCTGTATCTCCTGCATTGGCAGGCGGATTCTTTACCACCGAAGACCATGCTTGGGTTACCACGAGACTTTTCTCTACACTGGTTAAGACGTGTTTGTCTTGGAACTGGTAAATTTATAGTTTCTTCACCCCTGCAGCTGCAGACCAAATGTGCTGTGTGACACCAGGGACTGCAGAACAAGATATCCAGCAACTCGGTACTGTCTCTTGGCTTCGCTGAGCCTCAGAAGACTTGACTTCTTGACCTGCCCCTTTCTCTTCTTCCCAGATGCTGATGACACAGAAACATTGCCTAGAAGCTGGCCAGTCTGAGTGCTAGGGTCGGGGGAAAGTTGAAAAGTAAATCAAGATCTAAGTTGGAATCATAGCTTCAAGGCAATGAGATGTGTGATTTGGGCAAGTTATTAAATCTCTGTGGACCATAGTTTTCCTCATCTGTTTAGAAAAAGGGGGTGTTGGATTTCAATTACTTCTAAATTGTCTTCCAGGTCCAGTTTAGAATAAATTAAGGGACCAAGAGAGGCTGTCTGGGCCATTTGACTGCCTCTGGCAAAGGCTTGCCTGTATTATCCAGAATACATCTCAATCAGAGGAGAGTCTAAATGAAGGACAATCAGGCAATGTGGTATTCTCGAAGGGGAAAAAAGGAAAAGAAAAAATACTACCTCCAGCATCTAAAGTTGGGAGTGGGAAGATGAGAATTCAATCACTGGTTTGGAGTGGGAACAGTGTTTTCAAGATTCATTAAATATGACAGAGCTCCCTGCCAGTACTTCTCTGTAATATCTGCATTTATTTTTATAACACAAATGGATATTTTAGGCAATAGAGTTTAAAAGATCAGACAGCTTTCATCTACACACTTTGGTGCAGAATATTTTTTCCCAAAATCTTCTCTGCTAAGAATCACCTTTATGCTGTTTGAGGATCACCTTGTACAAAAATTAAGAGGGTTTTTAACATTTTTGAAACATATGATTTTTGTTTTGTTCAGAATTCTGTACATGCAGGCTTCAGATTGAGCAACCTATATATTGAGTTTGTAATAATCCTATAATTATAGATTTGAGAGAATGTTAAAATTGCTTATAATTGGGAAAAGTCTGACCGGTGACCCGTGCCATCCTTTCATCGACTCCCTGTTACAAGCAAGCCCCACCCTAGCCTTCAAACTGCTTGGAGAAGCTCTTTTAAGATGCTCTTGTGATAAGAATAGACAAATAACAAAGTGTGAAGTTTATATTTGGAGTTTATCCCTAGGCCTTGGTTCTGTTTCTGTAGTTAATACTGATTTGCCACTTTGCCAATGGAGTTAATCAGTGCTCGCTACTTAAGAGACCAGGTTCTAGAATCTGCTGCAGTTGAAGTCACAGCTCTATCATTTCCTTGCTGTGTGACTTTGGGGGAGTCATTTCACCTCTCTGAGGTTTATTTTTCTCATCTATAAGACATGGTTATTACAATTCAATGAGATAAAGCATGCTATACTTGATTTACTGCGTAACAGGGGCATGATGAATTTAAATACCATTAGTTACTATTATTATTCACTGTAATTCTAGAAAATTCATGCAATGTTTCAAAACTTTGATCTGTTCTACCTATAAAAAAATAATGATACATATGCTGTCAGTTTTACAAGACTGATATTAAGTCAGCTGTAAAAACAGGACTCAAAGCAATTTGACATTTATGAAGTATAGATTAAAATAAAGAAGTGATGATTATTTTGATTTTATTTGGTCTTGTGTTCCAGACCAAGAAATCTTCAAGTGAGATAGAATGACAGCTTTAGTTATCACCAGATTCCTTGAAATTTTTTGAACATCATATAAAAGTACTAAGAGAAAAAAATAAGTTACATTTAATATCCACAGCATTGGTCAATTAACAAAAGCTTGAATCTATGGTCTTTTTCCTTGTCAATTGTGGACAATTTTGTACTGTAAGTTAAAAGAGATCTTGTATGTTAGTAGGAAAAGATCTAGATGTGTGACGTTTCTAATCCTTATGCAAATTAAAACTATTAATATTTTCCCATGCTTAAGAAAGCTCCATCAAGAAAGATTATCTAAACCTATTTCACCGCATTGAAATATTCAAATATATTTAGAAAAATAGAGTATTCAAATTTATTTTCTATTTTAAAAAGTCAAGTTCATATCTATTTAGACCTTTTTTAAAACCAATAAGAGAGGAACATGTCAAAAGAAAAAAAAAGTGTGCAAAAGGATATATATTGGGTTGGCAAAAAATTTTGAATGAACTCTTTAGCCAACTCAATAATAAGCCAAAGGAAATACACATAACGGATATACTCACAGATAGTCAAAGAAATAAAAGTGAACGTGGGGATGCAATTTTTTCTCTTACCATTTTGGCAGAGTAGAGTGAGTGATGAGGCTGTCCAGGTCAGTGAGAGTTGATGGGAATAAGAATCTCATATGGTCTATTACTAGTGCACTTACCTCTGGGTGGTGACATTAAAGACGACCTTGATATCATTTTTTGAACTTGGGTATTCTCCAAAGATTTTTAAACGATTCTCTGTGATAACCTAGAGGGGTGGGGTGAAGGGAGTGGGAGACAGTTCCAAGAGGAAGGGGATATATGTGTACTTATGGCTGATTCACATTGTTGTATGGCAAAACCAACACAATGTTGTTAAGCAATTATCCTCCAATTAAAAATGCAACTTAAAAAAAATAACTACTAACCAGCAAAAAAAAATGTTATGGTACTTTTCATTCATATATAAAATACAATTAACATATAACAAAATAAAGAGAAATATATATGCTTGTAAAAAAAAAAAGATGCATTTATTTTATGGTGAGGAAAAAAATTGTAAAATTATTTTAATTTTCAAAAAAGCATCCTAAAATGTATTTGATAATATTATATAAGTGGAATATTGATTCATAATTTTGTTTTCTAGCTTTTCAATGGCCTACTTCCTGTGCGGAGTTTTAGTTGAGTTAGAGATGTTTGGATGAATGTAGAGTCCTCATTCATCTCATACTGTCCCATTTCTCACTGTGGTTGTTTCTTTAATATCCTAAAATTTATAAGCCCCCATAGAGTTACTTTCATGTTAATTTACTTAGAATTTTCTTGAAGATGAAATTATGTCCATCAACAGAATTAATTAAGTACCAAGAACAATTTTGCCTTATTTACATTTTAAGGAAAAATAGAGTCAAAATGTAAAATGTTCCTATTGGGAAAAGGCTGGGTCACATACTTAATTTCAGGGGCAGAAAAGACTAGGGGAAAATTCAGTTATGAATTGGAGGCTGATTCAGTTATGATAATCTCTCCATTTGGTGGTTTAACTTCATGCACATTAATTTTCTATTCACATATAGTCCAGTTGACATAGATGCAGGAGTAAAATAGGAGGAGGCTGTTCCATGTGGTCATTCAAGGGCCCAGGCTGATGGAGGCTATACCATCTTTATCATGAGGAATCCAAGGATGTCCACAACCAGGCATGAGGAGAGGGCAGAGGACCACTCAGGCAGTTTCATGGGCCAAGCTTAGCAATGGCCATTCTGCCTGCACTCCCCCAGTTATTGGAGTATTTGTCTCCTGACCACACCCCACTACAAGAGAGGGGTACTGATCATTGTAGTCTGTCCATGTGCCAGGAAGAAAGGGAATTAAGTGTGATGAACAGCAAACCACTCTGCCCCATCTCTAATATCTGGTATGTTTCATCAGGCTATTCAAGGCATTTGTGACGGTCCCAGGACTCAAATCAGTTTTCCTTCCCACTAGGGGTTCCAGACGTTTTCTCCCAGTTTTTGATCATTCCCACTCTCCTCCTCCCTGATTGGCCCTGGTCTGGTGTCACTGTTCACAGACATTTATTTCGTGAATGCTTGCCCTGCCATTTTGGGTACCTTCTATCCGAGTAGCAATGTCACAACAGTAGCTCCTCTTTATAAAATACTTTCACGTGCTGCCTTTAGACACATGATGTGCTGTTCCAGGAGGACATCTGGACAAACCTAAAAAACAAGTAATAATACCTTCATGAATGAGGACCTAGGCATAGAGGTATATGATACATCAGTGACTGATCCCATAAAATTCATAAAGGCCAGAATTAGTAAATGAACTTCAACCTTTCTAATTCCAAATAATTTCTACTCTGCAACACTGCCTCCCAGCCCCTACTCTCAATTCTAGTTTCTGGAGATTACCTCTTTTCTCCACGATTTTCCTTGTTCTGCTTAGCTCTCTTTACACCTACCTTGACTCTAATACCTACCTGTAACTTTTCAGCTGAAAAATCTCTGAAGGCCAAATGTCTTAGTGCTTCACAAGGTGCCTTGTTCAGTCATTTTTGTAACCTCTGGCTTCTCTCCTGTCAGTGTGCGTGACTCAATTCTACAAAGGTTTATAGTGATCCTGCTGCAATAGTTAACAGTGTTGACTGAGTGCATACTGTGTGCCAGGACTTTGCTTCATGTTTCACATGAATCGTCTGAAATGATCCTTCAAATTACCTGGTGAGAGTGGGGGGTTGAGGAGGTGTGTAGGTAGCCATTATTCTCAACTCCATTTTACAGGTGGAAAAACTGAGATTCATGGGAGTTTCTTGCCCAAGTTTGTCCATCACAAGCCAATTTTAGAATCCAGGCCTTTCATCTTCAAAGCCACTGATTCTGGTGGTTTTCCATCTTCTGTGGGACGTGGCTAATGTTAGGGTAGGAGAATTATCCACCTGGATCAGAAGTGCACACTGATCTTAGCAATTCATAAAACACATTTATACTTGTACAGAAATACTTGTCCCCCCCACCCCACCCAGGACATCAAGCAAACCCTGCTTAGGAGGGATTCAGATATAGCATCACATGGCCTCTTGTTTTCATATGTAGTCAGATACTCAAATCAGTTCAAACTTCTTTTCATGGAAAACTATTTTCTGTATAGTATAATTTTCCATAGTTCTCAATGCAGTGGTGAAATTGGATCTGCCCATCACCTGCATTTATTTTCTTTTCCCAGGCAATTTTGAAAGAGGAGTAAAAGATCTTTTTTTTTCTTTTAATGTTAATCTTCAAAATTCTTCTGGGGCATATAATCCTGAAGTCAGCTTAACTGCAACCAATACTGAGTGTTCATTTTTTCACAAGCAAACAAAAACAACCAGCAGAAAGATAATTGACCAGTGTAAATTCCTTTCTGCTGATCCCTTTTATATAAAAACATATTTTTTTGATCTTTTGTTTTTAGTCATATGAAATATTGAGAGCTACATTTTGAAGAGAAGTAGGTTTTCTATACAACATAAGGAAATTACATAGAATGGGGTTTGGGAGTGCCATTCTATTTTTCCTCATCTGTAATACATTTGCTGTATTTTTTTGGCCTGTGCTTAAAGAAGGCAGCACACAAGGCTATTCTAAGGAAGTACATCTAAATATAAGAGCAAACTTAATTGCTTAATTTCTTTAAAAAAGGAAGCTGTCAAATGAGCACATTACTAAAGCAACTTCCGAATTATCACATTTTAAAGGTGTCTCGATAGCTTGGGTAACTTCTGGCATAAATATTACATAGATATTTCTCATTAATTTAAATCAGCCAGTCTGATAGGATGCAAAATCCCATGAGCTTTCATTTTTGTCTTCCTATTGACTGAAAAAGTGAAATATAATTAGAAGCTCTGAAATCAGGCACCTCTCTTACCTATATTCTGTATAAAATTTCATTTAAAAGCACAAAAGCTTTGAAAGCATCTTCTTACAATCATCAATGGCCATTTGTTGCAAGACTTAAGCAGAATCTTGACCCAAATGTCAAGATTTTTATCCCTTTATTTTTTAGTGTTCTTATGGAACAGAGATCAGTGGAGAGTTGTTAGGAAACATGCTAAAGGAAACAAATGCTAAGCAGGCATTTTTGCTAGAAAAATCTCTCCTATTAGAAAAGTCCCTCCAGTCAGAGGAACTTCACGTGAAACATCCCTCTGCTCACGGATTCTAACAGCAGAAGGTTTCTTTCTCACAGGTGATTTCTCTCCCAGCTCCAAATGAGAGACCTTTCTGTGTCTGCCAAGACGGTGACCTGTCATCTGGGAACTTTGCTACCTAGATCTACAAGAAAATCAGAGCGTCTTGATTTGATCAACAAATGTGTTATGTTTCTTACCTGGTGGATAGGCTTTGGGGCTTAAACATTTTGTAGGTAAGGTTTCAAGGAATAGACCCAAACATAGCAGTGAATCCAAAAATCCAGGAGGATCAAGATGGTACTGAAAATAAAAATGTAAGAAAGTAAACCTCATGAGTGTGTAGTTGTTAATCCTACATGGTTGCTGATGATCACTTGTGACAAACCTATGCTTCTTTCCTACTCGAGACACTCCTCAAGGGTCTCTTTAAACAGTGAGGACTTGCCAAAGGAAATCTGAATGGGCTGACACTTGCTCTGTAGAAGTCACCAGATAGAAATTAGAATCAGGGAAAAAGGCGACATGGTTGATGGTCTGGCAACACGTTTCTTGGTGACAGTGTATCCTGAAACTAGTAATTTTAGTATGTGAAAGGAATTCAGCCAAGCTCCAACCTGGAAGACAGCCGTGAATGTTCTCAGCGAGAATCTCAGCAGGGCTACAGCTCCTTGTATTTTAGACCCGGGAATGATCCCCCTGAAATCTTGCCTTCTTTGTCGTCTAATTGGCTGCATCGGTAAATTGCTGGTGGTGAACTTTAAAGGTTATAGAGCAGGAATAGGCTGCAGCTTTACAGGAAGGCAGGTGTGAGGCCATTAAACATGCACTGAATCCCAGTGCTTTTAATCCCACTGACCAATTACTTGAACTTTAACTTGGAGCAAGTAACAGAAAACTGGGTTCCTAGTGCATCCGTGTGTATGTTTTAAATACATATGTGTTGCATATACTATAATTGATCATGAAACATTATTCATATATTTTCTTTCCTCTTTTTCACTTTTTCCTTTGACTTGCTTAAAATTGTTGATATGATTCTACCTTAAAATACTGGAAAATGCTTTTAAAATAACTTCTTAGGGAAGGTTAGTAAGAACTCAAGATTGGATGGAGATTTATACCAGATGAGGCATTTTCAATTCTAATAATTCAATGTCTTTATATCAAGGATTCATGTGATCCTTTTACTTGAATTAGTTGCTCTAGAAGTATCTGCTTTTCTTTCTACCTCCCTTTAGTTTTAATGCTTCCATGAAAATATGTAGAATTTATAAAAACATTCACAACAGAAATCCAATAATCAGTATTCATTATCTAGTACATATTTAGCATTGTTTAGAAGATAAGGATTCCCTGTGAATAACAGAAGGAACTTTGCTTTCAGTTTGGAGGAGATATATATATATATATATATAGAAAATTAATTAGAAATAAGTATAATACAGTATATTATCAATTACTAAGATGAATAAAACACACGTTCAGTACTCTGTGATGTGCAGACTAGATAATTCTGGTAAGCTTTTTAGAGGAGAAGAAATTCAAAAGAAACCTAGAATGATGATTTTTGAACAGAAAGCATGAAATGAGCAGGAATGCCCTTCCTGACAGGGTAAATAACTCAAGAAATGGAATCCCCTGAAATTTCCTTTTTGTCAGCAAAGGGAGAAGTTTTCTTTTTAAGGTCAATTTTAGGAACAAATGAGGCACTGTGGCTTTTTCACCATGGAAAGAAAAAATAAAGGTAGTTGGTTCATTTCTCTCATCAGTAGGGCTGTCTTGTGTTGTAAATCTTGGTTAAAATTTTAGGGTAGGGAAGTATGTGATTTGGAGACCTGTGAATTTCCTGTAAAATAACTATTGAAAAGACAGAGAAGGAAGTCTATAGAAACCTGAAGTTGGCTGGAATTCCCTAAAGGATGTCTTGTTTGCCCCTCGGGTCTAAACTGGAGGCCAAAATAAGACTGGATAGTATGCCCAGTAGAAATCAAGGGGACCCAGCTGAACCCATACCAGTAGATAAAAATATGTCTCTCATAAGAAGGACTGAGGTGTCTAATTAATGCACCGTTTCTTCCTCAGCAGTTCAGTTAAAAGAAAGGCCAACAAGAGAGGAAATGCTAGTAGAATATTATAAGCCTTCCTGGCCTTTTAAAGGAAACCAGAGGTAGCTGGATTGTAACAGCAAGCCTGGAAATTGTGGGACAGCTTGGTTGGTGACTTTAGTCACTAAGTTGTACCCATCTCTTGGGACCCATGGATGGCAGCCCACCAGGCTTCTCTGTCCATGGGATTTCCCCAGGCAAGAATACTGGAGTGGAACATGAGTCAGTCGGTCCTGAGAGATGGGTGAGCACCATTCCAAGGGATGGGTGATGGCCTCCGTTGCCCTCAGCCGATCAAAAGGGAGTTGGGTTCAGATCCCTGAATCCAGAGTGGCAGAGATGGGTGCCCCAAGGCATCCAGTGCAGTAATGCAACCGATTCCAGAGAAGCCGGTGGGAGCCCTGGAGAGAGTTCTCTTTTCTTTGTGAAGGGCAGGGCACCCTGGAACAAAATACTTAGGAATAAATCTACCTAAAGAAACAGAAGACCTATATATAGAAAACTATAAAACACTGATGAAAGAAATCAAAGATGACACAAATGGATGGAGAAATATACCTTGTTTATGGATTGGAAGAATCAATATAGTGAAAAGGAGTATATTATCCAAAGCAATCTATAGATTCAATGAATTCCTATCAAGCTACCAATGGTATCTTTCACAGAACTAGAACAAATAATTTCACAATTTGTATGGAAATACAAAAAAACTTCAAATACCCAAAGCAATCTTGAGAAAGAAGAATGGAACTGGAGGAATCAACCTGCCTGACTTCAGGCTATACTACAAAGCTACAGTCATCAAGACAGTATGGTACTGGCACAAAGACAGAAATATAGATCAATGGAACAAAATAGAAAGCCCATAGATAAATCCACGCACCTATGGACACCTTATCTTTGACAAAGGAGGAAATAATATACAATGGAGAAAAGACAATCTCTTCAACAAGTGGTGCTGGGAAAACTGGTCAGCCATTTGTAAAAGAATGAAACTAGAACACTTAATAACACCATACACAAACATAAACTCAAAATGGATTAAAAATCTAAATGAAAGACCAGAAACTATAAAATTCCTAGAGGAAAACATAGGCAAAACACTTTCTGACATAAAACACAGCAGGATCCTCTGTGACCCACCTCTCAGAGTAATGGAAATAAAAGCAAAAATAAACAAGTGGGACCTAATTAAACTTAAAAGCTTTTCCACAATGAAGGAAACTATAAGCAAGGTGAAAAGACAGCCTTCAGAATGGGAGAAAATAATAGAAAACAAAGCAACTGACAAAGAATTAATCTCAAAAATATACAAACAACTCACGAAGCTCAATTCCAGAAAAATAAATGACCCAATCAAAAAAATGGGCCCAAGAACTAAACAAACATTTCTCCAAATAAGACATACAGACGGCTAACAAACACATGCTCAACATCACTCATTATCAGAGAAATGCAAATCAAAACCTCTATGAGGTACCATCTCATGCTGGTCAGAATGGCTGCTATCAAAGTCTACAAACAATAAATGCTGGAGAGGGTGCGAAGAAAAGGGAACCCTCTTACACTGTTGGTGGGAATGCAAACTAGTACATCCACTATGGAGAACAGTGTGGAGAGCCCTTAAAAAACTGGAAATAGAACTGCCACATGACTCAGCAATCCCACTGCTGGGCATACAATCTGAGAAAACCAGAATTGAAAGAGACATGTGTATTCCAATGTTCACTGCAGCACTGTTTACAATGGTTAGGACATGGAAGCAACCTAGATGTCCATCAGCAGATGAATGGATAAGAAAGCAGTGGTACATATACACAATGGAGTATTACTCAGATATTAAAAAGAATGCATGTGAATCAGTTCTAATGAGGTGGATGAAACTGGAGCCTATTATACAGAGTGAAGTAATTCAGAAAGAAAAACACCAATACAGTATATTAATGCATATATATGGAATTTAGAAAGATGGTAATGATGACCCTATATGCAAGACAGCAAAAGAGACACAGGTACAAATAACAGAATTTTGGACTCTGTGGGAGAAGGTGAGGGTTGGATGATTTGAGAGAATAGCATTGAAACATGTTTATTATCATATGTGAAATAGATTGCCAGGGCTGGTGCACAGGGATGACCCTTAGGGATGGGATAGGGAGGGAGGAGGGAGGGGGGTTTAGGATGGGAGACACATGTACACCCATGGCTGATTCATGTCAATGTATGGCAAAAATCACTACAATATTGTAAAGTAATTAGCCTCCAATTAAAATAAATTCCCTGAAGAAGGAAATGGCAATGCACTCCAGTATTCTTGCCTGGAGAATCTCATGGATGGAGGAGCCTGGTAGGCTGCAGTCCACGGGGTCGCTAAGAGTTGGACAGGACTAAGCGACTTCACTTTCACTTCACTTCACTTAAAATAAATAAATTAAAAAAAAAAAAATACTGGAATGGGTTGCCATTTCCTTCCTCCAGGGAATTTTCCTGACCCAGGGTTTGAATCCACATCTCTGAAAGCTTACAACCAATTTTATGATGATCTTTTCTCTAAAAAAAATAAACCTCCATCTACAAATACAGCTTTTGGGGATAAGAGCTTCTGTTCTGCCGTGGAATAACATCCAAGGTTTGGGCTTCCCTGCAGCTCTCCCCCACGCCGACCCCATCTTCTAGAGTTTCTATGTGGCTGGATCATTAAAGGGCAACAATGTTTCGTCAATCACTGGGTCAGAAGGCTTGGATTTTGGACTTTTTGAACATGACTCTGAATGGAAGAGATTTATTGAATTTTTTGGTTTAGTTTGTTTGCGTGGTGCGTTATTGAATCTGATATCAAAAGGACAAGAGTAGGAGGAATCAATCTAAAAAAATAATAATAACAAACAGGAACTGGGAGTTACCTAGCCAATGCTCACTAAACTTTGAACCAAAATTACTTAGAGCAAATTCAATTAAGTTAGGAACTCCCCTACCTAGGAGAGAAGAAAGCTCTATTGTAGGATTCCATCATGAAACAACTGTGTGATAACCAACAAATGATCTTCAGTCAAAAATAAAGATCACCATTTAAACACCACTTTAATTTCATGTACCCTACAAAATCTTGCCATGAGAAGAACCCCAGAGGTGACCTAGAATTTAAGATGAATTGAAGTTTTTTAAAAAATAGTTGTTTATTTGTCTGTGTCTGGTCTTAGCTGCAGCATGTGGGCTCTTAGTTATGTCATGCAGAATCTTTTGTTGCAGTTCACAGACTCACTAGTAGAGGTGCATAGGCTTACTTGCTCTGTGGCATGTGGGATCTTAGTTCCTCAACCAGAGATCAAACTTGTGTTCCCTGTATTGCAAGGTGGACACTTAACCTCTGGACCACCAGGGAAGTCCCTTAAGGTAAGTTTAGAAGCTAATATTTTAACCAGAGGCTTAAAGCCTGGGCTTTATTTCTAACTCAAAGTACAACAATCAAAAAATTTTAAAAGTATAATCCCTATACAACTTTGACAGATATATTTTGTTTTTAGTTCAATAATTATTGTTTTCAATTCTTGAGTGTTTACTATGTGCCATTATAAGAACTGAAGGCAGCATTATATAATTTCCTACTCATTTCCTCCTACCTTGGGGAAAAAACTATAATCCTTTTTATAGAGGGATGCTGAGAAAGAACAGGTAAACCAGGTAGCCAGATCTCAGCAAATAACCCTAGAGAAGGAGGACAACCCAGGTCCACTTGATTCTTGAATGAGTGCTGTTAATCATGACCATATCCTGCCCAGATTTTTGATTTAGAATTTTTTCTGGTTTAGAATTGAAAAAATTAGAATGCTCCTTCTAAAGTCAAGGAATAAGGAAGATGCATAAAAATTTCAGAGAATATGTAGTCAGATAAGATATACAGTTTGTGATAAAATGAAATGAAAAGAAACTTTCAAGAAATATTTGATTTTTCCAAATGATAGTGAAATGCTGATAACATCTGCACATCTAAATAGTTGGAGTGATCAATATGTCATCAGTTTCATTGCAAGATTTGTTTGAATGGAAATGTGTTCATAATCAAAGGTAATGATTCCCCATGATTGGAAATGAGCTGGTCTAGAAAAATAAATTTTCTACATGGTTGACACTGACCCATCTAAGTATTAAACCTAATCACTTATGAAAGAAATACCTCTAAAACATACTCTATATTATCCTTGACTCCTGAATAATGTTATACTAAGTATTACTTTAGTTTTCTGATGATCTGTGGTCTTAATTAAGAACATCAGTTCTTATCCTGGCTGTAACTTAACTGAGATGCACTCTGAGGCAATTGAGGTACATCAGATCACTGCCCCTGTAGAACCGGGCCCTTTATTACTATGGTATGTATTTCTTATGTTTGCTTCTTGGTAATTTCCTTGTTTTCCTTTCTACCTTTCCCTTTTGTTCATCTTCCAATTCTACTCTTGCTTTTTCTACTTTTCTTTCTTTCTCCTGCCCATTCTTTGTTTGTTTTAATCTATTAAAAAAACATGTACTAGGAATATAAATTGGTGTCTCCACTGTGGGTGAGTTCCCCTGACAACTCCTTGGTAAAGAACTTGCCTGCCAATTCAGGGGATGTGGGTTCAATCCCTGATTCAGGAAGATCCTCTGGAATAGGAAATGGCAACCCACTCCAGTATTCTTGCCTGGGAAATCCCATGAACAGAAGGGCCTGGGGGGCTACAGTCCATTGGGTTGCATGCAGTCGCGAAATGCTGGGCTGGATGAACCACAGCTTAGAATCAAGATTGCCAGGAGAAATAACAACGTTGGGTATGTAGATGATACCATTCTAATGGCAGATTGTAAACAGGAACTAAAGAACATCTTGATGAGGGTAAAAGAGGAGAGTGAAAAACCTGGGTTGAAATTCAGCATTCAAAAAATTAAGTTCGTGGCATACAGTCCCATCACTTCCTGGCAAATAGAAGGGAGAAAAATGGAAGTAGAAACAGATTTTATTTTCTTGGACGCTGAAATCACTTCAGCCATGAAATTAAGAGTCTTGCACCTTGGAAGGAAAACTATGACAAACCTAGACAGCATATTAAAAAGCAGAGACGTCATGTTGCTGACAAAAGTCCATATAGTCAAAGCTATGGTTTTTCCAGTAGTCATGTACAGTTGTGAGAGGTGGATCATGAAGAAAGCTGAGTGCTGAAGATTTGATGCTTTTGAATTGTGGTGCTGTTGAAGACTCTTGAGAGACCCTTGGATGGACTGCAAGGAGATCAAACCAGTCAATCTTAAAGGAAATCAACTGTCAATACTCCTTGGAAGGATTGATGCTGAAGATGAAGCTCCAGTACTTTGGCCACCTGATGTGAAGAGCTGACTCAATGGAAAAGACCATGATGCTGGGAAAGACTGAAGGCAAAAGGAGAAGGGGTGGCAGGGGATGAGATGGTTGGATGGCATCATTGACTCAATGGAAATGAGTCTGAACAAACTCCGGGAGATAATGAAGGACAAGGAAGCCTGGCATGATGTAATCCATGGGGTCACAAAGAGTAGGACACAGCTGAGCGACTAAACAACAACAAGTCTTAAGCTGTCAATTGTCACTTGTTCTAGTTGTCCATGTGCCTCCAGAGTTAGTGCCTTCACTTTCTGATGTACTGTTTTCACCATGCTTCATGTAATATTGCCTAAAATGAGAATAAATAGTCTCTAAGTGAAAGCCTGAGAGACCAATGGATCTATGAATTTTATGAGGCTTTATAGGATTTTATGAGACTCAGTAATTTAAGATGACTTTTAGCATTGGGCACAATACTGAAACCAGCACCACAGGGTGAAAAGAATGTAAAATTTTTCTCTCTTATTTATCACCCATATGACCTTGGCTAAATCACTTTGCTTCCCCAGACTTTGATATTATCATCTGCAAACTGGGAATGTGGGGAGGATTCAATGACGAACATCAGTTTCCTAGTCTAATGCCTGGAATTTTAAGTATTAAGTAATTTTACTATTTTGAGAGGGAAGAATTTTTTGTTTTCTTTTTATACAATTAGATTTTCAAAACTTACCTTGTTTTAATTTTTGGAATGATGAGACACAAGACATGGCTCGTGGAAAATCTGAAAACTACAGGCTGATATAAAGAGAATGTGAGAAATTTTCTTGCAATATTTTTCTACACACATATACTTTTGTCACATATACAAAATATATTGTTCATTCAACTTCATTTTATAGATTTTTTTCAAAAGCAAATTTTAAATATATCTGAGGTGAAATGCATAAATATTTCCAATTGTTAATGGTGTGCTGGTAAACTAGGTCTCAAAAAATAAATTAAAAGCTCTGGTTTGTAGCATTTGCCAATTAATATGGTTTAACTACTCTTATTATAGATATTAAGATGCTACCAGTTTAATGACTAGGTATTAAATTTCTGAATATTTACCAAATTCTGTATGAGCATAATGCTACTGATTATCTCTATATATTCAAAGTAAGGTCTTAGAGTCTTTTCCTTGTACTATTTATTATTTTAGTACCTTGCATGGAAAATCCTTTAATAATGACTTTATATGCCTTTGATATGGATTACCACTTTTAGAGTCTATTGCATGCTTATACTTAACTAGAATCTGTTTCTAGATTTTCTATTTTGATTTTTTCATTTATCTGTTTCTCTTGCAGTTCTAGACCATTTAAATTATTTTGGCCTTATAATCTACTGAGCTCTTTGAAGATAATGATTATATGTTTTTATCACCATAACCACTGGCTCAAGAGAAATTTCTTATATATGGTAGTTTCTCAGAAAATATGTGTTCTTGTTGGTATATTTTACTTCCTGGAAAGATAAGTCCTTCAAGGAGGCCCTAATTTTCTAAGGTATGAATTAAGAGCTTACTGGATCCAGATACTTAGTAACAGTTCTCTAGAATTTTGTATTAAAAAGAAGTCTTTGGACACATGTATGGCAATGCCAAAGAATGCTCAAACTACCGCACAATTGCACTCATCTCACACGCTAGTAAAGTAATCCTCAAAATTCTCCAAGCCAGGCTTCAGCAATATGTGAACCGTGAACTTCCTGATGTTCAAGCTGGTTTTAGAAAAGGCAGAGGAACCAGAGATCAAATTGCCAACATCTGCTGGATCATGGAAAAAGCAAGAGAGTTCCAGAAAAGCATCTATTTCTGCTTTATTGACTATGCCAAAGCCTTTGACTGTGTGGATCACAATAAACTGTGGAAAATTCTGAAAGAGATGGGAATACCAGACCACCTGATCTGCCTCTTGAGAAATCTGTATGCAGTTCAGGAAGCAACAGTTAGAACTGGACATGGAACAACAGACTGGTTCCAAACAGGAAAAGGAGTACGTCAAGGCTGTATATTGTCACCCTGTTTATTTAACTTACATGCAGAGTACATCATGAGAAACGCTGGACTGGAAGAAACACAAGCTGGAATCAAGATTGCCGGGAGAAATATCAATAACCTCAGATATGCAGATGACACCACCCTTATGGCAGAAAGTGAAGAGGAACTAAAAAGCCTCTTGATGAAAGTGAAAGTGGAGAGTGAAAAAGTTGGCTTAAAGCTCAACATTCAGAAAATGAAGATCATGGCATCCGGTCCCACCACTTCATGGGAAATAGATGGGGAAACAGTGGAAACAGTGTCAGACTTTATTTTTCTGGGCTCCAAAATCACTGCAGATGGTGACTGCAGCCATGAAATTAAAAGACGCTTACTCCTTGGAAGGAAAGTTATGACCAACCTAGATAGCATATTCAAAAGCAGAGATATTACTTTGCAAACAAAGGTTTGTCTAGTCAAGGCTGTAGTTTTTCCTGTGGTCATGTATGGATTTGAGAGTTGGACTGTGAAGAAGGCTGAGCACTGAAGAATTGATGCCTTTGAACTGTGGTGTTGGAGAAGACTCTTGAGAGTCCCTTGGACTGCAAGGAGATCCAATCAGTCCATTCTGAAGGAGATCAGCCCTGGGATTTCTTTGGCAGGAATGATGCTAAAGCTGAAACTCCAGTACTTTGGCCACCTCATGTGAAGAGTTGGCTCATTGGAAAAGACTCTGATGCTGGGAGGGATTGGGGGCAAGAGGAGAAGGGGACGACAGAGGATGAGATGGCTGGATGGCATCACTGACTTGATGGACGTGAATCTGGGTGAACTCCAGGAGTTGGTGATGGACAGGGAGGCCTGGTGTGCTGCGATTCATGGGGTCTCAAAGAGTCGGACACGACTGAGCGACTGATCTGATCTGATTGTATATATTGCTGTGCAATAAGCTACTGTAAAACATGGAGGCTTGATCTATTAATTCCCATGATTCCATGGATGATTCCTCTCCTTGTTTGCCTGGACTCACTCATGAGGCTGCATGAAGCTGAAAGATCAGTGTGGGGCTGGGCTCAACTAAGAAAGTTGTGAGCGTTGAACCACTCTCTCCATGTGTTTTTTTATCTTCAGTAAAGCTGGACCAGACTGTCTCACATGGTGGAACAACATTTCAAGAGGGTAAGCCTTGATTGCAATACCTGTGATTGCTCATCAATCCTCTGCTTGCAACATTTTTGCTGATGTCCTATGAGCCAGAAGGAGAAAGAAATGGCAACCCACTCCAGTATTCTTGCCTAGAAAATCCTGTGGACAGAGGAGCCGGGTGGGCCACTCTCCATAGTGTCGCACAGAGTTGGACACAACTGAAGCAACTTAGCATGTATGCATGCATTAGAGAAGGAAATGGCAACCCACTCCAGTATTCTTGCCTGGAGAATCCCAGGGACAGAGGAGCCTGGTGGGCTGCTGTCTATGGGGTTACACAGTCGGACATGACTAAAGTGACTTAACAGCAGCAGCAGCAGCAGCAGCATTGGCCAAAGCAGGTCACTGGCCAAAATCAGTGTTCATGTTAGAGGAAGCTATGTAAGGATGTGGGTACTGGGAGATGTAAACCATTGATTGCTTCACGCATGGGGGCATTAGACTATCAATCTACAACAACGTTTCTCCTTTTCCCATCTAGTCCAGTCATATGGTTGGCCTCCATGTAGTATAAATGGAATAAGTATCCAAAGAGCTGATTATAGATATTATTTTTTTAGATGAATCAATACTTATTATATTCTTGGCATATATTATTTTATGTACATGTGCTATTTACATACCATTTCCCAAAGCACTAAAGGATGGTTGCAATAAAAAACAGATACAATTTTAAGCATTAGAAACGTTCAAAATCCTTGAAAGCTAAGTTTGTTGTTTTAATTGAATATTCAATTTAACATGGAGCTTCCTAGGAATCAAGGCAAAAGTGTAGAAACACAGTAGGTCAATTGCTCTTGATTACTTACTAAAAGAATGTACATTGTTTTTATGAGTGATCATTTTTTTCTTATCTCTAAATACACAGAGTATCATAGAGAATGGGGTATTCCACAGAGCATAGCTGAGTTTGAAGAAGCTGCTGCTGCTAAGTCGCTTCAGTCATGTCCGACTCTCTGCGACCCCAGAGATGACAGCCCACCAGGCTCTCCCGTCCCTGGGATTCTCCAGGCAAGAACACTAGAGTGGGTTGCCATTTCCTTCTCCAGTGCATGCAAGTGAAAAGTGAAAGTGAAGTCGCTCAGTTGTGTCCGACCCTCAGCGACCCCATGGACTGCAGCCTACCAGGCTTCTCTGTCCATGGGATTTTTCAGGCAAGAGTACTGGAGTGGAGTGCCATTGCCTTCTCCTTGAAGAAGCATTATTTTGGTAATAAAAACCAATGGACTTTTTAAAAAAGAATTTATATTGGAGTATAATTGATAACAATGTTGTGTTAGTTTCAAGTGTACAGCAGAGTGATTCACCTATACCAAAAAATGCATAAAAGTTTCCAATTATAAAAAGAACAAAACAAAGCAACAAAGGTCTATCATTAAAGTGAGCTTCAGTGAAGATGTTTCTGACATGGGATTAAACTTTAGGAGAAAGGAAGGTTTCTGGTATGTTTACATAGGACAAATTTAGAGCTCTGAACACTCAAAGTTATCAATGCAACCTTTGACCATGGGGGACACCATCAGAGATACCTGGGCTGTATGCATCCACTGTGGGACCCCAATCCTTCCTGTCCACTCATTCTAGAATGTTCTGCCAAAACCTTTCATAGTTTTCTCTTCTTCCTTCATTCAGGTCTCTACTCAAATGCCCCTCATCAGAATTCTTCCCTGACCACACAGTTGACCACTCAATGTCTCCTCCAGCCCCCTCCCTGCAGATATCACCGGCCATTCATTCACCCTGCTTTGTTTTTCCTCATCTTTGGTTGTTTCCTCGGCAGCCAGCCCTGCAACTGGATACTACACTATTGCAAATGCTACAGCACATGGGCCCACAGTGAGTTTTCTCTGGATGGAGACTTAACAGGAGTTGTGCTGGACTCTGGTTGATGACATTTATGAAGACTGGATGCATGAAATTCAAAACAAGAAGAAACTGAGTCCACATTTCTCTTGCACAGAGTAGCCATTGCCTGTGTTGACTGGGTCTGTTTGAGCCGAGGCACAAGGAGTGAGGTTGGTAAAACAGGGGCTATGTTTCCAGGAGCCATGGATCCCTTCCAAACTCTGTCACTCACCAACTGTGTGATTTTGGCTTACTTCAGCCCCATGTTTTCTCAGAGGGGAAACAGGGATGATGACCTTGCTGTTTCACATGGTTGTGATGCTTCAGTAATGTAACTTCCAAAGTGCTTAGCATAAGGACTGGCCCACATTGTGGATTTTCTCTTTCTCGCTGCATATAATATGAAAGAGGCTGGAGCTGACAAAGGAGAGACCTAGCTGTTTTTCTTTCTGAAGGTAATTTATTGGACTATCCCAGGGATGTTTATTTTCTTAATTAGAGGTCACGAGACTCGAAGACCACTAATGAAGGAGTTGGTGGCTGGGGAGCCAAGGGCTTTCCCCACTTCTTCCGAGTTTCTTCTTAGACTTAAAAAAAAAAAAAAAGGTCCCCTGTAAATTTTATGACTGCAGTGTCAAAAGTCTTCTATCCAAAACGCAGTAAATATTCTAATGAAGTCTGGAAAGAAAGCCATTTGTAATGGCTTGAGGCAGAGTATTAAGATAGCCTGTTTCTCGTTAGTCAGTCATTAGAGAGATCTAACATGCATGGGAAATGGTTTCCTGTTGTAAGTGCTTTAAAACCAAGTTTTAGGAAACCCCGTTTCCTGCCGGCTCATTTGGAGACAGCAATGTGCCAACTGGTCAGACTTTTCAGATGGCCAAATGGTTGCCTCCTCAGCTGCAATTGAGTTCAGCTGAAGCAGCCTCTGAGAGTGGGCTTCTTGTCTTGGGGGTCCTAGCAAGAAGTAGGAAGGTTCAGAGGGGGAAGACATCTGGACCAGGCACCACTGGGGGCATTTTGCCTCTAGTTTTAAGTGCTTTAGACCTGAGTAATTCCCAGCATGAATCAAAAACAGGAGAAGAATCTTCCAGCCTGGAGCCTTGGTGCATGGGTCTAGATCTGACAGATGGAGCTCATGGGAAAATGGTGGATAAACTCCCTTGTTTGGGAGGGGTAGGATGGCTGATGGGAGAGGGAATTCTTTTGACTACCTGATGTGTTGTGCATTAAAATGGGATTTTCTTAAACAAGGAAGTTCCAGAGACTTCAATTAGGATGTAGATGAAAGTATTTGCTAATCAAATCCATTTGCTTCTTTTGTGTGTAAGATGAGGGTCAATACTGTAAGTGGAAGCAGGAAATGGATGGATTGAGGAAGACCACACATTTCCTCACCTCCAGGAGACAACCTCTGTAACAACTGTTCAAATCTCAAATCAAAAGGGGAAATCCTTAGCCTCTAACCATTGCTGCTTTACCCAGGAGAGGACTCCAAATATACATCTAGGCATACCCTGCCATTCTCTGGGAGGGCACAGCCAGACCTAAGCCTAATATATAAACTTTCTTAATTAATTGTCAGAACCATGCAGTGAGAAAGTACTTTTGTGGAAAAGTTGGCTTAAAGCTCAACATTCAGAAAACGAAGATCATGGCATCCAGTCCTATCACTTCATGGGAAATAGATGGGGAAACAGTGGAAACAGTGTCAGACTTTATTTTTCTGGGCTCCAAAATCACTGCAGATGGTGACTGCAGCCATGAAATTAAAAGACGCTTACTCCTTGGAAGGAAAGTTATGACCAACCTAGACAGCATATTAAAAAGCAGAGATATTACTTTGCCAACAAAGGTCCATCTAGTCAAGGCAATGGTTTTTCCAGTGGTCATGTATGGATTTGAGAGTTGGACTGTGAAGAAGGCTGAGCACCAAAGAATTGATGCTTTTGAACTGTGGTGTTGGAGAAGACTCTTGAGAGTCCCTTGGACTTCAAGGAGATCCAACCAGTCCATTCTGAAGGAGATCAGCACTGGGATTTCTTTGGCAGGAATGATGCTAAAGCTGAAACTCCAGTACTTTGGCCACCTCATGCGAAGAGTTGACTCATTGGAAAAGACTCTGATGCTGGGAGGGATTGGGGGCAGGAGGAGAAGGGGATGACAGAGGATGAGATGGCTGGATGGCATCACTGACTCGATGGACGTGAGTCTGGGTGAACTCTGGGAGTTGGTGATGGACAGGGAGGCCTGGCATGCTGTGATTCATGGGGTCGCAAAGAGTTGGACACGACTGAGCGACTGAACTGAACTGATGGGCCTTCCTGGCGGCTCAGTGTTAGAGAGTCCACCTGCCAATGCAGCACACATGGGTTCTATCCCTGGGTCAGGAAGACCCTCTGGAGAAGGAAATGGAAACTCACTCCAATATTCTTGCCTGGGAAATCCCATGAACAGAGGGGCCTGGTGAGCTACAGACTATGGAGGTTGCAAAGAGTCAGATACAACTGAGGAATGTACTATGATAATTTACTATGTAAATTTACTAATTTACTATGATAATTATGTATTATAATTCACAAAATTTACTATGATAAGTTTTTGGGGGGAGTGGATTTTACACTCCTTGCTTCCTCCATACTCTTGCCCATAGCCTCATTTGGGGTAGAATTTATCCCTTGACTTTGGGCTTGGCCACATCCTTCTGCAGTGGTAAAGAATCCACCTGTCAATGCAGGAGACACAAGAGTTCGATCCTTGGTTCAGAAAGATCCCCTGGAGAAGGAAATGACAACCACTCCAGTATTCTTGCTTGGGAAATCCCATAGACGGAGGAGCCTGGCAGGCTACAGTCCACGGGGTCACAAAGAGTTGGACATGACTGAGCGACTTAGAACACACACATCTTTGCTTTGGTCAAGTATAGACAAATGGAATTACCAGCCTGAGCCTAGGTCTTTAGAGGCCACCCAGGTTTCCTCCTGCCCTCTTGCATTTCTGCCATTGCCTTCAGAAGAATCACCTAGTCTGCTGGTCCCAGAAAGATGTTGAAAGACACATGCAAAGAGCAGAGCCACCCATACGAACCCACAGACCACAGTGAGACACAGAGTCACTACAGTTGACCCTCAGACACATGAAAATAAATAACTGCTGTTTTAAGTCCTGCATTTGGGGCTGTTTGTTACAGCACAAGAGCTAACTGATACTTCTCCATTTTATAAATAAAATATGACTCAGAGATCTTAGTGGTAATTTTTCCAAGGCACAGATCTTACAGCTGGTTGAGTCAAGGATCAAACCTAGAGACAGTCAATTCTTAACCATTAGGCTAAACTTCCCAGAGATCAACCCACCCCCCCCACCGCCCCGCCACCACTCAGCCTATGGATAGGCTAGCAATTTCCAGTGTCTCATGGTTTGTTTTCTGACTGGAACAACTGAGGGCTAGAATTGATTTGCCAACCAGGTTCTTACAGGCAGGGAGAGGCCAAGACACATAGAGAATCCATCTTATCCACTGTCTTGAGACCTAATGACCTATGGCTCCCCTTATCAGCCTCTTTCTCCTAGACCCTGGCCTTTTTTCCACCTTTCCACGTAAGCTGATTCTCAAGTGATGAGTACTTTCATTTTAACAAGGGAAACATGATTTTTATCTGTATTCATAATCCAAAGTAACCAAATTTTAATGGTTGAATCTCAAGTTAGTTGTTTAAGCTGTTGGGATGAAAGGTTCGGTCTGCCAAAATCTCCAAGTAGCCACTGGGGAGGCAGGCCCTTGCCAGGAGGATGACTTCAAGAGAGCATCACAGATGGAGGGAGTCTTGGCCAGGGATCAGATGTTCACTGAGGTATGTGCTGCTCATTCACTCTGTGAACTTGAAAGGCTCACTCTCTCTCTGAACTTGAACTTTCCAATAGTCAGAGGAGAGGTTGTCAGGAAGGCACAAACTTGTTAACCCCATTTAGCTTTCTCGTGTTCTGATACTCCATCACAAACCACGATGCCCTAGAGGATTAAGGCAGAGCGGTACATACAGAGCTCAAATTTCCCTGCTTTCAGAACATCAGATCTGAACCTGTTATTTTCCTGATGGGCTCTGAACAACCCAAGATTTCATGTCACTAGGTAGAGCATAGATATAATTTGGAAAAGAGATTTATAGGAAGTACAATAACAGTCCCCATTATTTATTTTAAAAATCTTATTTAAATAAAGATGGGGCATTTAAAGTTGTATTTGATTGAACAACTGTCCCTTTTAAAAAAACTTTCCCTGACAAAAGCTATGAATTATTAATTTCTGTCATTGTATTCACCGAACAAATGTAATTGCAAGTAAATGTCTGAAGTCAATGAAAAAATTAAGAAAAAAAAATTTCTTTATAAGAATTAATGCAACATTTCCACAAACCTCTTTGAAATCATGATTATAAAGCCTTGCAACATCTCCTCGGAGCTGCATATCCAGAGCAAAGGGGGTTGAGCTCCTCTTTCTTTGGCAGGAAGGATGAAAACATTTTATTAGTATTGTACTAGCTGTGGAAATTAACACACACAAGGATTCTAACCTTAACTCTCTCAAATATTTCTGCACTCATTTAAGTGTTTTTTTTTTGTCCATTCTGCATCATTGCAGGAGGTCATAACAGCTTTCCATCTGCTGTCCTGGCCAATGTCATCACCACTTGTTATATTTAAAAAAAGAAAAAATATATATATATATATTTGACTGCACCAGGTCTTAGTTGCAGCATCATGTGAGATCTAGTTCCCTGACCAGGGATCAAATCTCAGGTCTCCTGCATTGGGAGTATGGAGTCTGAGCCACTGAACCACCAGGGAATTCCCAGCAGTCATGTTAATATGACACAATGAAAAGTTCTGCTTTAATTTCTAAAAGAGAAAAAAAAAAATAGACTAGGGTGAACAGGGACTGGATTTCTGAATTAGGCTGGCATTTAGCCTCAAAGCAGAGACTGAAATAATTTCACTCTCTACTCCTCAAATACCCTATAAGTAAGTCATTACCAACACTTAGATGGAATTAGAAATTGTCTCTCAATTCCATTTAATTTCCAGCTTTCTTGAGATAAAACCCCACCTCCTACCCTCTAGTATCATTTATATTTACAATTTCAGTGCAGTAGCAACAACTGCGAATTCAACACTGGGATATCCGGGTCCTGATTCAGAATCTGTCCTTTATTACTTTTATGACCTGGGACACAGGTAAGTCCCTACCTCACTTTGAGCCATATCTATCTATCCATCTATCTATCTAGGACTTCTTTGGTGGCTCAGTGGTAAAGAATTAGCCTGCCAGTGCAGGAGATGCAGGTTCGATCCCTGAGTCAGGAAGATCTCATGGAGAAAGAAATGACAAACCACTCCAGTATTCTTGCCTGGGAAATCCCATGGACAGAGGAGCCTGGTGTGCTACAGCCCATGGGGTTGTAAAATAGTTGAACCTGTTTAATTACTAAAAACATTTTCTTTTTATTTATTTATTTACTTTTTCTTCTGGCTGAGCTGCAAAGCATGTGAAATCTTAGTTCCCCAACCAGGGATCAAACCTGTGCAGTGTGGAAAGGCAGAGTCTTTCTACTGGATCACCAAAGAAGCCTATGCTGCTGCTGCTGCTAAGTCGCTTCAGTCGTGTCCGACTCTGTGCGACCCCATAGACGGCAGCCCATGAGGCTCCCGTCCCTGGGATTCTCCAGGCAAGAACACTGGAGTGGGTTGCCATTTCCTTCTCCAATGCATGAAAGTGAAAAGTGAAAGTGAAGTCGCTCAGTCGTGTCTGACTCTTAGCGACTCCATGGACTGCAGCCCACCAGGCTCCTCTGCCCATGGGATTTTCTAGGCAAGAGTATTGGAGTGGGTCGCCAGTGCCTTCTCCGAAAGAAGTCTATAGAGCCCCATTTAAAAGTACTTGTCCTGCCTCCCTCCCAGGACTAGTGTGAAAGCTAAGTGAAATTAAGCATGTGGTCAACAGTGAAATACAAATATAAAAAAGCTACTTTTGTTTTTGTTATTTGTTTCATCTTTTTGTCTCTGAGGAAACCTCAGCAGCCATTCACCAGTGCAGTCCTGTGACTTCTGCACCAAAATAGAGGTTGGAAACCAGTTGTCTGCATTTCCCAGCATCCTTTGCAGTTAAGGGAGCTGTGTGACCCAGTCTGCCCAGCGATCCATTAAACTTCCTATGTAGTTCTCCAGACTTCTCTCTCTCTCTGTCTTTCTTATTTCCCAGATGAATGCAGGGTATCTAGTAGACTCCAAGTGTTTGCAGATGGCAAAGGCACATGATGGAAAGACACTATTTGAGTCACCATATAGAAGTCCACTCTGTAAGCACTCCATAGCGTTACAGTATAAGCAACAAAGAAACCATGATGGTGTTAAGCCACTGAGACATGGGGCATTTTGCTGTATCACTTAGTGTAACTTATTCTTACTCATTCACCAGGGTGAGCAGACCTATAGGGAAGCTTAGATTAAATCTATAGACAATACATGTCAAAACTGAAGTGAGTCATTTTTGCTGGGACTCCTTCAAAATCATTTTTTCTAGGCGAACTGACCACCAATGTATGATATAAGAAGAGGTTTATGTCTGAAAAGTTCAGTCCCTGTGGGATAACTGCTGGAATTGTGGTGATCAAATAGGCATTGACAAGGGGCTTCCCTGATAGCTCAGTTAGTAAAGAATCTGCCTGAGATGCAGGAGACCCTGATTCGAATTCTGGGTTGGGAAGATCCGCTGGAGAAGGGATAGGTTACCCACCCCGGTATTCTTGGGCTTCCCTTGTAGCTCAGTTGGTGAAGAATCCTCCTGCAATGCGGGAGACCTGGGTTCGATCCCTAGGTTGGGAAGATCCCCTGGAGAAGGGAAAGGCTACCCACTCCAGTATTCTGGCATAGAGAATTCCATGAACTCTATAGGCCGTGGGGTGCAAAGAGTTGGACTTGACTGAGCGACTTTCACTTTCGCTTTCAATAGGCATTGATAGGGAATCATGAGGGTGCTGAATCTTCAGTTATGCCCTGCAGCCAATACAATCAATTCTGCCACCAAGCCAGGCAAGGAAGAGGAGAGCGTCTGTGTGTGGTTTATGGTTCTGAGATTTGCAGTGCAGGATCTTTCCTTTTCTCTCTAGTATTGCCAGAGCAATAGCAGTGACCAAATGGGGGAAAGGAGAACCACATTTTGACTTTCTCTCCCCACCCCCCCCCTCTCTCTCTCTCTTCTCATGCACTCATCTCCCAGATCTGAAGACTTTTTAAGCATAAAAAAGAGATGAACTGAAAAGGCATATTCCTATAATTTGCCCAAATGTGCACATTTCGATCTCTGAATAACAGAGGATGCAAATTGCCCCCAGACTAACACACTATACTTATTTAAGAAATCCTCTTACCTCTTTACCCTGAAGTCTCCATAAATCTGCCTGATATATAGATGTCAGGCATTTTCTGGCTGTTGAAACATGAAGCATGACATCAGCTGGGGATTAAGTTACAACTCATAAAGACCATGTTTATTTGCTGGTTCTGTTTAAAAATTTTTTCCAACTATCATTTTACTCAAATGGCCTCCTATTTTATGGGAAATAAAGTTAGAACTAATGAAGGAAACCCTTTCTGAGCTCAAAGAGATGTGCAGGCTGTGGCCATCTTCATTGTAACCAAATATTTAAATTATTTAGAGCTCATTGTGACCTATTATTGTTCATTGTTTTGACAAAATGGTACCATGAGTTGATGCAGACATGGGAGGAGAAATCTAAGAATCAAGGAGAGAGAGATGTTAAGAATTAGAGGAAGAAGGCGAAATGCAGGGAAGGAGCCCAGGGTGACAGCTTCCAATGTGTGTCCCCTGAGCATCATTAACCTTTCAGGGTGCTCTGAGCCATTGGAGGCCAAGTTATAGGTGTGTACGCAGAAAAGGTTGCCTGTACACATCTGTAAATTGCCCAGCAACTGACCAGAGACCCCATTTCCAAACAGCTATAACTGGTATGAGGGCTGCCTAGGTGACACAGTAGTAAAGAATTCGCCTGCCAATGAAGCATATGCAAGAGATGCAGGTTCTATCCCTGGATGGAGAAGATCCCCTGGGAAAGAAATGGCAACCCACTCCAGCATTCTTGCCTGGGAAATCCCACGGATAGATGAGCCTGGCAGGCTACAGTCCATGGGGCTGCAAAGAGTCAGACACGACTGAAGCGACTTAGCATGCATATATACACATGTATGGGCTTTCCAGGTGGCGCTAGTGGTAAAGAACTCGCCTGCTAATGCAGGAGACATAAGAAACCAGGGTTCGATCCCTCAGTCAGCAAGATCCCCTGGTGGAGGGCATAGCAACCCACTCCAGTATTCTTGTCTAGAGAAACCTGTGGACAGAGGTGCCTGGCAGGCTGCAGTCCATTAGGTCTTAAAGAGTCGAGTAAGACTGAAGCGACTTAGTATGCAAGAATGCACACACATATATGTATGTATATCATTTTAGATTAGCAGTGCTGCAAAGCCTCCTTGTCCTCTCCCTTTATAAGAAAGCTTTTATAAATTCTACAACTACTGGAGGAGGGGTTGTTTGTTTGCTTATGCTTACTAATTTGCTTGAATCTCTAATATTTCAGTGGAAATAATCCTGCAGGAGCTGTTAAAAGGCATTATTTATATCCTGTAGTGAATCAAATGAATGTTCTCATTGCCTGGATGAACACAGCACTGGGCTGGCCTTTGAGACCTGACTGGGTAATGGGACCAAATTTCAGAAAGTAGAAGTGGGGGCCAACTCTAGGTTTAACTCACTCACGGAATGCCTCATTCTGGCTGAGCCATACACTAACACATTTTCAAGGGTGGCATTTCCTACCCACCATGGAACACCATCCCTAATGTTTGGAGAGATTCCATATACTATGTTACTATGGGGTTTACTCATTACTGATTTGAAGTTCTAGCCCGGGGGTCAGCAAACTTCCAGCTTAGGGGCCAAGTCTGGCCCTCTGTCTAGTAAGACCCAAAACCTAAGAGTGGTTGGAGAAAAGGTCTAAAGAAGAACAATATTTTATGGTGTGTGAGAATCATATGACATTTAAAATCAGTCCCATTGATAAAGGTTTGCTGGAAATCAGTCAGGCTCATCTGATTACATATTGTCTATAGCTACTTTCACAATTCAAGGGCGGAGTTGAATAGTTGCAACAGAGATTTTAGATCTGTAAAGACTAAAATATTTACTATTTGGCTCTTTACAGATAAAGTTTGCCAACCCCTGTTCTGACTGGGTATTTCATGCTTTAAGAGACAAGGTGTCTATGGGACTTTTGCACTTCCAATCTTTATTTATTAGTGTCATCTTTTAAAGCAAACCACATGCGTTTTCCAAGCTGGATATTTGTGAGTGTGTGTGTGTGTGTGTGGAAATAGGCTCAACAGAAAATTTACAATTTTAACCATTTTTTAAGTGTACAATTCAGTGGCAATAAGCATATTTGCAAAGTTGCATAACCATCACCCTTATCCATTTCCAGAACATTTTTATCATCCCAAACAGAAACTCTGTACTCATTAAACAATAACTCTCCATTCCCCCCTCCTATCAGCTCCTGGTAACCATGATTCTACTTTCGATCTCTATAAATTTGCTTGTTCTAGATCCTTCATATAAATGGAATCATACCATGCATGATCTGCCTGGCCTCTTCCTCTTAGCATAATAGTCTCAGGGTTCCTTTGTGTTGATTCAGAGCTGCGTTCCTTTTAGAAGACCAAATGGTGCTCTGTTGTGTAGATATGCCACTGGGCATTGATGTTCAGCCAATGCTACTTTGCGTGGGATGTGGTTCTCCAGATTCTTAGATGTATGGCATCAGTGGGACTGACAGGCATGGGCCATCATGCTCAGGTCGAGGTTAAGGGCAGGGAATGTGAAAGTGTTTGACTCTTTGCGACCCCATGGGCTAGCCTGCCAGTCTCCTCTGTGCACAGGATTCTCCAGGCAAGAATACTAGAGTTGGTAGTCATTCTCTTCTCCAGGGGAATCTTCCCAACCCAGGGATCGAACCCGGGTCTCCCATATTGCAGGCAGACTTTTTAACCATCTGAACCACCAGGGAAGCCCCCAACATTTCTCAGACACCTTGCAAACTGTCAATGCTTAGCTTGAGGTCATTCACAGTCTCAACAGGAGATCATGCTGTGTTTCTTTCAATGACATACTATCTCTTGGAAGCTGGATTTTCCACAGTTGCTGTGATAAAAAGCAAGACCTGAAGAAACCTCAGTGTGGAACAGGAAATGACAGTGGCAGGGGCCAATCGGATTCCAAGACTTTAGAAGTTGTGCAGAGCCTAACGGCACAGACATCCCATTAGAAGTAATTGTGGGTGTTAGAAAATGAAATAAACATAATACGTTTTTCTTTCAATTTCTGTTTTTTTAATATGCTATTAAGTTGTTGGGACATAAATGCTTATTAAGTTGTTTGGACCTGACTAATACATGGAACTATTAAGTATTTCTTTTGAACTAGGAGCACCCTGAAAAAAATTACTGAGATGTGAAGAGCATAGGAATTACGAAAGTGGATAGCTCCTGATCTTGTGAGTCATGTATGTTACTCGTTATGAATATGAACACTTTTTAAATTACACAAAGACTCTGTGGCATATAAACAATTTCAGCAATGAGCAACGTCACTGCTGTTATAATTTAAGGATAATCAATGGGACACCACTGGCAACCATAACACAGCATTGATGTGCACAAACTTCTAATATAAGCCTAATTATGAGTGTCCCTTTGCATGAAACTAAAAATATTGAAAACGCTGACATTGGGGAGGTGCCCTTGGATCAAAACTCCTAAAGCAGTCAATAATCTATTATGATTTTCATTTTGCAGAAGTAGTGCTATTATTTCAAAAGGTCTCAGAAATCAATTTGGCCTTCAGTATATCTGTGTAATAATGACATCCTAATTAAAAATCCCAATCTGAGTAGTACAAAGGATGATGTTTAATCTCTAATCAATGAGCACCAAGTCCAGAAGTTATAGATGCAATAACCCTTTCTTTTTTTTTAATGAACTTTACTACTTTTCTCACACTTGGTCTGCTTTTCTCCCTGCAGTTTTGGGAGTCTTTTCTGTCTAGAAACATAGCTGAGGAAGCTGAAACAATTTGGTACACCAAGCACATAAATTAAAGAAAGAAACATCAAAGAACCATATCGTCAGGATGGTGTGTGTTTCTTTTTAATTGGAATTTATAATTGCTCCTAATTGTAGGACATGCTGTAAATGTTACTTTGAGAGGCTGAAGGAGGAGGTGGAGCCCTGTCCACTCCAGCCACATGAGCTATAACTTTGACATTTTAATTAGATATTATTTTGAAATATGTAAAAGGCATTTACATACTCAGCAAAACATATCCTAGATTGTATAATTTGCCCAAGAAGACAAGATGATACCCAATATAAAAAATAATCAACTTCTTGAAGGAACTGCAGAAATTCTTAAAAGGGGTGGAAGCAACAAAAACATGTTACCGTTGTGAACACATTAAGGTTTTCTAATGTTTTCTCTAAGCAGAGTCTAGCCATCCAGTGTCAGTTGGCAGCATCAGACTAGACAGAAAGAGGTGGGTTCTGTTGATTTATTGGCCCCACACACCCATCCTGCAGATAAAAAGAGAGGTCAGAGGAAGGTCAAGAATCTTCGCCTTGGAAGGAATTTCTGGTGCCATATTACTTGGCTGCAGGAGGATGATTAAAACGATCCCTTAAATTGTCTTCTCATGAGATTCCTTGCGCTTTGATGCTTCAATAAATTAACAATTTAGGGCAGAAATTACAGGACACCTGGGACAACCCACCTTCTAAGCTTTGCCATCAGAGATTAGCTGGGGGGCTGGATGCAATGGAATTTACTGTTGATAGCCAGGAATTGGTGAAATGTACTTAATGGAACTCTTCTGGGAGGGAAGGGATGGGATGGAGTGCCCCATTGTTCTCCCCAGATTTAAACATTGCTGTAATCTTGCTGAATCCAAGATCCTACTTGAGACTGATAATTGAGAGGAGCAATGAGCTCTGTAAAATAAAATCTCCATGAGATTCGAAAAAGAAGACAGGGTGGTGAGAGGGGAATTTTGTCATTTGTAAAGCCCTGGACTCCAGACTCTGTCTCAGCCATTGTGGGCATCGTGCCCTGGAGACCCTGTGAAAGAGGATGTCTATTTGGAGTGTGGATGCTCTGGCCAGATTTGGAGGCAATCCTCTGGTCGTCAGGCTCCAATGGCCTACTGAAGGACTTACTGCCAAAATGTGGATCTGAACTAGAGGATGTGGTCACCACTGAAGTAAGAGACTGGCTGAGCCCCTTACTGAATCCTACAGGCGCCATATGACACACGACTGCACTGGTGAGAGGAAGATTTCTTCCTCCCGTATTAAGTTTAGGGGCCCAGCTTTGCTCTGGGAGGTTGGTTGTCTGCTAGGCAATCCACTTCCAGGGGCACTTGTGTCAGTGGCTTCCTCCAGCCCCAAAGGGGTGCCCCTGAATTATGTTACTGTACAGGGAGTGGCCAGGGCAGGGAATTCTTGGTGTGTTCATGGGCGGGGTGATGGCAAGGAAGAGAAGAATAAGAGAGAAATGTGATACAGATGTTTCGGTGGACTCTTAAGGAGATGTAACCACATTCTCACAGCTCCACATCAATAAAGCAGGTAAATCACATTGGTCTAAAATCTCAAACCTGAAACTCTGAGTAGCTGGGGCACTGGTTGAGTGGAGAAAGGGTGAAGACCCCCTTTTGCATGCCATCTTATTGTCTATACTTGGCTTGCCACTCATAACCCTTGGAGAGGCAGGAGTTCCTGGGTTAAAGAGGGTGGGTCCCTACTCTCTAGGACTGTTGAAGGCTGACCCTTGTGATGACAACAACCAGAACTCTGTTCCCCACTTCTTGCTTTTAACTGTTCATCACATGTAACCCCCGACATTCACTAATAACCACCGTGAGCTAGCTGCCTCTTTAGGATGACTCCATGCCCTCCAGTACTGGGTACCAGATCTTCAGGGCACACTACATCCTGAACTTGCCCTGAAAAGCATGGCAATGTTCCCTGTGGAGTCCAGAGAGCACGAAGTCACTTCTGTCTGGTCCCCTCCCTGTCTCAAACATGAGAAGTTCTCTCCATTGAGGACAGAGGTATTGGACAAACAGTCCCAGTGAGACTTCAGGGAGGAGGCACATTCTTCTTATGGACAGCTTATAAAAGTCCCCCTTGTGTCTAGGACACAACTGTGCTCCTCTGCGCACCTCAACCTAATTTCCTGTGGATTTCAGATCATCTTTTATTTCCAATTATGCTGCTGTTCACATTATCGATTTGGAGGATACAAATGTTGAATGACAAGAGAGAGAGAGGAAGGGGGGAGGTGGAGGGAGAAGAATTCCATTTTGCCTGAAGGATAAGATACTCTAAATGCCACCCGGCATAGCATCTCTGAAGCGTTCATCAACGTGGCAGAGGCTGGCTCAATTATCTCTGTGTCAGATGATTATCTGAGAGCTTAATTTAATCTCCATTATCCTCCCCCGTCATATTTCAATTAAATCTGCTATCAGAGTGTTAACACATCTTTGAACCTGCTATTTCTTCAGTTAATTTTCCACTAAGAGGTGCTGGAGAGTAACAGATGTCATAATTATGCAATTATTAAGTGTATTTGACACTCGTTCTCTCAGGATTCTGCGGTTGGGGTAGGAGCGTTGGAAAATTAATCTGATGACAATATGCTTCCGTTGTGATCCGTAACACCACTGCAGGCTGGGGCACTGTCCTCCGGCTGTTTCAGACACTGCCGCCAAGAAGATGCAGGATTAACTGATTGTGCATCAGATTTGTTTCACTTTCATACATCTGGTAAATCGGATGAGTTCATTAGGCGAGCAGAAGTTCAGAAACAAGTTTTCGTTTTTTTATTCCCCCTCTTCAAGACCTCAGAAAGCACAGCAAGTAATCTTAGGATAGAGTGTAAAGTTAACAACTGTAGTGCGAAAAGTGGTTAATTTTGGCTTTAAAATCTTGAGATTTAGCTGGGGGTTGGATGTCAATTAACTGTATGACTTTGGTTACAATGTATCTTCTGTCTGAGTGTCAGTTTTGTGAGGAATGAACAGACTCGACTGTATGGTTTACTATCACTTCCAGTCCTACCATGCAATGAAAATGGATGAAAACTGTCTATCCTCCTGATAGATAGATAGATATGGATATAGATAGACACATGGATATAGGTAGATAATCTCTCAGTTCAGTCAGTTCAGTCACTCAGTCGTGTCTGACTCTTTGCGACCCCATGGACTGTGGCATGCCAGGCTTCCCTGTCCCAGAGCTTGCTTAAACTCAAGTCCATCAAGTCAGTGATGCCATCCAACCACCTCATTCTCTGCCATCCCCTTCTCCTCCTGCCTTCAATCTTTCCCAGAATCAGGGTCTTTTCCAATGAGTCAGTTCTTCGCATCAGGTGGCCAAGGTATTGGAGTTTCAGCTTCAGCATCGGTCCTTCCAATGAATATTTAGGACGGGTTTCCTTTAGGATGGACCCGCTGGATCTCCTTGCAGTCCAAGGGGCTCTCAAGAGTCTTCTCCAACATCACAGTTCAAAAGCATCAATTATTTGGTTCTCAGATTTCTTTATAGTCCAACACTCACATCCATACATGACTACTGGAAAAACCAAAGCTTTGACTAGATGGACCTTTGTTGGCAAAGTAATGTCTCTGCTTTTTAATATGCTGTCTTTGTTGGTCATAACTTTTCTTCTAAGGAACAAGCCAAAAATAATGTCTCTCACTGTTTGCATTGTTTCCCCATCAATTTGCCATGAAGTGATGGGACCAGATACTATGATCTTCATTTTCTGAATGTTGAGTTTTAAGCCAACTTTTTCACTCTCCTCTTTCACTTTCATCAAGAGACTCTTTAGTTCTTCTTCCCTTTCGGCCATAAGGGTGGTGTCATCTGCATATCTGAGGTTATTGATATTTCCCCCAGCAATCTTGATTCCAGCTTGTGCTTCCTCCAACCCAGCATTTTGCATGATGTACTCTGCATATAAGTTAAATAAGCATATTTATAAATATAAATATAATTTATAAATATAAATATAAATATAAATAAGCATAAATAAGACAATATACAGCCTTGACATACTCCTTTCCCGATTTGGAAACAGTCTGTTGTTCCATGTCCAGTTCTAACTGTTGCTTCTTGACCTGCATACAGATTCCTCAGGAGGCATATCAGGTGGCCTGGTATTCCCATTTCTTTCAGAATTTTCCAGTTTGTTGTGATCCACACAATCAAAGACTTTGTCATAGTCAATAAAGCAAAAGTAGATGTTTTTCTGGAACTCTCTCACTTTTTCAACGATCCAACAGATGTTGGCAATTTGATCTCTGGTTCCTCTGCCTTTTCTAAATCCAGCTTGAACAATAATCTCTCAAAATCTTTATATACAGATGATATGGAGATAGATACAGATGTATAGAGATACAAACATATATGGAGATTAAACACAATGTTGTATCTGTCAGATACTATTTCTATCCACATATCTGGTTCATGTGTAGGAAAAGAGCTGAAAATACATGAGGAAAGTTGAAGTTAGGAATGAATATGCAACTGGATGTAATGATATTTGGGGAAATTTCTTTTTGACATCATCTAAGTTTCTCTATAGTATTAAAGAACATTGGCATGTTCATAAAGACATGAGATCATTCAGGTGGAGCTCTTGACCTTTAAGGACAAGGAAACCACAGCCCAAAGGGGACCTACTCAAGCATATTACCTCCTGGTGACATGATGGGACCAGCTCACCCTGCTCCCAGTCTAGGTTCTTTCCTCTCTGCACTTGGTCTCATCATCCACATGGATCAGTTTTACATGAACTCTGAGTCATCTGAGCTCTGAGTCAGTTTTACATGAACTTCTGTGGTGTTGGAGAAGACTCTTGAGAGTCCCTTGGACTGCAAGGAGATCTAACAAATCAATCCTAAAGGAAGTCAGTCCTGAATATTCATTGAAAGGACTGATGTTGAAGCTAAAGCGCCAATACTTTGGCCACCTGATGTGAAGAACTGACTCATTGGAAAAGACCCTGATGCTGGGAAAGACTGACGGCAGGAGGAGAAGGGGACGACAGAGGGTGAGACGTTGGATATTACTGACTCGATGGACATGAGTTTGAGCAAGCTCCGGGAGTTGGTGAAGGACAGGGGAGCCTGCTGTGCCGCAGTCCATGGAGTCGCAAAGAGCTGGACACCACTGAGTCACTGAACTGACTGAGTCATCAGTCTGCCACGGTCCTTCTCAGATCTTCTGCTCCTCATCAAACCTGGACTCTTCCCCCTATTACTCCCCCAGTGCTAATCCGTGTACATAAAAGGTAAACAATGCATATTTTCAACCCTAATGACATACGAATGAGTGTTTCTTGGGACTCTTCATTGGAAGGAAATCCTATCTGGAGGCCAAATGGATAAATATAGGTCAAAATAAAATTATCTGGTTAAATCAGTCTTAAGATATCCATAGTTTCATGTGTTTACTCACACCCTTTCATCCATGAGGGGTTTTGAGAAAAATCCTGGGATCCTACAGAGGACATTTAGAAAATCATCATTTATGTCATAATTTTTGCCTCAATAGAATTTCACCAGATGGATGTAGAAAATTCATTTGACTCATTCCTTGATTTTGAATATCTAGGCTGTTTCTGATTTTTCATTAAACAACAATGATCTACAAGAAAATATGTATTTGATTTTATAAAATGTTTCTTTTCATATGGACTGGGTCCTAAAAAGTTTCTTGCCTGGAAGGAAAACTTTCTTTCCCTCAGTCACTGGGGATTCAGTGACTAAGATTCTCAGCTCCCAATGCAGGTGGCCCAGGGTCAATCCCTGGTCAGGACTGAACCAGATACCACATACTAGATTCCACATACCACAACTAAGAGTTTGCATGCTTCAACTAAAGATCCTTCATGCCGCAATAAAGATGGAAGACCCCAAGTGCTGCAACTAAGACCTACAGATTTGATGTGGATGCTTACATTTATCAGAGTCATGAGACCATTCTCTGGCATCTAGGTCTTCAGAAAGAATAGCTCAGGTCACAGAGGAGAGAGCATCAAGAGCTTAAATTAAGCCATCAGGTTTATCACACACTGTCTCTCTGTCAATGTCCTGTCCCCTCTGTGTGCTGGCCGCAGGCTAACATGTTGCAGGCAGGTTTCTTTCAAGCAGCCAGGGAAGGAGCCAGCAGCAGAGGGTTTGGTAACATTTGCAAAAGGAAACTGTTTTCTGTTTTTTTTTTTCTTTTAACCTAAAAGCTTTCTATCAGGTATTTTGATAGTCCCTCTCTGTTGTACACTCCCTGTTTGCTCCTCCAGACTCATTCTCTATTTTTTTTCTACCTTCCCATTAAGTGGTTCCTTTGTCCTCTGCCTTCCCTTTGGAGACTACATCCCTTTCTTAGGGCTACACTGACGCAGTACCATGAACTGAGTGGCTGAAGACAAGACAGATTTATTGCAGCACAGTTCTGGGGTCTGGAAGCCCAAAATCAAGGTGGCCTCAGGGCTTTTCTTATTGTTTAGTTGCTAAGTTGTGTCCGGCACTTTTGTGACCCCATGGACTATAGCCCACGAGGCTCCTCTGTCCATGGGATTTTCCAGGCAAGAATACTGGAATGGGTTGCCATTTCTTTCTCCAGGGGATATTCCCAACCCAGGGATCGAACCTGTGTCTCCTGTATTTCCTGCACTGACGGTGGATTCTTTACCATTGAGCCACATGGCCTCTGAAACCTCCAGCGAAGAATTCTTCCCTGCCTCTTCCAGTGCCTGGTGCTTGCTAGCAACCTTTGGCTTGAAGATACATTTTTGCAATCTCTGCCTCCATCAAAACATGGCCATTTCCTTCCTATGTCCGTCTGTCTTTGCATCCCTTCTGTTCTTATATGGACACCAGTCATGTCGGATGAAGGGCCTACCCTGCCCCAGTACGCCTTTATCTTAACTACTTATATCTGCTATGATCTTATTTCCAAATAAGGTCAAGGTCACATTCTGGGGTATTGGAAGTTAGGACATCAACATATCTTTGAGGGAACACAATTCAGCCCTTAATAGAAACACTGACAGCAGAGGGAGGCGGAGAGAAGAGAGAGATTGGAGTATTTATTTCCCTAGGGTCAAAAGGATGTTTGTCCCCGTCTTCCTCTATTGAAGGCTTCATAACACACCCTAGCCCTGGGACTCCTCAGGTGGTCCGGTAGTTGGGAATCCACCCGACTGCAATGCAAGGGACACTGGTTTGATCCCTGGTCCTGGAAGATCCCACATAGTGCAGAGTAACCAAGCTCATGTGTCACAGCTACTGAGCCTGAACTCTAGAACTGGGAACCCACAACAAGAGAAGCCCCCTCAATGAGAAGCCCGTGCACCACAACTAGAGAAAACCCACACAGCAATGAAGACCCAGGGCAGCCAGTAAATAAGTAAATTAATTTGGAAAAATAAAAAATAAACCACCCTAGCCCCTGTCAGGGCTCTCTCCTGCAGCTTCTGGGAGGCTGAGGCTTCTTCTCTTTGTCCCTTCCGGTCTAGGGTTGGTAGTAACTTTCTGATTTTCTAGCCCTTCACTTTACCTTATTGGTTTCCTGTCCTCCAGCTCCCTGAGGTTGTCCTGTCTATACCACCTCCCTCGTGCAGAAAGTGGAGCTAAATGCATGTCACGTGTCACCATCGCGGCTTCCGTGAGCAGCGTGCAGATGGAAACCACTCAAGGATGCTGTTCACATGTGGAATCAGGTCAGCTGGGGGCATGGCGGGGCGTGAGATTCTGCATTTCTAAGCATCTCATAGGCAATGAGGCGGATGCTGCCAGACCATCAAGAAAATGGCATCAGCCTAACACCTGGAATTAACAGCAGGGAAGAGAGAGTAGTCATGTATGGAACAGGCTGGACGTGAGCAGGAGTATGACGAAGTTAGGAAAATTGCATCTTTTATAATGTCTAGAGGCAGAGGCCTCGCCAGACCCTGACTTCAGAACAGTAAATGTTTTGTGAGGTGGAACTGGCACCATTTTTGGGGTGGAGAAGTCAGAACCTTAAAAAATCACCATTCTTTGCTTCCTCTGACATCTTTTCGCTATTATCTTAACCACATATGAATATCTTTTTTAGAGGCACACATTTTACCTTAAAAAATAATGCTTCGCCCTCTATACCTACCCTGGCCATGTCTGAAGACCAGCTTCCCCCAAGATCTCAAGGACTGGAGTGAGGTCTGGTGGGAGTTGGCACTCTTTTCAGGCTAAGTGGACCTTCTGTAAACTGGACAGGAGGGGAGGAGGCTCATCTTCTGGGGACCCAGCTCCTCTTTTTGTATCTCTGCTCTTAGAAAGATGGGAGCCTAACCCCAATGTCAATGAGCACCCCTCTTGGAAGGGGCCATTTTAGCTGCATCTCATCTCCCAGCAGTTTAGATTAGAGCTACTCAAGGGGTGGGCCATGGACTGATCCTTGCTCTCTCTTGCTTACTCATCCACAAAGAGACAGGGCTAGAAAGTAAGAGGAAACATTGAGAAATTTTTCCAGCCATTTGACTTTACTGCAACCTCCAAGGGCTGTGATGGAAAAAAAAGTTTCTGCAATGGGCTAGAAACAAAAGAAAAGGTCATGGTCTTTCACAGAGCCTTTGAGAAGCAGCTTCTAAAAGCCCTTATGCCACAGAAGGGAAGCCAGGGCAGTTCTTGGATCAGAGAGCTTTGCAAGGTACCAGGACCTCCCCTTTCTTGGCCTCTCCACTTGTGTTGTGTGGGTGACAGTCATTCTGCTCTTCCTGTGTTTTATGGGGAAGGTGGGCTTCCCAGTAGCCCTAGTGGTAAAGAACCCACCTGCCCATGCAGGAGACGCAGTGAGACACAGTTTCAATCCCTGAGTCGGGAAGGTCCCCTGGAGAAGGGAATGGCAACCCACTCCAGTATTCTTGCCTGGAGAATCCCACGGACAGAGGAGCCTGGAGGGCTACCTTCCATTTGGTCACAGAGTCAGACTCGACTGAGTGACTTAGCATGCACGCACGCAGAGTTGTATACATATGACCCTCATGTCAGTCCTCCAGTTTCACAGCAAACAGTAAAGGCACATGGTTGAGACACAGGGAGTATTGGCAGTGAAGGTATAGACCAAAGAAGAGGTGTGTCCCTAGAAGGTCCACCAAAGAAAAGTCCCGTTCATGGTATTAATACTCGCGGAACCCAGACAGCCACCTCCAACTCCATGGCAGAAACCCTTTCCCTTTCCTCTTCTAATCCCTGCCTTCTTTCTTTTTCCCCCTTTCCATTCCTTCAGTCCTTTTTGTAAAGCAAGCTCATGAAAGACCGCCCCTTTGGAAGGTTTCATATACGAGAAATTACTATTTTTATGTTCTCCCCCTTAGGGTACACTTCAGCACAATCCATACTATTGTGGGCATTTTTTTCCCTATAATATGTTTGTAGCCAGAATAGGGAACCAGCTTCGAGAAAATTAAACAGAACAAGAGAAGCCATGTGCCCCACAATTAAAGGAAACACTCCAAGTAGCAATAGGAACCCAACAGGACAGTGTGCCGTGCCAAGAGAAAAATGTGCAGCCGGAAAATTTGCCAAGTGTCTCTGATTTGTAAAGATTTTTTTTTCCATATTTAGGTAAATTAATGTAATTATTTAATGCCTCCTGCAATGGTAATAGGATTGTGCTTGGACCCTTTCAACATATGGTGCTGGCACCAAAATCCTCTTTGAGCAAGGAAAAAAGGTGGGGAGGGGGCGTATCAAGGCATGGATCCCATTTGCCAGTTTTAATGTTGGAGGTCTGCCTGGCTCTTGGCCAGCTTTGGTGCGGGTTGGGGGCGGGATGCGGTGAGAAAACTAGGGCAGTTGATTCGGGACCTTCCACAAGTGGGTGGGGATGGTGGGTCTATGTCTCCCCCTCTGCTATTATCAGCGTTCCCTCTCTAACAGGTCTGCATGATAAGTTGGGAAGCCTACCCTGTGGATCTGAGTCTCACATGCACGTCATCTCTTCTCTGAGACTCAGATGTAGAGAACAGGCTTGTGGTCACAGTGAGAGAAGGAGAGAGTGGACGAATGGAAAAGCAGCATCGACATATGTATACTACAAAGTGTAAAATCGCTAGTGGATGGGAAGTTGCTATATAACCCAGGGAGCCCAGCCTGCTGTTCTGTGATGACCTAGAGGGGTGGAGGAAGGGAGGCTCAAGAGGAAGGGGAGGCCTGCATTGATTGTGGCTGATCTGCATTGCTGTATGGCATAGACTAACATAATGTTATAAAGCACATTTTCTTCCAATATAAAAATTAAAAAAAAAAAAAGGATTTCCAAAAGTTACTGAGAAGAGGAGGAAGCTGAGTGCCTTGACTTTCTCTTAGGTCACCTCATTTTCAAAGATGTCACCACTGCTGATCCCCAGATCTATGAGCAGGAATCCTCAGGAGGTTGTCCCCATCTCCCAAAGTCTTCCCCATGTGGCCGTCTCATCTACTTAAAACCGTTCATAGCAGATGGCAAATCCACTTAGACCCCAAATATGGATTAGCTCTTTAGAATACAGCCTCTATTATGTGAGATCAAAGTCCTCATCCACTGCTTGAGAAACAATAACAGAAAGAACAATATTTAATTTTTTAAAAACAGAGTGTTCAGTTTATATACTAAAGAGTACAAGATCAACTGCCTCTTCTGCACAAGGCTTATAATCTCAGAGGAAATGTGGTATCAGTATACCTAAAGAGAAAGACGTGGGAGCCGTGATGAATGGTGTGGCCTGGCCTCTCTCTCCAGACCATAGGAAGTTGGGGAGAGAAGAAGGGATTCTACCACCAAGTGAGTGAGCAGGACTTGCTGAAACAGGTAGAAAGGAAAGATGCATTTCAGATTGTTGATGTGACACAATGCAGAAATAAAACTAGTGTGCTTGAGAGTTAGGGAGCAATGGAGTGTAGAACATCTTGTGGGAAGGAGGGAAAAATGAAGAAGAAGCAGTCTCAGAGAACTGTAAAAGTGAGTTTTCCAAGGACTTAAAAAAAATACACTTACGTGCTCTGAGATTGCTAATACCTATTCCACTATGACAATTTTCTCCTTATGACATCACTATGCTCCATTACCTATCCATCATGTATGGATGTGAGGGTTGGACCATAAAGAAGGCTGAGTGCTGAAGAATTGATGCTTTTGAACTGTGGTGTTGGAGAAGACTCTTGAGAGTCCCTTGGACTGTGAGGAGATCAAACCAGTCAATCCTAAAAGAAATCAGTCCTGAATATTCATTGGAAGGACTGATGCTGAAGCTGAAACTCCAACACTTTGGCCACTTGATGTGAAAAACTGACTCATTGGAAAAGATTCTGATTCTGGGAAAGATTGAAGGCAAGAGGAGAAGAGGACCGAGAATGAGATGATTGGATGGCATCACCAACTCTATGGACATGAGTTTGAGCAAACTCCAGGAGATGGTGAAGGACAGGGAAGCCCAATGTGCCGCAGTCCATGGGGTCACAAAGAGTTAGACATGACTGAGTGACTGAACTGAACTAATGCTCCTTCCAGGGCTTCACAGGTTGGTTTGGTATTGGATATTAGTTGCTCAGTCATTTCCAATTCTTTGCAACCCTATGGACTGTAGCTTGCCAGGCTCCTCTGTCCATGGAATTCAAGAATACTGGAGCAAGTTGCCACTCCCTTCTCCAGGGGGTCTTCTCCACCCAGGGATTGAACCTGGGTCTACCTCATTGCAAGCCAATTCTTTACCTTCTGAGCCACCAGGAAAGCAGCAGGTGGCACTAGTGGTAGAGAACGTGTGTGCCAATGGAGGCGATGTAAGAAGCATGGGTTCCATTTATGGGTCAAGAAGATCCCCTGGAGGAGGGCATAGCAACCCACTCCAGTATTCTTGCCTGGAGAATCCCACAGATAGAGGAGCCTGGCGGGCTACAGTCCATGGGGTCGCAAACAGTTGGACACAACTGAAGCAATTTAACACATACAAACGCATGCTCCTTCCAGGAGAATTCTTACTTCCCTCCAAAGATAGGCAATGAATTGATATTTATGTGGGTCTATCAACTGTTGAAGGAATTAGTCTCCACTAAATGGCAACCCACTCCAGTACCCTTGCCTGGAGGATTCCGTGGACAGAGGAGCCTGGTGGGCTGCTGTCCATGGGGTCGCAGAGTTGGATACGATTGAAGTGACTTAGCATGCGTGCATGCAGTGATCCTTGGCCCCCACTGTAGGCCTTGGGAAGAGCCCTCTTGCTCTGATGGGAGCACCCTGGGCTGGAAGCTGGCATCTGCAACTGAGTGTCCCAGTGTCCGTGGAAGTGACCGAACAGGTTGCTTCCATGTCCATCTCAGATGCTTTGATGGCTGAGAGCCAGCAAAGCTGGATCATGGTGTTCATGGACCCAGGTTCTGATCAGAAAGCTACATTTCTTAGGTTGTAGGTCTGAAGCCCCAGCTAAGGCACCAAAGGAATGCTTTCAAGCCCCTGGGAGCCATCAGAGACTCTAGACCTAGTAATCTCTCCATTACTTCCAGGCAAATCCCAGACTCTGCAAGTTTCCAGGAGAGGGGTCCAATGCTCTCTTGCCATACAACACTCCTCCCGCCACTTTGGCTTTAACAGTCTGATAATGTACAAGAGAAAAGGCTATACTTTAATACAATACCAAGAATGAGGAGAACACAGGAGTCTGTGCTGTGGAAAAAATGATGTGAAGATGTGGTCAGCAAGACTCAGGGGCAGCTCGTGCTTGACAAGTATTCAGTACTTAGTGATTATCAGCTGAATGACTGCTGTACAAATGGATAGGTGAAATGTTGAGTCGGATTCTGGACCTGAGTTTGAATTTAATATTTCATGATGTTGTCAAGTCATATGCCCTCTAGGATTCTGTCTTTATCTGTGAGATGGGTAGACCCCTCTGTTTTCTTTGCTTCAACAATTACTAAATGAAATTATGGACACAGGAGTCCTGCTACTGGAGCTGGTGGTGCTGAGGAAAGGGACGGCCATGCTCACTGCTGCTCACATTGATTATTGACAGATTCTCTAAGTTAACATCTGTCAGGCTATGATATTCAAAGCACCATCTAAACAATAGTGTGAATTTTTCCCCTTTACCTCTCCTGACACTGGATCTCCAAGTAGATCTGAACAATTTGAATTGCTTTTTCTATGAAAGCAAAGTAAAATACAGAGGTTGAGAGATTACCAATGAATACTGACCTTCCATCCTAGGATGGCTACTCCAAGTCTACCAGGACCCTTAATACCTGAAATTCAATTATCCTAATAATTGTCTCTATGGCCTCCCCTTTTGTGGTAGCTCTGTGGCCTAAAGAAGGTTGTAAATATAGAAGAATAGATCTTTGTAGAGCATCTACCCCTTTCCATACATTCAGCAAATATTTTTGAGCTGCTGCTATGTGCTGGCCATGTGATAAGTGAGAGATATTAAATCCTTATTTGAAGAAGCTGATCGTCATGCTGGAATAGCAAATAGATATTTTTCTGAGTGCTAACTTCAATAATCTGGTAATAACTACAATGTTAAGAAGGTTTCTGAGACCACGTGAAGACAGATAAAAATGTCATAATCAATGAACAAGTTTTCCCAATGGGCATAGTAGGGATAGCAGCAACATATTTCCTTATATTAATAACCCTAAAGAAAAGGTACTAAACGCAATCCTGAGGCTGAATGTCACTCTACTGGGCTTCTCAGGTGGCACTAGTGGTAAAGAATCCACCTGTCAATGCAGGAGACACAAGAGACTGGGACTTGATCCCTGGCCAGGAAGATCCCCTGGAGTAGGAAATGGCAAAGCACTCCAGTATTCTTGCCTGGAGAATTCCATGGACAGAAGAATCTGGTGGGCCCATGGGGTCACAAACAGTTGTACATGACAGAGCACACACACACGCACATGCATGCATGCCCACACACACACACTAAATCACTAGGGCTGAATGTCACTCTACTTGGATAATAGCTGCTGTAAACAATTTCCCAGTATAACAGCTTCAACAAAAGAGAAGTTAATTTCTCACTCGCCTAATGGCCAGAATGGATCTCCCTAACTGGTAGTTAGCTCACCTCCAAATGGTGACTCAAAGACCCAGGCTCCTTCCACATTGTGGCTCTGCCATCCCTGATGCGCCGTCTAGGTGACTGCCCTCTTCTGCAGAAAACTGGTGCAAGGGAAAAGCGGAATGGTGGCTGGCACACTGGCTTCTCAAGTTTGTCAGTCTGAAAGAGCCACTCAGGGCTTCTGGTCCTATTCTTTCTTTTTGGCAATGAAATCATTTTATTAATTTCTAAAATCATATGAGCAGTAATTTAAACAGCGCTCACCTTCTTTGCATGATAACTTTTTCTATAACTTGATGAATACACATACCTTCTAAGTTAAGATCAACACTTTACACTTTGTACTTTCAACGTCCTAAAAATCTCTCTCAAACTTTCTTGAACACGAAAGTTTTCACCCATGCCACCTCCCGGAGACATCTTCAGCCTGCCCCTCGTCATGCCGTTGAGCTCTCTCGCACTCAGCCCCTCTGGTGGCACGTGTACAGTCCCAGGCGTGGTGGCTGTGTTGTCATATGCTGGATTAGCTGTCTTCTAACTACATCTAGTGTCATCATTTTCCACTTCCTTCCTGTGTTTTCCTCTTTCTTGGGCAATTCTTTTTAGTATCCTTTTATGGGGAGACTAGGTAAAAACACAGCTATACCCGCCAGTGTTAGAGGGTCTCCCGTGGAGGCGTGGGTTGGCATTGGCTTGCCGTGGGGATGGGGGCACTGGCAGCAGCAGTTCTGGAAGGTGCCCTTTCTCCTGGTCCTACTCTGTTGATGAAATTCATGAGCCCATGTGAATGCAAAAGATGTAGGCAAATACAGCCAGGGTTGAGAAGTAGATTCCTCACAAAAAGTCTGCATCACCTTGGTTGCACAGGGAATCCTCACTTCAAACAGTGTCTCACTTCCTTCCAATCAAGCCTGCTTGAGCTCATTTTCTTCTTCCCTGCAGTGAGCCTGAGTCTTCTTATTCAGAAACTGGAGAAAGTCCAATCCGTGTCTCTATATATAGGACCTATCCTCACCTAGATTTTAAGTAAAGACAGTCATTTCCAATTCCCTTCCACTTTGCTGCCGAGCAAAACTCCAAAGGCGGATCATCCCATTTCTCCTTCGGGGTTCTGCCAGGTGTTGTCAGGAGGGGCTATTTAAGGAAAAACACCCAACAGGGTGTCCAGCCATAAAGCCAGCTGAGACTTTGCCCCAGGGGAATGCCAGCCCTTGGATTTTTCCTCACTAAGCCACTCCTGAGACTCGGCCTTTACAACTGAATGTTTTCAGCTCTGGGACTGCTTACATAAACACGCTCTTCTAACAGCGCCTGGCAGCCCAATATAAAATTAATTTTACTGTATCTTGCAAGCCATATAGAGCCTTTATTGTAAAGGGCAGCATTAGATCTTTACATAAAGACTAGCAGATAATTTTATCTAATTTCATTGACTGTGGTTAAACAGTGGTTTCTTTTTTTTTTTTTTTTCCTTTTAATTTAACCCCTTTTGTTGCTACTTATGAGGCCCCTTCTAATCTCTCTGTACTTTTTTTTTTTAAACCCTGTGCTTTAACTTCAGAGTCCTAACCATAGTCTGAAATGATACACTTGAGGTAATATTTCAATGATACCTCTTTTCTAGACACTAAACTGTAAGATGTATAAAATGACATTCTTCTATCTTGCACTCCACTCTGTTACTAGCACCAAATACAGTTCCTAGTATGAGAAATATGTGTTGAGGAGCTATTGCTCCTTCTCTTGGGACCTCATGTTCTCCTCTGACCCTCAGTGAAGCAGTGCAGAGGAACAAGAAAGACCCCCCCAGTATGTCTGTCACAATGTGATTAGACATCAATAAATTTGTAGATAGAGTGAATTTACCCTTACATGGTAAATACCTCCTTTGATCCTGATCCTGGGATATTTGGGAGTCAGATCAGAAAGGATCCCATAGAGACAACATGGGTATATCTCCTTTCTCTGTCTTAGATGGAAGGACATGATTGTGATGAGTGTGTTTGACCCAGGGTATTATATGCTCTTTAGGGATGGGGTGTGTGTGTGTGTGTGTGTGTGTGTGCGTGTGTAGGAATGAAATTCACAAATTCTATAAATTCAAAATATGAATCTTTGTGTTGGGGAACTGCATTATACCCAAGGTCTTTAAGAGAAGAAAGATAATGGTGGATAACACCTTTCATTTGGATTCCAGAGATATTCACAGGGTGGTTAGGTTGCTCTGTTGGTCCTCAAACCTCTCATTGTAAGTGAGTCAGCAGTGGTCATCCTTACAGTATAGCTAAGTGGGGGCAAGAAAGGAGAAGGGATTTGCAAAGTCCCACAACCAGGAAGTATGGAAACAGGACCGGAGTGGGCAAGACTCATTCCCAGGCCTGTGTTTTGCCTGTTGTGTTGTCATATGGTTCTGAGACCCAAGACTCCCATGCAGAAACAATAACCCTGTGGCCATAGTATGGCCCAAGGTTCAGAGCCTTCCAGCAGTTTGCCAAAGCTTCCAACAACTTCTATCAACATTGACTGCTATGCCAATTCAGAACACCCATTCTATAAGACTTCCCAGTAGGGCCAGGCCATTTTGTTGGCTAGGTGCTTATCAGCCAGCACATACTTAGGACATAGTAGATGATTTTTAAAACAATTATTTTAGCTTAAAAAGTTGTTTTATTACAGAGTTTTGTTTGCTAGTATAGATGGCACCTATATTTCAGGAGATCAGCCCTGGGATTTCTTTGGAGGGAATGATGCTGAAGCTGAAGCTCCAGTACTTTGGCCACTTCATGTGAAGAGTTGACTCATTGGAAAAGACCCTGATGCTGGGAGGGATTGGGGTCAAGAGGAGAAGGGGACGACAGAGGATGAGATGGCTGGATGGCATCACTGACTCGATGGACGTGAGTCTGAGTGAACTCTGGGAGTTGGTGATGGACAGGGAGGCCTGGCGTGCTGCGATTCATGGGGTCGCAAAGAGTCAGACACGACTGAGCGACTGAACTGAACTGAACTGAACTGAAGCAGCTAAATGTTTAAATTCTCCACAATAAAAAAAAAAAAAAAAAAAAGGTTTCAGATGCTCTGAAACACCTCCAGGTAAACAATTTGAACATCATTAGGCTGGAGGATCTCAGGTCCCTCTTTTACTGAAAGGCTCTGAGTCTGTATTTATTGCACACATATTATGTGCCAGTCTTGTGCGTGCTAAATTGCTTCAGTTGCATCTGACTCTTTGTGACCTTATGGACTGCAGCCCACAAGGCTCCTCTGTCCTTGGGATTCTCCAGGCAAGAATGCTGGAGTGGTTTGCCTGCCGTTCTCCAGCAGATTTTCCAGACCCAGGGATCCAGAAACAGAGGTAATTATAACCCAAACAGTTCTTTTTATATAGAACATTTTTCAGATCTTTCACTGTGAAGTGTTTTCATATATTGTTTTACTTCATCCTCCACCAAAACCTGTGATGTGCAGGTTACTATTTCCTTGTTTTACTAATGGGAAAACTGAGGCTTAGAAACCTTTAAGAATTTTTCCAAGGCCAATAAGAGTCAATTCTAGGACTAAAACCTGAATCTGTCCACTCTGGATTCCTTGCTCTTAACCCTTGGGCGTCATTTTTGTAGTTCCTTGAACCACTGGTTTGGAACAGAACTGGTCCCCACCACTCCTGGTCCAGGAAGAAGATGGGGTGGCTATATTCTCCTCACCATGTGAGGAGAGTGGTGAAGGGACTCTGTGGTCCCTGGCTTCCCTGCTTTAGTCCGATAATGCTTCCCTCAAACCCACCCAGGCTGCTGGCATGGCTGCCAGGTTTCCTCCGCAGGGAGAAAGAAAGCCTCCCATTAGCAAGGGCTGCAGCTTGGAGCATCCCTGGGACGGGAAGCATCTGTTGCTGCTCCCATTGTTCCAGCTGAGAGCGCGCTAATTGTCCTCTCCAAAGTTGGACCGCAGTCTCTTGCCAGAGGGAAATTAGGGACCCGTTTTCAGCAGGCTCACTGTCCTTTCCGCAGCTGTCAGCTGAAAGGCCCCAGGAGGAATAGGCTGATTTGGAGTGGGGGAGGAGAGAGGTCCACCCTGCATCCTGATCTGTACAGAGAAGGAAAGTTAGCACAGCTCTGAGAAAGTAAGGCGCCCACCAGACACAGGCAGGCTGACGACCACCATTCTTGATCACTACACTTGATTCCATGGCCTGTGTGATGGCTTGTGGTGCGTGCGTGCTGTTGTGTCCGAGTCTTTGTGACCCTGTGGACTGCAGTGTGACAAGATCCTCTGTTTGCGGGATTAGCTAAGCAAGAATACTGGACGGGATTGCCATTTCCTCCTCCAGGGATCTTCCTGACACAGGGATGGAACCCACATCTCCTGTATGGCAGGAGGATTCTTTACTGTTGAGTCACCAGGGAAGCCCCATGGCTGTTGGGTAATTAAGGAGCTCCAACGGAGGTAACAGGATGGAGTAAAAAGTAGAACAGGCTTGGAGGTCAACCTAAGCAGGTTTCAAATCCCAGCTTGACTATTCATTAACGATGACCTTGAGAAATCACTGTCACTTATCTACCTTCCAAGGCAACTGAGAGGAGTAGAGAAGCCAATAAATAATTATAAAATATCTAGCAGAAGTTTGCCATGTAGCTTGTGCTTGATAAATATAATTGATTATTATTATTATTATTACTGTTGTAATTATACCTCTAAGTATTTAATCACGTGTGTGGAGATAGTCTACATACACAGGGTCTCCTAAGTGAGTAAAGCGAATAGAAAGGAACAAAATCGTAGCATCATTCATATATATTCAAAAATACTTTGTCGTTTTAATTTTTAAAAATAATTTTTATACAACTTTTAAAGGTGACACTCCAATTACAGTTCTTACAAAATATTGGCTATAGTCCCTGTATTATACAATACTTCCTTGTAGCCTGTCTTACAGCCCAGTACTGGAAACAAGTCTAAACATCTTGAAATATCAGTCAGTTCAGTGGCTCACTGGTGACCGACTCTTTGAGACCCCATGAATCGCAGCACGCCAGGCCTCCCTGTCCATCACCAACTCCTGGAGTTCATTCAAACTCACGTCCATTGAGTCGGTGATGCCATCCAGCCATCTCATCCTCTCTCGTCCCCTTCTCCTCTTGCCCCCAATCCCTCCCAGCATCAGAGTCTTTTCCAATGAGTCAACTCTTCCCATGAGGTGGCCAAAGTACTGAGTTTCAGCTTTAGTATCATTCCTTCCAAAGAAATCCCAGGGCTGATCTCCTTCAGAATGGACTGGTTGGATCTCTTTGCAGTCCAAGGGACTCTCAAGAGTCTTCTCCAACACTACAGTTCAAAAGCATCGATTCTTTGGCGCTCAGCTTTCTTCACAGTCCAACTCTCGCATCCATACATGACCACAGGAAAAACCATAGCCTTGATTAAACGGACCTTTGTTGGCAAAGTAATGTCTCTGCTTTTCAATATGCTATCTAGGTTGATCATAACTTTTCTTCCAAGGAGTAAGTGTCTTTTAATTTCATTTAGCTGCTTATGAGTTAATAAAATGTATCTTAGCCTGCTGGTGACCCCATAGAGGTTAAACTGTGTTGCCAGGCTAACTCACTTCTCTGAAGACCTTGGAATAACACTCAACTTGCCATTTTGATGAAACTGAAGATTCTAAGACTGAAAAATAAGCATTTACCATTTGCAAGTGCTTGTCTGTGAGAATTTACTTGTTTTGCCATGAAAACAAAAATTAAAAACAAATCAGATGATTAGAGTAGATATAAAGCTATCTCTTTCTTCCATTACCCCAAATTTTAATAGGTGGTTTATACGAAGCCATATTATTATCTGTATAAGTAAGTTTATACGTTTAAATATATATGTATATACCAATTACGTTCTACTGCTCTGCTTTTATATATTGGGATTCCTTATAAGATTTCACAGTTTAAAAATAAAGCTTGAGTGCCACTGATTTTCTTCATCCCCTTCATTTTGAAGATGGGACTCCAGGCATGGAGAGAAAGATTTGCTCGAGAATCACCAGTGCAGAACTGGGGCCAGGAACCAGGACATCCCCTCTTCCATCTTCTCTGTGCACCCCTCCTCTTTCCCCATCACAATCAGTGCCACCGGGTTATCTCTGACCCCTGTGATGAAAACCCAAAAAAACACAATAACAGATTCATTGTAAACTCACCAGTCTAGTTTAATGTTCAGTTCGTTTTTGACGAGTCTAGTCATCTTGTAGCCCTTTGGCAACATTTTGACTCAGTAACAGAGGAAAAAATTCATGGATGTGGGGACTCAACAGTCTAACATTTTGCCTCTCTGACCTCCTCAGATCCCAGATTTCAGGATCCCCTAAACTAGTCCTCTAATGCTGGTTCAGTGAATAGTAACTGATTCCTCCCTCCCTCCTTCTCTCTCTCCTTTCTTTCCTCGCCTCTTTTTATCCTTCTTCAAATGTCAATAGAGTTCGTGCAGCGGTGAAACACTATCCCAGGTGTGACAGAATGTTTAACAAAACAGTCCAGATGCTTCTACTCAAGGTGATCACAATCTATTGGGGAAGATGCATAACATCTAAATCAGTGATAATAATGCTAGTATAAAGGTATTGCAAATGTTGAAGATGCTCACACCTGCCTCTGCGGGGCACATTCTTCTCTTGGTTCCCCTGACATTGGGGAGAGGGTCCCCCAAAGCAACACAGTGGTACCACTGCCATGGCGAAGGGCAGAGAGCTCTCTTGTGACAGGGACCTCTCATTACTCAGTAGTTTATCAGGTGCTCTGGTTCGAAGAGCATCTGCTCTCAGCTCCATTTAAGAACAGCCCTAGATGCTTTCACTCATCCCCCACACGAACCTGGATTTATAGCCTGATGTCTTTAAAGGCAGCTTGCAGGATTCCATCCTGGCAGGTTTTCTAAAAAATTCTGATTTTTGTCTTAGAAGCACTTCTTGAGTGAGGTTGAAGAGTCCAAAGCTGGGAGGGCCGAGGAGCATCTCTACTCACTGAGGGTAAATCAGAACTCACATGGCAGCCAGCTAAGACTACCATGGGATGTTCAGAGACCTGGCACCAAATCTCAGCTTCTTCTGAGTTAGGGATCAGTGGGCAGCTGCTCAGGACCCCTCTGGCAGATGCCACCTCGTGACTACCTTGAGATGTTACCTGGGTTTGTCTGGACCATTTGGAGGAAAATGGCTGCCAAGGCATTTAGGGATACAAGATAGATAAGACTTCTCATGGAAACTGCTTTCCCAAGGGAGCCCCCAGATGTGATGGCAGAGTCCCCAGTTTCATGTACCAACTTGAACAAATAGTTCACTATTGTTGTTTAGTCACTAAGTTGTATATGACTCTTTGTGACCCCAAGAACTGCAGCACACCAGTCTTCCCTGTCCTTCACTATCTCTCAGAGTTTGCTCAAACTCATGCCCAATGAGTCAGTGATGACATCCAACCAGCTCATCCTCTGTTGTCCCCTTCTCCTCCTGCCTCCCATCTTTCTCGTCATCAGGGTCTTTTCCAATGAGTCAACTCTTTGAATCACATTAATCTAGGGGTTGCTGTGAAGTATTTGGTAGATGTGGTTAAACAGCCTATAATCGGTTGACCTTGACAATCTGGATGGGCCTCACCCGATCAGCTGAAAGTCCATAATAAAAACACTGAGGTTTCCCTGAGGAAGAAGAATGTGAAGAGAAAGAAAGTGTTAGTTCTAGCCTACGAGTTTCCAGCCTGCTGGCCGACTCTACAGATTGTGGACTTGTCAGACCTCAAAATCACATAAGCTAATTCTTTGAAATAAACCCCTTTGTACCTACATATATATCAGTACATATATCCTGTGGTTATGTTTCTCAAGTAGAACCCTGATAACATACCAATCAATAACAGAAACAACAGCAAGAATAAGATGTGAATTTGAGCAAACTCCAGGAGATAGTGAAAGACAGGGGAGGGTGGCATGCTGCATGCTATGGGGTTACAAAGAGTCAGACATGATTTAGTGACTGAACAATAAAATAATTAAAAAGTTCATGGGTGTTACTACACTAAAATAAATAAGGTTGGATCTAGAATAGCAAACCAGTGCTATTAAGAATCTGTTTTCTCCTTTACTATGTCTTACTCTTTCTGTTGTTTCTGGACCCATTTTCAAGCATCCTCTTACAGTAGCAACATAGCCACCCATGGTTTAAGCAGGTGGAAGGGAAAGAGATATCCCCTCTTCTCAATAGCTCCCGACCATCCCATCTTTTACTTGGGCTGGTTGTCAGTGCATCTGCAATCCACTGGCAAGATTTCCCACGGGAGGGACTGGAAAATTCCTAGTTCAGTTCAAAGAGCTCTGGTCTAGCCAACATCCTGTGTCACTGTTTGCCAGTTTGGCCAGTGTGTCTGTCATGCCTGTTCCATGTCAATACATCGATGGATGCTTCAAGAATCCATTGTTGACTTAGGGGAGCTGAGAAGAATGCTGAGGAGTTATGTGATACAACTTGGAGGTGGTTCAAAGCCAAGAGGTACTGAGGAAGCAGAGATCAATGGGACCACCCTAATTTCTGCAGAGTAGTTTGATTTTGCCCTTCTAACGGCATGAAAAGAGAGATGGGAAGAAGCTTTCATTGTAGTATCACTGTTTTCTCTTTCTAAGACTCCTCAATGCTCAGAATCATGGTATCAACTCAAGAAAGAGAACTCTCAAAAAATGTTGAACAAATCTTACTTATACATAGAATAGGTTTAAACTTGAAGTCCATACAGTTTCTTTGCTTTCTGTTTATCTATTTTAACTTTATAAACCATATGCATAATATATGTAAAAAATGAAGGATATATGTAGTTAAAACCTTACACATAAAGGTACAGTGCCCCTTTAAAACACTTTTATCTTCAATTCTTGTCCCCTCTTACCTCCACAAAAGCAGTCACTGTTAACCAGTTTCGGATGTCAACTTCTAAATCTTCTTCCTCGCTTTGCATATAGAAAAATAATGCACTCCTGGAAAATAAATCCTATTGCTTAATGAGTGATGGATTTAACATACAGAGTGTTCAACTGTGCATATTACTCCTAAGGCAATTTTTATTCGTCCATTCAGCCTTGTGTCTTAAAGAAGACCCCGTGTTGACAAATGCTGATTCACTTCATTACATTTACCTGTTATTTAACCATCCTTGTATTGATGAACGCTTAACTCATTAACCATTTTTTGTTTTGTTTTGTTTTTTATAATGAACCTTTTGTACATGCTTTTGTGTAAATGTATTTTTCAAGGACAGATATTGAGACATGAATTCCTGTAATACAAAGTGAGCCCAATTTAAATTTTAAAATATGTATTCAAATGAATCACACTTTGACAATGACGATGCCATTTGCCACTCCCACCAGATGATCGACTCTCTAAAGAATCACTGTCTCTATATCTTGGCCTGGGTGGGCTTTCAGACTTGATTTTCCTTATTTGCTCTCCTGTCCAGTTACTTCCAGTCTTGGCATCTGCATTGGTAGGGCTGAAGGCATGTGTTGGGCTTGCTGAACCAACAAACCTAATTGATTAGAGCGGTAACTGACAGCTTGGCTTCCATGGCATAGATCTTCAGTAGGATGCTTTGCCTATTGTCAGTTTTCAGAAAGAGTGAAAGCTGCTGAAAATCAAGTGGCTGTTGGTTCCCACTTGGAAATCTCTTCAATTTCCAAAGATACTTGACTAAAATACATTTCTGCCTATATATTAGATGGACATTTATCCCTTGTGTAACTTCCTATTCATTTATATTTTCTACTTTAGTTTTTAAATAATAACCATTTTCTAAATAAAAAAGTATCAAACTATTCTGTAAATTGTGTAGAAAAATTTAAAATTTGTAGAAATTTATTTTTCACAAGCAACCATAGAATGGATCAGCTCTGCAGGTATTTCTTCTCCACATAAACATTTGGGGGTTGGTCCATCTTCAGCTGTAAAGAAACCACTAATTGTCCAGGTGGATAAGCAGGTGCACCAGAGTGATCGAACAGAATCTTATGTTTGATTTCTGGTACACATTTTCCTGTTAACTTATAACATATGTAGCCTGCAGGCATGCTTCACACAAATCTCCAGTGTTCCAAGGAACCAATGATCAGTCAGAGAAATGTGTAAAGATTTGAGAATACGCGCAATTTTCACTTTCTATGTTGTCAGTGAGTAACGATTCCAAAGGTACTTTTCTCACCACTTGGCTGTAAAAAAAATCCGTAATGCAGTGGCACTCTGACAAAGTTACACATTTAATGAACACACCACCTTAAGGAATATTTCTTCAAATTTGATAACTGCCTCACTTGCATTCAAAGGTATGCTAACTAGAGGCTTGAAGTTTAGTTGGAAAATCTTCTGCAGTTGATTTAATGACATAGAGAAATTTCTCAACACTGTTTTACCTTAGTTTAGCATTTATAACCATTCAAGTGTGGGCTGGGGTGGGGTTTAACCTTGATCCGTAGAGAATTTGGTAACCAAGCAATCAGTGTAAACAAACATTCTTTGATAACATTTACAGTACAATGTTTATTCTTTTTTCTGACCCCTTACGTAGTTGTATCTTCCTCATGGGTTCAGGTCATTCTAGTGTTTCAGATCAGATCAGATCAGTCACTCAGTCATGTCCGACTCTTTGCGACCCCATGAATCGCAGCACGCCAGGCCTCCCTGTCCATCACCAACTCCCGGAGTTCACTCAGACTCACGTCCATTGAGTCAGTGATGCCACCCAGCCATCTCATCCTCTGTCGTGCCCTTCTCCTCCTGCCCCCAGTCCCTCCCAGCATCAGAGTCTTTTCCAATGAGTCAACTCTTCGCATGAGGTGGCCAAAGTACTAGAGTTTCAGCTGTAGCATCATTCCTTCCAAAGAAATCCCAGGGCTGATCTTCAGAATGGACTGGTTGGATCTCCTTGCAGTCCAAGGGACTCTCAAGAGTCTTCTCCAACACCACAGTTCAAAAGCATCAATTCTTCAGTGCTCAGCCTTCTTCACAGTCCAACTCTCACATCCATACATGACCACAGGAAAAACTACAGCCTTGACTAGACGAACCTTTGTTGGCAAAGTAATGTCTCTGCTTTTGAATATGCTATCTAGGCTGGTCATAACTTTCCTTCCAAGGACTAAACATCTTTTAATTTCATGGCTGCAGTCACCATCTGCAGTGATTTTGGAGCCCCCCAAAATAAAGTCTGACACTGTTTCCACTGTTTCCCCATCTATTTCCCATTAAGTGATGGGACCCGATGCCATGATCTTCGTTTTCTGAATGTTGAGCTTTAAGCCAACTTTTTCACTCTCCACTTTCACTTTCATCAAGAGGCGTTTTAGTTGCTCTTCACTTTCTGCCATAAGGGTGGTGTCATCTGCATATCTGAGGTTATTGATATTTCTCCTGGCAATGTTGATTCCAGCTTGTGTTTCTTCCAGTCCAGTGTTTCTCATGATGTACTCTGCATATAAGTTAAATAAACAGGGTGACAATATACAGCCTTGATGTACTCCTTTTCCTATCTGGAACCAGTCTGTTGTTCCATGTCCAGTTCTAACTATTGCTTCCTGACCTGCATACAAATTTCTCAAGAGGCAGGTCAGGTGGTCTGGTATTCCCATCTCTTTCAGAATTTTCCACAGTTTATTGTGATCCACACAGTCAAAGGCTTTGGCATAGTCAATAAAGCAGAAATAGATGTTTTTCTGGAACTCTCTTGCTTTTTCCATGATCCAGTGGATGTTGGCAATTTGACCTCTGGTTCCTCTGCCTTTTCTAAAACTAGCTTGAACATCAGGAAGTTCACGGTTCATATTGCTGAAGCCTGGCTTGGAGAATTTTGAGGATTACTTTACTAGCGTGTGAGATGAGTGTAATTGTGCAGCAGTTTGAGCATTCTTTGGCATTGCCTTTCTTTGGGACTGGAATGAAAACTGACCTTTTCCAGTCCTGTGGCCACTGCTGAGTTTTCCAAATTTGCTGGCATATTGAGTGCAGCTCTTTCACAGCATCATCTTTCAGGATTTGGAATAGCTCAACTGGAATTCCATCGCCTCCACTAGCTTTGTTCATAGTGATGCTTTCTAAGGCCCACTTGACTTCACATTCCAGGATGTCTGGCTCTAGGTCAGTGATCACACCATCATGATTATCTGGGTCCTGAAGTTCTTTTTTGTACAGTTCTTCTTTGTATTCTTGCCTTCTCTTCTTAATATCTTCTGCTTCTGTTAGGTCCATACCATTTCTGTCCTTTATTGAGCCCATCTTTGCATGAAATGTTCCTTTGGTGTCTCTGATTTTCTTGAAGTGATCTCTAGTCTTTCCCATTCTGTTGTTTTCCTATATTCCTTTGCATTGATCACTGAAGAAAGCTTTCTTATCTCTCCTTGCTATTCTTTGGAACTCTGCATTTAGATGTTTATATCTTTCTTTTTCTCCTTTGCTTTTTGCTTCTCTTCTTTTCACAGCTATTTGTAAGGCCTCCCCAGACAGCCATTTTGCTTTTTTGCATTTCTTTTCCATGGGGATGGTCTTGATCCCTGTCTCCTGTACAATGTTACGAACCTCATTCCATAGTTCATCAGGCACTCTATCTATCAGATCTAGGCCCTTAAATCTATTTCTCACTTCCACTGTATAATCATAAGGGATTTGATTTAGGTCATACCGGAATGGTCTAGTGGTTTTCCCTACTTTCTTCAATTTAAGTCTGAATTTGGCAATAAGGAGTTCATGATCTGAGCCACAGTCAGCTCCTGGTCTTGTTTTTGCTGACTGTATAGAGCTTCTCCATCTTTGGCCGCAAAGAATATAATCAATCTGATTTCGGCGTTGACCATCTGGTGATGTCCATGTGTAGAGTCTTCTCTTGTGTTGTTGGAAGAGGGTGTTTGTTATGACCAGTGCATTTTCTTGGCAAAACTCTATTAGTCTTTGCCCTGCTTCATTCCGTATTCCAAGGCCAAATTTGCCTGTTACTCCAGGTATTTCTTGACTTCCTACTTTTGCATTCCAGTCCCCTATAATGAAAAGAACATCTTTTTTGGGTGTTAGTTCTAAAAGGTCTTGTAGGTCTTCATAGAACCGTTCAACTTCAGCTTCTTCAGCATTACTGGTTGGGGCATAGACTTGGATTACTGTGATACTGAATGGTTTGCCTTGGAAACGAACAGAGATCATTCTGTCGTTTTTGAGACTGCATCCAAGTACTGCATTTCAGACTCTTTTGTTGACCATGATGGCTACTCCATTTCTTCTGAGGGATTCCTGCCTGCAGTAGTAGATATAATGGTCATCTGAGTTAAATTCACCCATTCCAGTCCATTTCAGTTAGCTGATTCCTAGAATGTAGACATTCAGTCTTGCCATCTTTTGATTGACCACTTCCAATTTGCCTTGATTCATGGACCTGACATTCCAGGTTCCTATGCAATATTGCTCTTTACAGCATAGGACCTTGCTTCTATCACCAGTCGCATCCACAGCTGGATATTCTTTTTGCTTTGGCTCCATCCCTTCATTCTTTCTGGAGTTATTTCTCCACTGATCTCCAGTAGCATATTGGGCACCTACTGACCTGGGGAGTTTCTCTTTCAGTATCCTATCATTTTGCCTTTTCATAATGTTCATGGGGTTCTCAAGGCAAGAATACTGAAGTGGTTTGCCATTCCCTTCTCCAGCGGACCACATTCTGTCAGATCTCTCCACCATGACCCGCCCATCTTGGGTTGCCCCACGGGCATGGCTTAGTTTCATTGAGTTAGACAAGGTTGTGGTCCTAGTGTGATTAGATTGACTAGTTTTCTGTGAGTATGGTTTCAGTGTGTCTGCCCTCTGATGCCCTCTTGCAACACCTACTGTCTTACTTGGGTTTCTCTTACCTTGGGTGTGGGGTATCTCTTCACGGCTGCTCCAGCAAAGCGCGGCCATTGCTCCTTACCTTGGACGAGGGGTATCTCCTCACTGCCGCCCTTCCTGACCTTCAAAGTGGGATAGCTCCTCTAGGCCCTCCTGCACCTGCGCAGCCATGGCTCCTTGGACGTGGGGTTGGTCCTCCCAGCCACCGCCCCTGGCCTTGGGCGTGGGGTTGCTTCTCCCGGCCGCTGCTGTTTATGATAAGTCTTGGGCTTCCCTGGTAGTTCAAAGGTGAAGAATTTGCCTGCCAATGTAGGAAGCCAAGGGATGCAAGTTCGATCCCTTGGTTAGGAAGATCTGCTGGGGTAAGAAATGGCAACCTGCTAGAGTATTCTTGCCTGCAAAGTCCCATGGACAGAGGAGCCTGGTGGACTACAGTCCAAGGGGTTGCAAAGGGTTGGACACAACTGAATGACTGATCAAACACATTCCCTCATTGAATTTGTTAAGGGAAAAGGCCCCAGCATTACCTTCTTTAATAATGCTCATGGCTCCTATTGTGGAGTTTGGTATTTAACAAATGGTAAATAAACGTTGGCTAGAATGGAAGTTCCTTCAGAAATTCTCATTTTCCAATCAAAATCATTGTATTAACTTGAACATGTTCTATCAATTCATTAAGGAATCCCCCTAAAGTATTTATGAATATTTTAAAGGCTTATTGGGAGTTATTTCATATACTTTGGAAGTATCACCATGAATTATCCTGAAAGTTACACATGTCATCATGAGACAAGCTGGAACCTGGGACCCTTTGCTCCTGCAGTGCTCCAGTGCTTGCACCTGGACACACCTCTCCTTGAGCAACAAAATACAAAGAAACTAGATGGGACTGAAAATAGCTGTATGCATGCATGGTTGGGGCAAATTAGAACAAAAAGATACAAAAGACAAAACAAAAAACCAACTGCCACATCTGAAGAGCTCAGAGCAAAATGCTGGGTTTTGGGAGCAAAAGCACGGTACTGAGCGTGTCCTCTGCACTCAATACCCCAAAAGGATGGGCAAACCACCAAAACACTCCTCCAAACTGGTCCTGGACACACCTCAACTCTCACTCCATATAAGGAACAAACTCACCCTTCTCTCAAGGAGTGAGCAAGCAAGGGAAAATGTTTGCCCTTGCTCCCTGCTGCTGCAGGAGGGGCTCCAATATAGCCTTGTGTGAATTTCTTGTCTGGCCTCTAGTCAATTTCTATTGATTGGGGAAGGCCAAGAACTCCATTGCTTATCAATGAGAATGATTTTAAAACTAATATGGTGTATGGGTCACACTGCCACCCTGTCCCAGACATACTATAACAACAGATATAGGAGTCAGGATGTCTTTGGCTGCAAGGAATGAAAAATCTCAACTTTAATCAGCTCAGATAATAAGCAAATTCTTTATACCTGATCAAGGACTTCAGGTTGACTCTCATGGACACAAGATAGTGGCTTCTATACCTCCCATCACATCAACATGCTTAAATAGAAAGTAAAACTATTTGTGTTTTTCATTCTCTTTAGGAGAGATGAAACTTTTCTCAAAGACCTTCTCCAGATCTCTCCTCCCATCTCATTAGCTAGAGTGTGTCACATGACCAGCCATAAATTAATCACTGCCCCTGCCCAAATCTGGAACAGGAGGTAGACTTCCCTGAAGAATTATCCCTGAATTGGAGAGTGGATATATAGCTGGGGTTCAGTTATAGAGCAGGAACAAAAATGGCTTTCAAAGGCAACTGTTTCTTATCTGCTACAACACGCACAATTTAAAAGGAAATTGAAAAAATATAACTGTTCCTTTGAACACCATCTTCATGTCCACAGACAGAACCAAAACAGAAGCACAGAGAATGAGTAGGGATAAATGCCCCAGTCTGTGGGTTATGAAGTTTGACTTCTATAAAGTTTCTCAAGTGAGGGTGAGAACCAAATCAGTTTCACTTTTTAAAATTAGGAACTCAGATAAGATGTCTCTTCCTGTAAAAGGAGGCTGAAAAAGAAATGCCATGTCTGCTCCTCCAGGAGCTGTGGTTTCCAAACGCTGATTACCAAGGAAAGTAGATGAAGTACATGCACTCTCCTAGACCATGACAGCAGCCAGGTCTGTGATTGGATCTGTAAAATCCTCAAGGTCGTTTGGCCAAAAGCCACAAGCCAAGGTGTGGCATGGGAGCCCAGCTGATACCTTTCTGTGAACTGTGTCACTGGTACAAGACTTGATAATGATGGTGATGATATTTCTAGTAATTTATTTTTTACTAAATTTTACAACACCTTTAAACTTTGAAGGACTGGGGAAATAAATGCTTCATCATCACAGGTCATGTGAGGAACACCATCCCAAGTCATTTGGGTAAGACCTAGACTGGGAACCTAAGAGCTCTGAAAGGTGATAAGACAAAATATCTGGACAAGGAGAGAGAGACTCATAGACTGAGGTAAACATGAGAAATTAAAATAAGAGATTGTCATTTACAATGAGTCTGCAGACTAACATCTCAAACGCTTATGGAAAATCAGTAGAGACCAAAATCAATTTGGAAAAGGAATTTATTCAAGGTGAAATGAAAAATAAAAATGCCTGAAAATGACTTAAAGTCAGTATAGTTAGAATTATTTACAAGGTAAGTTATTCATATAAAAAATAAAATATAACAATGAAACAAAGCAGGCAGAAAGAAATAGAATAAGGATATGTGAAGGAAATATTACAAAATTGGAAAATAACCTGAATCTTAAAAGATAGGAAAATCTTTGACTGGAAATAATCATAAAAACTGATGGCATAGAATGGAAGAATTCAAGCACACAGAAAAAGTAGCAGTTAAACAACGTGACATTGAGAAGCTCCAGAGTTCCAAAAGGAAAAAATGGAGTATAGAGTGAAGTAGCAATTTTAGAAAACATAGTGACTGAGGATTTTCTAAATTTGAAGCCCTTAGTTCTCAGAGAGTAATTTCTCTAAAGGGCTGAGAGGATTGATAAAAACCAAACTACTGCACTCCTGGGCATTTATCCCAGAGAAATGAAAATTTCTTCACACAAAAACATGTACATGAATTCTCTCGGCAGTTTCTACTAGCCTCAAACTCAAAACAACCCAGATATCTTTCAATAGGTGAATGGTTAAACCAACTGGGGTTGCCATACCAAGGAATACTATTCAGCAGTGGAAAGGAACTCTTGACACACAAAATGATTTGCCTGAAACTCTAGAAAATTATTGAATGAAAAAGGTCAATCTCAAAAGACTACCTACCATATGACTTTATTTCTATAAGACTCTTATGTGACAAAAGTATAGCAATGGAAAATAGTGGATACAAGGAATTATTGAGGAGATATAGCAGGAAAGACATAGCTGTTGATATAAGGAAACTTGAGGGATACTTAAGGTGATGGAAGTGTTCTGCTTCTTGACGTATATAGGTCATTGTGCTGGGTGTGAAACTGCACTCCAGTTTGCACAAGTTACCACTGGGGGAGCCTGGATAAAGGGTACATGGAATCTCTCTCATTATACTAACTATACATCAATCTCACAATGATTTCACAGTAAAATGTTTAATAAAACCTAACAAACCAAAACAGACTACTCATAGAGAAATAATGGAATGATATCTTCAAAGTGCTAAGGAAAATAATGGTCAACCCAAGATTCTTCAGTTCAGTTCAGTCGCTCAGTCATGTCCAACTCTTTGAGACCCCATGAATCGCAGCACGCCAGGCCTCCCTGTCCATCACCAACTCCTGGAGTTCACCCAAACTCATGTCCATCGAGTCAGTGATGCCATCCAGCCATCTCATCCTCTGTCGTCCCCTTCTCCTCCTGCCCCCAATCCCTCCCAGCATCAGAGTCTTTTCCAATGAGTCAACTATTCCTAAATTATCTTTAAATGGGGGGGGTCATTAAAAAATTAAAAGTAATTGATAAATTCCAGAGTTATCTGAGAACATTTTTAAGAAATGAACAAAGATAAAAAAGTGCAACAGAAAATGGTAAAGTAGAAAGGAAAAACAAAGAAAATGTATATATGCTTCTTTATCACTGAACATTTTTCTATGTCAAATCACCTACATTATAATCATGATTAATGTTTATGATTATAACTACTACTTAATTGATATATCATAATCCATTTAACCAATTTTCTATCATATCAGACACTCAGACATCTTCAAAGTTTTTTCTATTATAAACAATGCAATGAATATCCACGTGCAAATACTTTCACTTCTACTATAAATACCAAGATAGGTGCATGCTGGGAGGGTTTGGGGGCAGGAGGAGAAGGGGATGACAGAGGATGAGATGGCTGGATGGCATCACTGACTCAATGGATGTGAGTTTGAGTTAACTCTGGGAGTTGGTGATGGACAGGGAGGCCTGGTGTGCTGCGACTCATGGGGTCACAAAGAGTCAGACACGACTGAGTGACTGAAATGAACTGATTACAAAATCTCTGAGATGTATTACTATGTTGTTAATATAAAATTCTCCTAGAGGTGTACAAGGTGATAATTTTATTATCCACTTATTAATCCTGGGCATTATCTATCTTCCTTTTTAATGAACATGAAAATAATTTTATTTTCCTGACCTTATTAACAAAATAATCTATTAACTCTAAAAAAAATTTATACAATTTTGAAAGCTCATAAAAGAAAGTAAAGAACACCCATTAACTATCACCATATATAAGAACTGTTAAAATTCTGTGTATATGATTTTTCTAAAATATTTTCCATTTTATAGAACTGAAATTATACTTCAGTTTTTTCCATTTTAAGATTAAAGCAAAATTTACAGCAGAAAAATTCACTGCTTTTCATGTCAAGTTCCCTAAATTCTGACAGATGTATGTAGTCAGGAAATCACCACCACCATCAAGATATAGAACATTCCCTCCTATTCCTGTGTAGCCACCTCTTCTCCCCACCCTTACCTCCTACATTGTCCCTTTGGTTTTGCTTTTTCCAGGTTGTCACATAAATAAAATCATGCCGATGTAACCTTTTGAGCTTCTCACACTTAGCATCATCTATTTGAGGTTCATATTTGTTATTGCATGTATCAGCAGTTAGTTTCTTTTTATTGCTGTGCAATACATATTTCTCTTAAATCTTCACTAGTTTTATTGTTAAAAATGATATTTTTACCATTCTTCTTTTAAAATTTTACATTTATTTTATTACTAATGAAACAAAACACGTTTTATATGCGCTGGTTATTAGAATTCTTTCTAGAGAGTCACATTGTCTTCCTTTAAAAATACCATGAGAGGGATAAATACTCTATGATTTCACTTATATGTGGAATCTATTAAAAAGGTCAGATTCATAGAACCAGAGGGTAGATCAGTGGTTGCCTGGAGTAGAGGATTAGGGGCAATGGGAAGATGTTGGCCAAGGCACAAACGCTCAGGTAGAAGATTAACATTTTGTTCAGTCACTCAGTCATGTCCGACTTTCTGATCCCACGGACTGCAGCACACCAGGCTTCTCTGTCCTTTACCATCTCCTGGAGCTTGCTCAAGCTCATGTCCATTGAGTTGGTGACGCCATCTAACCATCTCATCCTCTGTCGTCCCCTTCTCCTCCTGCCTTCAGTTTTTCCCAGCATCAGGGTCTTTTCTAATAAGTCGGCTGTCATAACTGAACACGTTATGGAGATCTGATGTACGGCATGATGATTATAGTTAAAAATACTGCATCATATACTTGAAATTTGCTAAGAAAGTAAATCTTAAGTGTTTCACCACAACAAAAAAAAGATAACTACATGAAGTGATGGATGTGTTAATTAACTGGATTGTAGCCATCATCTCACAATGTATATTGGTATTAGATCACCACAGTGCATACCTTAAAAAGTCACATGGTGCAACCTAAATATACACAATTTAAAACTGGTCAGTCATATCTCAGTAAAACTGGAAAAAAATATATCAAGACTCATATTTTTCTCACCGTCCTTATTGCTTCCCATTCAGTGATGTGGTTTTACTATTAACGTCTAGTATTTGGAGGCTTACTTGACCAAGACATCTCATCTCTACTGTAGTTTATATCGGCACTCCCATTGTCTGTGTGATGAAGGGTCTGCCTCTAGCAGGTAGGCTTTAAGCCAGAGTGTTCAACCTCATGTTCACAAAGGTGGAAAGAAGATGGTTCTAGTTCTTTCTGCCTGAACACTAAGATAGGAGGGGTGGGGGCCTGGAAAACTGTAGACTCCCTTTCTAAGGCATTGTTGTCCTTTCTGCCTTATTCTCACTGTGAAAACTGCTTCTCCCTAGCCATCTCAGAACCAATACAATGAAAATTAATGAGCTTGTTTCAATAAACGTTTATGAGGCTAGTTTCAGGTTAACAAACCAGGCCCCTCAGGCAAAATCCATCCACCTGTCTAGGCTGGAAAAAAAAGGGTCATTCCTGCAGAAGTTTCATCCATCTTGCTTTAAACCACACAGCTCTGTGGTTACAGGCAAAACCTTCAAAATCAACTGGTTCTGGGTTTAAATTCTGGCTCTGACAGTAGTCTATGAAACCTGGTTCAAGTTGCTTGACTTTCTGGAACCTTGATTTCTCAGCTATCAAAAGCGAGTATTAATAATAGTAGGTACTTCCTGAAGAAGCCAATGAGATTCGGTCTATAAAATATCCAGCATGGTATCTGGTACTTGTTGAACATGATCGACCCAACTAATGGTTGTCATTATTATCGTCACTTAATGATAAGTGACGATAATAATGATAAGAGTGGCTATCCCATTAAGTGGATCCAGGGCTCAGGAGTTTTATTTATGCCCCTTCTTCCCGACCAGACTCAAACAGGAAGAGAGCAAGAGAAACCGAACAAGCTCTCATCAAAATTAGACAGTTCAGTGCTGTCTTTGGAATCAGGTCTTGTCTCCATACTTCCTTCCACTAGATTCTGAGTGATGCTGCGTAATCACCTAGCCTTGATCCCTGTTGTCCATCCAAGACTGTACTGAAATCTTAGTCTGAAATGGTTTAACTACTGTTGCCCTTTCCAATAAGGAGTTCTCTTTATAAACCCAGAAACTGGAGCAGAGGATCCAAAGAATGTATTGAATCCAAGGCACAATGGGTCTCCTTGACAGGCATCCATGCTGTGATCTTGTGAGAGGCAGTATGCGCTAGAATTGAAAGAGGGTGGGATTTGGGGTCTAAAGTTTACATACTCTCCCCTGAGCCTCAATTTCTTCACTTCTACTCTCAGAGGATTGCAAAAAGGTTCAAATAGAAAAAAAATCAGCCACAGAAAAATCACAGTCCCTTCCATCTCTCTTCTCTAATTCTTTTTCATTTCAGTTCTTGTTCACATCATCGATCTTGGAATCTGGCATCTCTTTTGTGTGTCTCCTATATTTATTTCTGTTTCCTGTTCTATGGCTGCAATTTCTAGCTTGATGAAGACTCATGAGGGTATGGGTTGTGGAAGGACTAAGCCATATACACAATCAACATTTCATAATCATTTACTTGTACAATACAACTAAGTGTAGCCTTGCTGCTGGTTTGTGCTTTCTCCTAGAGAAATGGCTCTAGGAGAAAATTCTAGAGAAATTTCTCAAAAATGTAACCCACTTCTAAGTGCCCTTCTATCATGGGTTCTTCTGACACTTATTGGGAGCGGGGTTTCTACACAGAACCAATCAAGTAAATTCCCAAGAACCCACCTAGACAAGTAAACATCCATTCGCCCACCTAGCTCAAGGGCTTCCCATGTGGTGCTAGTGGTAAATAACCTACCTGCCGATACAGGAGACATAAGAAACCCGGGTTTGATCCCTGGCTCAGGAAGATCCCCTGGAGGAGGGCATGGCAACCCAATCCAGTATTCTGTCCTGGAGATTCCCACAGACAGAGGACTCTGGTGGGCTACAGTCCATGGTGTCACAAAGGGTCAGACATGACCGAAGCGACTTAGCACGGCACACAGCAGCACTTAGCTCAAATGCTAGAGGCCCTTTTTATTCCTACCAAGACATTGCTTTTTCTTTAGGGGAAAGCAGGCCTTGGTGGTGCCAGTCTATTTCTCCTGGCTCTCTTGTTGACACTCCAGGCGCCATCTTCAAAAGCAGTGTTTCTTTGTGTAATAGAGAACCAGGAGGGGTCCAATTTTGCCATCAATCATATTTAATAGCATATGCTATTAATGCAATTTTGTTATTGAAGATTCTTAAATCTATTCAGTGGCTTGCACAAGACAATTATGGTTTTTAAAAAGTACATGCATGCAATCGGATATCACTTTTAATTAGAGCTGTAGCAATTAAATATGGTCATTATAAATGGAATATAAAATTTTCGCTCAGTAACAGTTGACATGGCATTTCTTTCACTGAAAGGAAAATGACATCGGAATCAAACAATGAGAATTCTTCTCAATTATTTGGTGTCTTATTAGAGATTGTTTGGACGATGATGTGAAAGAGTGTGTAGAATGAAGTTGCTGACATTTTGAACAGCTTTCCTTTGCCTCAGAGGCAAGCTCAGTGCTGCACTCACATGGCTCATAGTTTTAAGATCCATTCGTTGCCCGAAGACAGGCTGTTTGAGTTCAGGTTTTGGATTTGATTAACAGCAAGGCCCCCACAGGCCCCTTCTGCAGTGGGGGCTGGAGTCTGAGACACGTTTGGAGCTAATTCTCATTGTGAAATCCATATCTCTTTCATGAAGTGTTTTGGTTTGGGATCATGACAAAATTAATGTGTGCTCAATGCTAAAAAAAACCCCTTCCTTGGAGGAAGTATGTGGGAGGTGAGAACGGGTAACGGGAGAAACACCCCAAGTTCAACAGCAGCCTAATCACATTTTAGATGTCAGGAGGCAAACTTACTGAGTATTAATCAAGAATCAGGATGGCTTGATTATTTTTTTTTCTAGTAATAAAAAATTAAGACAGAAATACATAAAATAGACGAAATAAGAAAATAGTAATTCTTCTTCTTCCAATCTGCCTTCCTGCTGTTTTGTGTTTCAACGTAATTAAAAAGTGGAGAGATTTTTTCCTTCCTTGGAAAAACTAATGGTCTCAGTTTATGTTCCTTTATTGTATGTTCTCTGGTCATTTTGTGACTTGTCATTTAAGAGCCGGGGAAAAGAGGCTGCTTTGTATCAGGAGAAGGTTTCAACTGGTCCCCCAGCCTCGTTGCTACAAACATATTGGCCAGGGAAGGATATAGAAAGGAACTACAGAAGGTGAATAACGACTCCTCCAACAATTTAGAATGTTTGAAGTTAATTATCCTACTCTGATGACTGGTTGTCTAGACATTTTAAGTATTTATTTTGTGGTGTCCCCTACAGTTCATAATTAAAGACCTAAAGGAAGGCTCCCGGAGGTTTTTACTGGCCAGACCAGAAATTACCCACACATCATACTGTGCTTGGGCAAAACACAGGAAGAAGTTGAATTCCTTTTTTTCATGTAGTCTGATCGGAGGCAGTGGCTAGAGTATTGACTGTCTTTGAACCACAATGGTATTAATGAACCTAACCAAGATCCATTAGGCTCAGCTAAGAAGAATCTCTGCCTGGGACTCAATATATCAATGGCTCCTAAGAGACAGAATGGAAGTGGGACAATCTGCTAGAGTCATGAGCTTCTTAGTTTTTATCTATGCATCAGAGTCAGGAACACAACAAGAGACACTGAACTGATATGTAATCCACAATGTTGAATTGCTCATTCATTCATTCTTTCGACAAATCTTTTCTCAGTGCCCTGGGTCAAAAGTATTGAGTTAATACTTTTGATAAGAGCACAGTGATTGGGCCTGAATCTTGGCTTTGCTACTGAGATGTGTGACCTTGGGCAAGCTGTTTAATCTCTTTCTCACTTTGTCAAGTGAAGATAATAATATTCATTCTCACATAATTTTTAGATGCATTAAACAGGAGAAGATATATACCATTCACTCAGCATAGTGCCTAGTACATAGCCAAATGTTTAATCATGGTGGATTTCCAATGTGTGAAAATATTTGCTGATGATACAATGGATGCAAAGGTGGTGTAGAAGTTGTGGAGTTCTACGTAGTTGTGATGGTGTTTTCAGTTCTGTGAATCTTTCCTAAGTTGGGGGTCCCAAGGATACGCAAAGAAAGAGGTTCATTGAGTGTCTTCTGGGTTAGACCTTTCCTTTCATCAGGAAACTAAATAAATCACCCAAATGGAGTAAAAGAGGACAAGCCAGGTTCTAAGGCATCAGGGATGGTGTAAATCTAGAGGACTGGCAGGACCCAGCTAGGCTTCAGGGGCAAGGCAGCATTTATAGATGAGGTCTTCTGTTGGCACTCAGGAGGCTGCACTTTGCCCTCTGCCTGGGCCTCTTGGCTTCTTCCCCAACTCTCCCAACTTAAAGAAGAATATGCAAGTTAAACACAGACACACATACACTCAAACACAGGCAGAACTTAAGTGAGATCACAGTGTACTTAAACCCCAGTGTGTGTGTATATATGTGTCTGTTTGTGTGTGTGTGTGTGTGTGTCTGTGTTTGTATGAAGCTATAAATCTTTTTATTTGGTCTCTGAACATTTCATCCCCAACTCTTCTTCGTGAACTTTCTGCCTTCACTTCATTCCGCTTCAGTGCCATACTCAACACTCCAGGGCTGCCCTCTCCTCAGCTGCTTCTCTGTGCTCCAAAAAAATCCCAAGTATCATCATGTCAGCGAGTGGTAAAGTTAATTGCAAAGCTCATTCTTCAAACTCTTCATCACTTCTCAGACCCAATGTCTGCCTTCTAGAGCTTTCTGCATTTGGTTGGAAAACTAAGCCGCTTTTGAGGAGTATCTAGAGAAGTAAACCATGGGCGTGTCACCCTTAACCACATTCATTTGCCCCGAGGATGGATGCTCACAACAGGTAAACTTGTGGGCTGTGTTCTTTGAATGTCAGAAAGGAAGCACTAGCTTCAGAAGAAAGATTGGTTGAAGGTGAGGGCTATGTCTGAGCCCCCAGACTTAGCATGTGATACAGAGTGGGATAGAGACTGGTGGAAGGACATGGAGACAGCTGAATGTAGATTCAAAATTCACTTCCAAGACAAAGGACTTAATTCAAGGACTTTGGTCCAAGCTCTGGAATAGAGGAGCCATTTTCTACAGGTGGTGTTGGTTAAAATGAGGATGTAGACCCAGAGGTAACGGAGAGACTCTTGAGTGAAGAGAGGGATTAAGAACGGGAGGGAGAGAGAGAGAGAGACAAAGAGTAGGAAACAAGTCATGGTGACATTGTTCAACTACCTCCTGCCAGCCCTGCCTGAGCCCAATATACTACTAGACTTTTCTGCCATATGAAGCAAAAACCCCACCCCGCCCCTTTTCCCCCTAAGTCTTTTTGATCATTTGCAAACAATTGATTTAAGTCTTGATTCATACAAGTGATTGGAGGAGTTTAATATTATTCTTATTTTTCTTTTGAAAGTATAGGAGAACATGACTAAGAGAAAGGTAGAGAAACATGTTTTATGGTATGTTCCACAGTGATTTATATTCTCTGAGAACTTTTGAAGGGTTGAAGAATCAGACCAACAATAATCCTGCCTCACAGTAGGCTTAGCTTCCTTAGATGAAGTGGCTACCCTTAGCTTGAGCAGAAGTCGTCATCTGGGGGACAGCGACATTGTTTGGAGAGGGGCAGCACTGGGGTGCAGATAAATTGGATTCTGGTTATTCTGGTTTTCTTTTATGAGGGGAGGAGGGAGGATGTGTTATAATCTCTGTGATGATGTGATAAGTCATGTCTGCCTCTTTGTGACCCTATGGACTATAACCTGCCAGGCCCCTCTGTCCATCGGATTCTCCAGGTAAGAATATTGGAGTGGGTTGCCATGCACTCCTCCAGGGGATCTTCCTGACCCAGTGATCAAACTCAGGTTTCTTATGTCTCCTGCATTAGCAGGCAGGGTCTTTACCCTGTTATAATCACTGTTTTTGACCAATAGGCCACTTGGTAATTTTCTTTTTTTCAGAAATTAATTATCCACCTTTCCCTCTGATTTAGGTATTGGAAAAATCCTTCTCTGGAAAAAAGTTGACTGAGGTCAACTATTAGGATATCCTCCTGAAATTATGTCCAACATGTTCCTTCAGGTAAGAAAAAAGTGGATTTTAAATAGCTCTGATATTTCCCCTTTGTTTTATCAATACTGCCTCATTTCAGTGTGGGCAGGCCAAATGGTTCTGGCTTCATCCCATGAATTAATGATTCTTCAAATCAATTTAATCTGGAGCCTAATAAATTTTCTTAATGACAAATCAATGTCAAAAATAATGAAAGAAGGCGTGATTCAATGTATTTGCCGCCGCCCCCCCACCCCAATCTCTACCTACCTAAGCCAAGATGTATTATCTGAAGGGCAGATTTTTGCATTTTCTCTTTCTACAATGCATGACACTTTTCCCTAGGCAGAGTGAATTGTCAGAGGCAAGAATACAGATTCCTTCACCTCTACAGTCCGACACTAGTATCTACATGTTACCCTTTCTCATGCTTTTTAAAGCTTGACCAGAGTCAGCCTCAGAGAATTAAATTATTTAGTGTTCCATGCGCAGACAAAGAAACAAACATTTTAAAAAAGATTGTGATTTTGTGTGCGTGTGTGTGTATAATACATGTGTTTCTGGAAAAAATTAAAACAGTGTTGATAGGTGAAGGTAGGCAATGTATTATGTAATGGAGCATGTAATGGAGAAAAACAGACAAGAAATGAGTACGTTTCTTCCTTCTGACTTGACTTCTGTAAATTGAAACAGACATATAATGACACTATTAAGCTAGCATTACTTCTATCTCCAGACGCTTGGTTGATAGCCTCAAAGAAGAGTCTGCTCTGTGTCCATCATTGTCAGGTACTGTAAGTAGTGGATGAGATTAAGTCTCAGCCTTCATGAAGTTTGTAAGGATGCAAATCTAACACACACAAAACAGTTAGAAGAAAAGGTGGCTGCTGATAATGCTGACAGGGCCTTCTCAACTCTTTTCAAAGTCAGAGTTGGGTGGGAGGCCAGTTGTGAAGGAACGTAGAAGAAGAAAAAGTCATGTTTAAGAGGCTGAACTGCAGGGTTTAGGCAAAAAGCCAGGGACTAAGTATCACCCGAGAGTGAGGATAAAAACCTGATGGACAAGAAGGTGATAGCCTCGTTGATTCTTCCCCAGTTTGATGGGCGAGAGATTCCACCTGTACACTCATTTGCTCTTCTAGGGACCCTCTTTAGTGCTGCCTCCTGAAGGAGTGCTGGGCTGGTGAGAGTATTTTGACTGTGTAAGTCATGCTCATGGTACTCCATTTGTAAAGGGCAGTGGGGATATATTCTCTGTGCATTTATGTTAGTTCTCTAGACTACCTTCAAGTTGAGCTGAAAGATATGGGAGTAGAAGTGACCAGAGCAGATGACCCCAGGAAGATTTCCAGAGATAAGTCTCCTAGAAGTCTCAGAGGCATTCTCTTCCAGGGTCATAAACCTCACCCCTCATATGTCTGCCTTAATGGATGCATTTAATAATACCCATTGCCCTTTTGGGAACAAGGTTCAAAAAAGGCTCAACCTTTCCTCCCCCCCTCAGAACTAAACATCATCAAATATTTAAGACTGGAACTCGACCTTACCCTTGGCCATTGTTTAAGGGAGGGAGGGAGGAGAAATCCCAGTCTCAATCTTGGTCACCTTGAAATGCTGATTTTTCTCTTAGACAGTTAAGTGGAAACCAGGTGGGTTAATGACAAATTAGAACAAATTAGAACTTGGAAGCTAGACTTAGCAACAAAACCCTCTTTTATTCAGCCAAAGTTTTTGGAAAAGGGAAACTGGTCTGTGTAATACCATCGATGGTTAACTTGCCCTTGGATCAAGATAGATATGTTGACAACCCTTGATTTTTCCAAGTGACATTGATGGGTTTGCATAGGTTAGAGGCAGGGTTAGGATATAAATGGGAGATGAAAATTAGGAAAGATTCACTCAGAAGCTTTACCCTGCATCATCAAGTCTTAGAGTGTCATTTTAAGCATTTTTTTATTGCTTATTAAATAAAAGCTCAAAATCATGATTTGAAAAGAAGTAGTATCATGTGACTTTCTCATTTGTAAATTACATTGAACTAAATATTTTATTTGAGATACTTGGATGTCCCTTGAGAAAAATGTTACTGGGGTGAAATGAATTGGAAAGAGAGCATCCTTTGCTGTTGCTCTGGGCGAGGTCAATGACTCTAACTTAGAAGCATCCCCTTGTCCAGGACAACAAGTGAGTAACCCCATTTTTCACTTGATGATTGCTCTGCTTTGTGGGCTCCATGAGTGGAATGAGAAACACCTTATGTCCTTTCTACATCTCCAGTGACATTAGCATATTGCATGTTCTGAGAAACATGCAGTGAGGAATTCTGATTATCCTGCACGTCATGCTTTATATGACAATGGGACAGATGTGTTTAGGTGACGTCCCTTCACTTGGTTCTCTGTAGAGTATGGTTTGGGAAATGTGCCATCAGCCATACTTTAATTCTTTGACTTTACCCATGCACACCCCTGGCAAATTGCACAGTGCATATTGCACAGCGCACATTGCACAGCATATACTGAGTGCCCATATCATATATTTTTCTAAGTGAGAATGATGGGTTTGCATAGGTTGGAGACAGGTTTAGGATATAAATGGGAGATGAAAATTAGGAAAGATTCACTCAAAAGTTTTCCCCTACACCATCGAGCCATAGAGTGTCTTTATTGTTTTCAGGGTGCTTTAACATTTATGACTTCATTTGACCCTTGAAACAAAAACTCTTCATCTCACAGACAAGAAAAATGAGAGGCAGGGGAGTTCAGTGACCTGCCCAGTGGTAGCATAAGAATCTTCATTGATGTCTGCTCAGAAAGCATCTGGGTGAGAAGTGTAAAGTCATCCCAAAGCAGGAAGAATGGGAGCCCCCCACCAAACACATGAAGAGTCTGGATTCATCTCCACATCTCCACTCACTCTGAAATGTCCAACATGAATGTCTCTGTGCCAGGCTCAGTAGCCTAGTCTTCCTGCCATAATTCTATAATCTAAACAATGGAATGCCAACGGGTCAGCTGAACAGGGTATCTGGTTCCCAGTCTGGTTTTTCTTGCTTTACATTCTTATCATTCTGAAAATCTTGGCTAACGAATACATCAGAGCCCTAAGAGTAGTCTCGGGCTGCTGTTGAAACTAGACTATACCTGGCCTAGATGCTATGATGCCAGGATAGATAGATCGCAGTGTACCCCAACCAAGGCCAGTGGGGTGTGCAGGAAACGCAGGAAAACGGAGCATGGTTCCAGGCTCACCAAGAAGAGAAGTCCCTGACTCAAAGCTTCATAGGCTGAGAAAGATGGACTGAGCCTTGGTGAGGCAGGAATCCCAGAAGATCAGACCCAGGGGCATCCCAGTGTTTAGTCTATCTTCATCCTATCCATGTGGTCAGTGCCTGTGAGCTTTCTCAAGTCCTCACGTCATCCTCTTCTTTGGCACAGTAGCCAGTAGCTACAGCCTGTTGTCCTGGGAGGCACACACCTTTGCCTGACTTTCAAGACCTTCCAGAATATAGCACACTGTCCTCCATGCCCCATCTGTCTACCATCTCTCTGTCCAGGCTACTCAGCTCACCGCTCCTCCACCATCACCTCCAGTTCACCCAAGTCCTCTGTATTCTGGAATAGTCCACTGAGGTCACTCTGCCTCTCCAACTCCTAGCTATCATTCAAAAACCCTGTAGTCCCACTTCTGCTCTGAAGGGTTTCCTAGCAATCCTAGCCCTGACTGATTCTGAGTCTGACTTGAGTAGCCTTCATTTTGGCTGTAGTGGGTACTCAGCCCTGAATTATCAATGCTTAGTTCCATGTGAGTACTTCTGGTCTCACCAGACAGATTTGGAATTTCTTGGTTATTATCATATGTCTTCAAGTTCCTGTGGCTCCATCCTGCCTCAATTCCCCAGTGGCTAGAATGACAGGAGGCTCAAACAAGTCTTCTGATACCTCTCCAGTCCTTGTTCATTGTATGACATTCTCTAGGTAGCCCTGAAGGTATGCTCACTTCTTTAAATAGTCACAGAATAAAGTGTGGCATCTGGAGCAGTTTTTTTTAGATTGGTTATTACTACTTTTTAAAAAATGTTTATCAAGCATCAGCTATTTCTCCTAGGTTCTTTGCATAAATTATCTCATTTAATCTTCCCAAGAATCCCGGGAATGGAGGCTCAGAGAAGTTAAAACAACTCGCCCAAGGTCATACTGGAAGTGGCAAAGATGGGAATCAAATCCAGTAAGAACATTCCCCAAGCCCTGGGTGGCAACTTCCGCTCAGGTGGGATTTATTCTTTTTCCACTCTGGCCTCTTGATGTGACTGTTGAAATCTGCTTCTTCCTTGTCACTCTCCAAGTTGGAAAACGGACACTGTCTGCCCTTTACCAGTCACTTGGGGTCAGAGGAGCCAGCCTTTGACAAAGGACCCCCCGGAAGAGCGACTTCCGTCCCTGCCACGCCCCCATCCCTTGCCTGTGGTCTGGAACCTCTGTGGTTGCTGCCCCTACCTCCTGCATCTTCCATCTCCCTAGTCCCCCTCCTCTGCCCTCAACCCCCATCCCCACCATTAATGAGAATCAGAAGGAGGGAGAGGTGGGGACTTGAAAGAGTAATTCCTTTCTTATTTATAGGTCTCCACCAGAGGACCAGGGGCAAGGAGTGTGGTCTCTACCCTAAAGCGAGGAGCAAAGCTCTCATAGGGCCCAGGGTCCTGGCTGGGCTCGGCCTGTGACCCCTAGTGCCTTAATCTCCCCAGCTGTACAATTAGGTAAAAGTTGGGCTACAATGAAAACCAGATGTTACATCAGGAGCGAAGTCTCCTGGGCAAACAAATTAAATAATAAATAAATGCTTTCGGTTTTACTAGCGACTGGCCATTCTGTCTTTCCTCCCAGGCTCCAATTAGAGTACTCCCGTTGTCTTGTGGAGTTTTAAAACCCAAGTGTAAATAAGAACGGGTCCTGCGATGGCAGAAATGCTTGCTAGTTTTGATTTTTATTTTTGTCGATGGTTTGCCTTTGGTTTGGTTTTCTGCAATGTTGTAAGCCTGTTTTTGCAAATCCTCCTGAGTATGACTTTACTTTCAGGTTTAAGTTGGGGATGAGGGGCAGCAATTAACCAGGTTGTACCTTTTTTTGGTCATTTGGGGATCACTGATCTTGGGACAGTCTCATGCATGAAGTACTCTGAGGATCACAGAGACATAGCGTGCATTTCTCTTATCTGCCAAAAACCCACACCAAACCCAAATCTGCAGAACTCCAGCTCTAGGAAAAGCAACCCTGAGCTTGCCGGTTTAACTACAGCCAGCCGTTCACTTGAGAATCTCTCTACAGTGTTTGTATCTGCTTCTCTGCCTTGGCATTTAGAGAATCATACTTGGCTGAATATAGAACTTAAGAGGTCTCAGACACATTACTCTCATTCATTCTTTGCCTTGTGAACTCATTCATTCATTTAGGAAATATTTATTGAGCACCTGTTACGTGCTCAACACTTTTCCTGGAGCTAAGCATGCAACTGCAAACCAGCAGAGTCCCTGCCAACAGAAGGACTAAAAGAAAGAGATGCTGCTTGTACCACCGATTTCAGCATTAGAGCTCTGGTCATTCCTACTGAACCCTTGGAGAAAACTCAGGAAAATGTGTATTGACGGCAAAAAGGTAGTGTAGCTGTCATGGCCATTACATGTGACTCTTCCACAGTCCTGTTTGGCCAAAAGTGATCTGAGCTCCCATTGACACTGTTACGACCAGGATTCTCACTAAGTGAGCACCTACTAAGTGTTGGGCATGGGGTAAGCATTTCACACACATCACCTCATCTTATCCTCATCATTTTAGAGTCGAGGAAACAGAGCCTCCAAGAATCCTGTCCTACCTTATGCGAGTTCTCCCATTCCTGTTGGTTGCTAGGAAGCCTGTGGAAATGTCTAGGAGAAATTGTAAAAGTATCTAGATATTAATTCAGAACCTACTCGGTGCCAGACACTGAGCTGGCAACTTTTTGCCTGTTATCTTGTTTAATCCTCAGTCTTTCTGGATGGTCACTATCGTGATCTGTAATTTTACAGCGCAGGAAAGGGAGGCTCATCAGGGTGAAGTTCCTTGCCCTGTGTCACACAGCTCATAAGTGTCAGAGCATGATTCATATTCAGGTCTTTCTGCTGCCTAAGCCTGCATTTAGTCACTTCTCTTTAAGCTTTGTATTTTATAAGCAAACAAGGAAAGGCTAGAACTAAGGAAACCAGCCTCAGTGGCTTTGCTTAGCTCCCTTGACCTTGTCAGAGCCTGAATTCTCAAGATTAGGGAGTCCCCTAGAACATTTACCCCTAGAGGGTGATGACTTTCTCAATGGTCATATGAGGACTCTGAAGCCAAGATTGGTTGTACCCCTTTCTCAAGTCCTTAGGCGAAGTAAAGAACAGGGATTCCTTGGCTTTGCCCCTAGTTGAGTTTCATCTGAGACACTGACTAGAAATATACTCTGACACAGTGTTCTCTTGATTGACGTGGGTTGGAAGGACACAGGGAAGCTACACGAGGGACCAACCCTTGTCTTTTTCCCTCTTGTGTCCCTCAATCCAGCTACAAACTTGGACACAAGTCTGGATCCAAGAAAGATTTGCCTGATCAGGATATGGGTTTTTTTGTTACTTATATCTCGCTTTATTTTTGTATCACGAGGAACATCTTCTAACAAACAGCAATGATTTGTTAAATGGATACACTCATATAACCACTATCTCAATCCAAATAGAGATGGGATATGCCCATCTCCCCAGAAAAGTTCCCTGTTCCCCTCTGCAGCCAAACTACAACCCCCACCCAGGCCAGGTAACTACCAATATAATTTTGATATTTTCTTCTTTCCCCCCACTTTATTGTCTCCTTTTCTAGTGATAGTAGCGTTTTCCCCTTGTAGGAATGCTGGTAATTGCAAATCACACACATTCTTGGATCATCATCTTATCAGTTTGTTTTTCTCCAGTGTTCTTATCTGGCAAAATAAAAACGTTTGCAACCTTAGGTCTGTACCTTTTACTGATCTATGAAATCGAAAAATCTATCTTTATAACAGTGAAATGATTTGCTTGACTGGGGACATAAGAGAAAGAATTATGCAAAGAAAGTGTTGGGAGTAAGGATTCAACATTCTGTGTGTAAGACTCTGTATTTAGCATGTTGATCAGTAAGCTCTGCCCAAGGATGATGCTGGCAACTGGTTCCGAAATTCACTTTTGAGTGAATTTGACTCAAAAGGTCCATCTTTGAGTTCCCAAGAGGCTTCAGACAGTGGTTGCTCTTTTTTTGTAAGTATTTTTTTAAATTAATTTTAATTGGAGGATATTTGCTTTACAATATTGTGTTAGCATCTACTGTACAGCAAAATGGATCAGTTATACGTAAATCAGTCCTCTTTTTTTGAATTTTCTTCCCGTATAGGTAACCGCAGAGCACTAAGTAGAGTTCCCTGAGCTATAGAGTAGGTTCTCATTGTTGTTGTTATTCAGTCGCTGAGTTGTGTCCGACTCCTTGTGACCCCATGGACTATATGTAGCACACCAGGCTTCCCTGTCTTTCACTTTCTCTGAGTTTGCTCAAACTTATCCTCATAGAGTTGGTTCTCATTAGTTATCTATTTTGTAGATAGTATCAATAGTGTTTGCATGTCAATCCCAATCTCCCAGTTCATCCCACCCTTCTTTCTCTCCTTGGTATCCACACACTTTTCTCTACGTCTGTGTCTATTTCTGTTTCACAAATAAGATCGTCTATACCATTTTTCTAGATCCTGAGCTCATTCTGCTCATCTGTAAAGTATATTGGTTCGATTATTTCAGTGGTCTTGCTTTCTTCTCTAGCCAGGTTTGGATTCATCGGCACTGATTTCCCCAGAGTCACTTGGGGTCTGAACTCCAGGCTAGCATTTCCACCCCAAAGCAAACACGGCTCTAAACATCAGGCTTCGAGTGAGTTCTGTCTAAAGTTTCCTTCCACCTCTTTCTGGGAAGCAATCAAGGGGTCCCTTTTCTAGGAGACTGTAATTTGTTGAAAAGCATTTGATTGTTGTATTGAAAGGTGCACTGTATGTGTAAAAAGGTGTTTATGAGGCTTCGTACAGTATAGTTAATAACCAACCACAACCAGCGTCTTTATAACAGGGACCCTGGCTGCAAGCACCTACACTGTGCCGTTCTGAGGCCCACTAATGTATAATTACAGTGGCTGGTGGTCTGGAATATAAACCCAGGGTGCTTGCTGCAGGCTTGCAGGTCAGCCTTCTCTTCTATCCATGGCAGCACTCTGTACATTTCTCAGACTCAGCAGAAATACTCCTCCTGACCCTCTCAACCCAACTTATTGGACACCTGCAGATTCTAAGGTAGGCTGCATCCATGCATGCTAAGTCGCTTCAGTCTTGTCTGACTCTTTGTGACTCTATGGACTTTAGCCTGCCAGGCCCCTCTGTCCATGGGGATTCCCCAGGCAAGAATTCTGGAATGGGTTGCCATGCCCTCCTCCAGGGGATCTCCCTGACCCAGGGATGAAATCTGCATCTCCTACATTGGCAGGAGTGTTCTTTACCACTAGTGCCATCTGGGAAGCCCCAAGTAGGCTGAGCAAGGTGCATCTTTAAATGCATTGGAAGCAAAGAGCTGGGCAACGACTAGTAATAATATGAGTTCTGGTGTTTGTTTATGCAGGCTTCCTCAATGGCTCAGCAGGTAAACAATCTGCCTGCAATGCAAGTGACACAGGAGATGCAGGTTTGATCCCTGGGTGGGAAAGATTCCCTAGAGGAGGAAAATGGCAACCCACTCCTGTATTCTTACCTGGAGAATTCCATGGACAGAGGATCCTGGCAGGCCATAGTCACAAACAGTAGGACACAACTGAGCGACTAAGTATGCAGCAAGATATGTTTACTTATGAAGGGGAAATTCATGACTGAAGAACCAACTAGCTCAAGCTACAGCATTTCTTGCCAGGAGAAGGAAGACTTCTTAGAAGTCTTCTCATTCCCACTCTGCCCACTCGTCACTCCCACCCCTGCTCCCCACTCCCCTGCTGAGCCATGCCCCACAAGGCAGGTAGCATGTTCTTCTAAATATACAAATCTGACCAGGGTTCCTTTTCTTAAAACCTTTTGATGGCTCCCCATTGTTCTCTAGGATCAAGCTCCACCTCTCCATCAGGGATCTGGGGCCCTGCACCATCTGCTCTGGTGATTCCCTGAGACCTCTGTGGGTCACAGAACACTTTGCTTCCTGATTCTCTTTCTCACTGACCTCTTTTTGGGTCCCTTCCTCCTCTGAATCCCCCTGTGACTTTGGGTCTGTCATCTGGCCTGATCCCTCCCCTCTGCCTTCCCTTCTTCAGTGCCAGTGACCCTGGGCCCAAGGAGGATGTTGCAGCTGTTTCTGAAATTCATTCTCCACCTCTGAGTTCCCAGTGATATTTCACAGTACAGATGAACCATACTCTATCTAACCTGTTTCTCATTGATGGTAAATTTCTGCTCTGTCTTCAGATACCAGGGTCAAATGCCACTTCTTCTGGGAAGCCCTCCCTGGTCTCCTAGACCAGGCCAAGTTCCCCTACTTGGTTCCTTTATTCTTTTCTTCCAGAATTAGTCTTTCCAGAGTGTGTATTATCTGCCTGAAACTGAGGTGAACAAGTTTCCAGGATATAATTCACTTAGGAAGCATGTACTGAGAATATCCTCATGTTACAAATGCAAAACCTGAAGCTTGGATGGAGTCAGAATGTTGCCCAGCATGTGGGAGAGCTGGTAAGTGACCGAACCAGAATTCAGAAACTCTGAACACAAGCCCGTCACCAAAAACACAGGCTCATCAACATTTTATTGCAGAGTGGGGAGAATGGCACATAGAACACTCACATATGTTAAATATTTGTCTCCAAAATATAAGGAAAAAATGTAGTAGCAAGACTTCAGTGAAAGACACAACATATTAATAACAAGTATTGTTTAGTAATGGTTCTGGGAATGAAGCTCTTTTCCCCTTTCAGTTTTTCTCAAATTTCCTAATTTTCTTCAATGAGTACCTATTCTTTTTCTAAATCCACTTAAGTGAAGTGTGGATTGCCTGAAACATTATAACAGTCCTAGAATTAAAAAGAAAATTTACTCACAATATCACCACACTAAGCAAACCAACTGTTTCCAATTTAGTGTTTGCCTCCCAGGACTGATCTCTAGAAATATTTCATTTCCTTATAGTTGTAGTCATAGTGTACATTCTATGTTAGCATTCTGTTCTTTTCTGTTAATATTTCACCCTGATGATCTCATAAATAATGGGGGAATGCTCCATCAAGGCGAACTTCATCTCTGGTTCTGGAGTCATTCTTGAGTGATTCTGGCCTCCAAGACCAGCACTATCTTTTGGTTTAACCCAGTTCACCCTGACATTCCTACTTCCGTTCAATGGTTTAGTCATTCATTCCACAACTACTTTTTAAATGCCCACTATGCACCAAGCACTTTGCTAGGTATGCTCCAATCTACTTATACTATGTGACAGTCAGCTACTGCCGAAAGCAAAACAATTTACTTCTTAAGATGTCTTTAATAAACTATCGAAGACTTTGGGGATTAAAAGACATCCTATAGTAAAATGAGGATTTGTGCCCTTGAGCGATATTCCCTTTTGAGTCAATAAATTTCAATTGGTGAATTACATAGAACTTTACAGTTTATAGGCTTCTTCTACACCCATTGTCCCTTTTAATTTGCTAACATCTGGGAAATGGAAAGATTCTCTTCAGATGAGGAGACTGAGGTCCCAAGAGGTTATTTCATTTGTCCAATTTTTCAGTCCATGAGAAATGTGCCCATACCACACGCATGGTGTTTTGACCTGATTCCCTCACATTTTAATATGTCCTGGGAATACTTCTATGACAGAACAATCATTAAAAAACAAATAGTTGCAGATGATTTCACAGTATGAATGAATCATAATTTATTTAACATGTTTCCCATTGATGGACTTTTATGTTCCCTCAACTTTTTCATTGGGGCTTCCCTGGTAGCTCAGACAGTAAGGAATCTGCCTGCAATTCAGGAGACCCAGGTTTGATCCCTGGGTTGGGAAGATTCCCTGGAGAAGGGGATGGCAACCCACTGTAGCATTCTTGCCAAGAGAATCCTATGGGCAGACTAGCCTGGCAGGTTACAGTTCATGGGGTCCCAAAGAGTCAGACACACCAAGTGACTAATACTTTCACTTTCTGGTTTTTCATTATTTTAATGTTGCAATTAAGAAGACCTTAAAATACATCTATTCACACACTATCAATATATAAAATAGATAAAAACCTACTGTATAGCACAGGGAACAAAAAAATAGTCCCTGTAATATATCTTTGAGCAAATGAGATTATTTCTGTAAAACAGACTCTTTGAAACATACATAGGGGAATAGGTAGGCACATTATAAATTTTGACAGCCCAATAAAGGCCTCCGTGGTTCAGACAGTAAAGCATCTGCCTGCAGTGCAGGAGACCCGGGTTCGATCCCTGGGTTGGAAAGACCCCTGGAGAAGGAAATAGCAAACCACTCCAGTACTCTTGCCTGGAATATTCCATGGACTGAGGAGCCTGGTAGGCTACAGTCCATGGGGTTACAAAGAGTTGGACACGACTGAGCGACTTCACTTTCACTTTCACTTTCACAACTATGTTGCATTGTGATACCTATTTGCCAGCAACTGTGTGGATTGTTGAAATGATCGATTTTAGGGTTTTGCCAGTATTATAAGACCAAGATAGTGTCTCACTGTTATTTTCAATCTGCATTTTCTTATTTTTAATTTTTTTTTTTGGCCAAGCTGCGTGGCATGGGGGATCTCATTTCTCCAACCAGGGAATGAACCCACACCCCTGCACTGGAAGTGCAGAGTCTTAACTATTAGACTGCTGGAGAAGTCCTTTACTGTGATTTTCAATCTGCATTTTCCTCATTAGCAATGAGTTTGAGTATTTTCTCATATGCATATAAGCCTTTATTAGCATCTTATCTAGAAAGAACTTCCTAAAGTCCCTGGGAGAAGGCTTTACAGGAAGGGCCCCTGGGGCTGGGGCAGGCTTTCTCTAGGAAGTCTGTGGTTTATGCAGTCAAGTCAGGAAGGCAAGGAGAAGCCAAAAGGAAGAATCAGTAACAAGGTCAGAGGCTAGAAGAGGAAAGAAAGAGAAACAGAGAGAGGATGGGAGAAGGCTATGTCAGATTCTCCTTGATACAAAGTATAAAGGGAAAGAAAACTACAGACCCTCCCTTGTCACAGTTCCCAGGACATATTACAGAAGTAGCTCCTTCAAGGAGTTATGCCCCCTGGCAAGAAACTCTGAGGATGGAGTCTGTGCTGGGGGAGCTCAAGGAGGTTTGGGCTTACCATGAAGTTCATGAAGCTTGATTTTTAGCACTGCTCACTTGCACAAACCCCTTCCGCAGCCCAGAGAAGGGCTTAACAGTGGGTTCACGTGATCACGTGTTGTATAGCGATTGTGTCCCCTCCAAATCCATATGTGGAAATCCTAACCCCCGAGAGATGGTGTTAGTACATGAGACCTTTGGGAGGTGATTAGGTCATGAATGGGAATCGTGTCTTTATAACGGAGGTACGAGAAATCTCCCATCATGTTCAGTTCAGTTCAGTCGGTCAGTTGTGTCCTGCTCTTTGCGACCCCATGAATTGCAGCATGCCAGGCCTCCCTATCCATCACCAACTCCCGGAGTCCACCCAAACTCATGTCCATTGAGTCGGTGATGCCATCCAGCCATCTCATCCTCTGTGGTCCCCTTCTCCTCCTGCCCCCAATCCCTCCCAGCATCAGAGTCTTTTCCAATGAGTCAACTCTTCTCCTGAGGTGGCCAAAGTATTGGAGTTTCAGCTTTAGCATCAGTCCTTCCAATGAACACCCAGACTGATCTCCTCTAGAATGGACTGGTTGGATCTCCTTGCAGTCCAAGGGAATCTCAAGAGTCTTCTCCAACACCACAGCTCAAAAGCATCAATTCTTAGGCACTCAGCTTTCTTCACAGTCCAACTCTCACATCCATACATCATTACTGGAAAAACCATAGCCTTGACTAGATGGACCTTTGTTGGCAAAGTAATATCTCTGCTTTTTAATATGCTGTCTAGGTTGGTCATAACTTTCTTTCCAAGGAGGAAGCGTCTTTTAATTTCATGGCTGCAGTCACCATTTGCAGTGATTTTGGAGCCCAGAAAAATAAAGTCTGACACTGTTTCCACTGTTTCCCCATCTATTTCCCATGAAGTGATGGGACCACATGCCATGATCTTCATTTTCTGAATGTTGAGCTTTAAGCCAACTTTTTCACTCTCCTCTTTCACTTTCATCAAGAGGCTTTATAGTTCCTCTTCACTTTCTGCCATAAGGGTGGTGTCATCTGCATATCTGAGGTTATTGATATTTCTCATGGCAATCTTGATTCCAGCTTGTGCTTCTTCCAGCCCAGCATTTCTCATGATGTACTCTGCATAGAAGTTAAATAAGCAGGGTGACAATATACAGCCTTGACGGAGTCCTTTTCCTATTTGGAACCAGTCTGTTGTTGCATGTCCAGTTCTAACTGTTGCTTCCTGACCTGCATACAGGTTTCTCAAGAGTCAGATCAGGTGGTCTTGTATTCCCATCTCTTTCAGAATTTTCCACAGTTTCTTGTGATCCACACAGTCAAAGGCTTTGTTATAGTCAATGAAGCAGAAATAGATGTTTTTCTGGAACTCTCTTCCTTTTCCCATGATCCAGCAGATGTTGGCAATTTGATTTCTGGTTCCTCCGCCTTTTCTAAAACCAGCTTGAACATCTGGAAGTTCATGGTTCACGTATTGCTGAAGCCTGGCTTGGAGAATTTTGAGCATTACTTTACTAGCATGTGAGATGAGTGCAATTGTGCAGTAGTTTGAACATTCTTTGGCGTTGCCTTTCTTTGGGATTGGAATGAAAAGGTTACACTAGAAGACAGCTGTTCATGAACTAGGAAGTGGCCCTCACCAGACATTAATCTGCTGGCACCTTGATCTTGAACTTCCCAAACTCCAGAACTCTGAGAAAGAAATATTTGCTGTTTCTAGGCTACCCAGTATATGGCATTTTGTTTCAGTGGCCTGAATAGACTGAATAAGGCAGCATGTTTTTGTGAAATTTGCAAAAGTATGTATTTTAATTGCACTTGGGTCACAATGGCACCCCACTTCAGTACTCTTGCCTGGAAAATCCCATGGATGGAGGAGCCTGGTAGGCTGCAGTTCATGGGGTCGCTAAGAGTTAGGCACGACTGAGCGACTTCACTTTCACTTTTCACTTTCATGCATTGGAGAACCCACTCCAGTGTTCTTGCCTGGAGAAAACCAGGGACAAAGGAGCCTAGTGGGCCGCCGTCTATGGGGTCTCACAGAGTCAGACACGACTGAAGCAACTTAGCAGCAGCAGCAGCAGCAGGGCTGCTATTTCTTTCTGTTTCAATTTTCCTCACATTACACTTGTCCATGTGTTGGTTGGTGACAACATTTTTCAGGAGCTGGTCAAGAGGACCCTGAGTTGAGGACACTTTTCGCCTGTACTTAGTGAGATATATTTTTGTGGTACAGAGGGCCCATGGAGAGTAAGCTATTGATGGCTGCCCCAGGATAAGTGTGGGTTCAGGTAAGCCATGGGTTCAGCTCCTGCCCCTGGGCCAGCTCACTGCATCGTGACAAGACAGTCCAAAGACAGACACTGTATTGAGATAGGAGCATGTCTGTGGGCCCCAGTCCTAGAATTAGGAGGACAGAAGAGGAGAGAAGAAACACGTTTGAAAAGCAGTGAGTCAGAACAAGGCTATGAAAAATTCTATACTAGTCAAATGTGCAAACTTATAAGCAGAAATTTCTGTTCACATTAATTCCTAGTCAAAATAGAAGCTCTTTCCTGTCAGAATATACCAAATAGAGCAGCATTTTATTGACAATATAATTATAAACCCACCATCATTTATATGAACATCTCATGAAATATAATTTATCAGAAATATTGTGTTTGAAGAGTTCAAACCTGTATCTTTCAGTGAGGACTTCTCTCAGTGAAGTTGCATGTTTCACACAGCCCAAATATCATGTTTTACTATTTTGATCAACCATAGAGAGGAAAGACTGACCTGTCTTTCTAGTCTCTCCACTGAAAGTATGACAAAGTTATTGTCATAAGAGGCAATCCAAGAGTGTGAAGCCAAAATTGTAAGAAAAAGTACTGTAGAGGTGTTCTAGGCAGCTAATTAATTTAAAAATTCTTTCTTTGTCTGGAAGCTCTTCTTAAAAATTTGGTCAGTCAGCTTCTTAAGATTTGTATCTTGTCATGATTTCTTTTCTGTTTTAAATAAACATGATTATCATGCCTAAGTTTATGTCATGCTTTTGCAGTCTTTTACTTGATGTTGTCGTTTTAGTCCCTAAGTCATTCACTTCTGACTCTTTGTGACCACATGGACTGTAGTCCAGGCTCCTCTGCCCATGGGATTCTCCAGGCAGGAACACTGGAGTGGGTTGCCATTTCCTCCTCCAGGGGATCTTCCTGACCCAGGGCTCGAAACTGAGTTTTCTGTATTGCCAGTGGATTCTTTACCACTGAGCCATCAAGGGCTCCCAAACTGCATAGGTTTCAGGCTCCACCATTTGTAGGAGACTGGAGAGTTTGAGGTCAGCCTCAATGACCTGCTTAGTCTAGACTGTAAGCACAGGAAAGGTGAGTTCATGGTATCTTCTGTCTAAACCCTTAAATCACTGTTGTACCTGCAGTAACCAGTGTCAAGTAGTCACTCAAAAAACTTTTCCCATGACTGAGTATGAATGAACAACACTTCGAGCTCTGTCTTTTGGTACTTATGGGAGATTGTTGTTCAAAAATATTCACTTTCTTCCCTTCTTCACTGCCAAAGTAGCAATATACTTCCCCACTGACTGCTACTGAACTTGGCCATAAGGCTTGCTTCCCCCTCATGGTGGGAGGAATACACCTGCTGTCCCTTGGTGTTGGATGCTGGAAGACATGATGCAGGCAGAAGCCAGATCTGAGCTTCATGGTTAACCATGAAAAAGGGCAGGTCATGGTTAATCTGCTGATCCAAAGAGGATGAGATGTCGGTGACAGAGGAATGGATAAATAAGATGTGGTGCATATATAAAATGGAATACTACTCAGCCATTAAAAAGAATGAAATAATGCCATTTGCAGAAATGTGGATGGAACTAGAGATTGCCATACTGAGTGAGGCAAGTCAGAGAAGGAGGAACATCATATGACATCCCTTATATGTGAAATCTAAAAAGAAATGATACAGATGAAGGTATTTACAAAATAAAAATGGACTCACAGACTTAGAAAATGAACTTATGATAGCTGGGGGGAAGTACAGGGGAAGGGATAGTTAGGGAGTTCAGGATCAGTATGTATACACTGCTATATTTAAAATGGATAACCAACATGTATATCTCAGGGAATTCTGCTCAATGGCAGCCTGGACGGGAGAAAGTCTGGGAGAGAAGGGATACATATACATGTATGGCTGAGTCCTTTTGCTGTTCACCCAAAATTATCACTACATTGTTTATTGGCCATACTCTCTTTAAAAGAAAAAAAAAGTGGGTGAGAGACATGTGATTTGAACCTTACATATCCAGGAGTCTTTAGCGTCTCTGGGTGCAACCGGGCCCTGACTTTTGGCATGTTTCTTGATTTTGCCTTCCAGCTAGAAACTAGCCAAGAAGCTATGTCCCCATGCAGACAGATACATGATCAGGGGTAAGATGAACCAGCCAAAGTGAGAGGCAAGAAAAACAGCCTTGCGATGCAACCACTTAGACAAAGTCAAATATAGATTTAACAACTAATTATAGGAGAAAGCTGCAAAGTGCGTTATAAAATCAAGTGTTTGCACAGAAACATTTTTGCTAGAAAGCAAAGTGGTAGCTCATTTGCATGTTTGGTATTGTTAGCATACAAAGGAGCTGAACTGCTAAAATTAAGATACTGAGTTGTTTGAAAACCTCATTTTAAAATAGAATAAATCACGCCACAGACAGATGTTTAAGAGTGTGCCTGATGTGGGGAGAGCTGGCCTCCAGTGTGAGGCTTGGCAGGGTTGAGCCTTCACTCTGGAAAGGCCAACCAAATTCCTCTCTGAACTGCAGGGATTGGGGATACGGGAAACTCAGTATCTGAGGTTTCCTGGGAGAAGGCCTTGGTTGGAGGGGGGGTTCCAGTCTGGGGCTGGACTGAGAGTGAGTATCAATTCTAGCAGCCACCAGTGGCAAGTACATGCCAAGTGCTCATGGGCAGTATAATGTGAAATGTCAGGGGCCACCTCTGTATTTACACACCCTGAGAGCCCACTCTAGTCCCAGCTCTCACATGCAGCATCAATTTTAGCCCTCATCCAACATCATGAGTTAAAGTATTAGCATCATGGTTGCCATCCCATTTCACAGATTGGACATGTGGAGGACGGGAGAGGTTGTAAAACATCTCCTGAATCCAATAGGAAGCAAGTAGGGGTTGCTCTAAATCCACCCAAGTGTAACACTATAGAGATTTCTGATCATCAGACCTTTTTATTGCACACCCCATTATAAAGAAAATGCATGAAGAGACACTTCCATCACTATCTACTTATTAATTTATAAATGATATGCAAGCATGACTATATTATCTACTATATATAACAAAACTCCAAGTAGAAATATGAAAATAATGAGATAGAGGAAAATATGGAAATATTCCTATTTTCTTCACACTAAAATGGATTATCTCCATTTTTCAGGGTGTGAGTTTTTCCCACATTGGAGATAAGTACTTAACCAGTATGCATTTCATTCTGACATGGCGTAGGCTAACAGAATATGTGTATGTGTGTGTGCGTGGATGCATGTGTGTATAATATATCTCCAATGGGAGATATATCTGTATCTATCTATCATCCACCTATTTATTGATGGAGAGAGACTGATTGATTATGACGCATTGACTCACAAGATCATGGAGTCTGAGAAGTTCCACAATCCACCATGTGCAAACTGAAACCTGGGGAAGAAAATGGGGGACCCCGTGAGGTTGGTCCTATAATTCCATTCAGGTCTTAAAGCCAGAGAATCAAGGGAGCTGATGATGGTGTAAATCCCAGCCCAAAGGCAGAAGACCTATATATTGGTCAGTCAGGCAGGCAAAAAGGAAATTGATGCTCTTCCTCACACATGGGGGAGGGTGATCTACTTTCTCGAGTCCGCCAATTCAAATGCTAGTTCATAAGGAAACACAGCCAAAGATGACCCCAGAAACAAAGTTTAATCTGGGCAGCTCATGGCTGGTCAAACTGACACATAAAATCAACCTTTGCAGGCATGTGTGTGTGCTAAGTTACTTCAGTCATGTCTGACTCTGTGCAACCCTATGGACTGTAGCCCGCCAGGCTCCTCTGGCCATGGGATTCTCCAAGCAACAATACTGGAGTGGGTTGCCATGCCCTCCTGAAGGGGATCTTCCTGACCCAAGGATGAAACCCAGTCTCTTAGGTCTCCTGCATTGGCAGGCAAATTCTTTGCCACTGAACCACCTGCTTTTGACGTATAAGGTACTTTTTGTAGGTTACAGGGGTGAGGTGGAGATATGTGGGGACAGTTGTTCAGTTTTCCACAACATCTCTCACAAGGTTTGCCCAACTGTGACCTTTTACAGACTCAAAGCTCCACAAGTATAGAGGCCACCACATAGGGAGGCCAACCATGCAGGGGCTTTCCTGGTGTTTGCATGGAAAATTCCCTGTCCCAGGAAACCCTCAGACCCAGACAAACCAGGAGAGTGTGTTCCTTTACTGCTTCCTATAGGTGCATGGTGCCGTATTTACCGTAGCACACAGTGAGTGCTAAATTGACCCTTCTTCCAGAGCTGAAATGACCTTTCCTTAAGGTCTCTCTAGACTTTTCTAATCTCTGTAATTTTCCTTTATGATCCAGATTGGCAAGAAGATCCAACCAGTCCATGCTAAAGGAATCAGTCCTGAATATTCACTGGAAGGACTGAAGCTGAAGTTCCAATACTTTGGCCACCTGATGTGAAAAGCTGACTCATTTGAACAGACCCTGATGCTGGAAAAGATTGCAGGCAGGAGGAGAAGGGGATGGCAGAGGTTGAGATGGTTCGATGGCATCCCTGACTCGACAGACATGAGTTGGAGCAAGCTCTGGGACTTGGTAATCGACAGGGAAGCCTGGCGTGCTGCAGTCCATGGGGCCTCAAAGAATCAAGCATGACTGAGCGAGCGACTGAAATGAACTGAACTGATAATCCAGATCGCCCCCAAATCCTGAACATTTATCCAAGTCCCATGTTCATTGCACAATCTCTTATTCCCACGTGCATATAAATTGTTTCATGAAAATAAATTCTGATGCTTCACTACAACATTAAACCCATGAACCTAGACATGAAATCATCTTGTATCTTTCTCCTTCAGGTCCTAAAATAGACCTCAAAACAACAAAATGCTGAGTGGATACTTGCCATCCCGCCTTGCCATCACAAGGCAACTACACAAAATTGTGGTGTAAAGATGTGATAGAGATGGAGAAGAGAGCAGGGGTGGGGGTCTTAAATCATGACAGATTATTGGTGGTGATGAATTCAAAGCCATTGCCTAAAACAGTCATTTTCATAATTTTTGAAATATGTGTCACATTTGAATGTTTTCATCTGTAGTAAAGTTTTTTTTCTTTCTTTTTTTTTTTACTTAAATACATTCGAAAAGAAGATTTAATATTTAGTGGTAGCTCAGTGGTAAAGAATCCACCTGCCAATGCAGGAGATGCAGGTTCAATCCCTGGCTCAGGAAGATCCCTGGAAAAGGAAATGGAAGCCCATTCCAGTATTCTTGCCTGGGAAATCCATGGACAGAGGAGCCTAGTGGGCTACAGTCCAAGGGGTCACATAGATTGGACCTAGCTGAGTACACACAAATACAAATGTTTAGTATGCCCAAGTTTTCTCCCACTACACATTATCATAAATTTGAGGTTACTGGAATTATCTATTGCTGTGTAACAAAATAGCCCCCAAACTTACTGACTTAAAACAACATTTACTATCTCATGGTTTCCATGGCTCAGGAATCCAGGTGTAGCTTGGCTGAGTTCTAAGCCTGCGGTCTCTTAGGAGGCTGCAGTTGAGGTGTTCGTTGGGGTTACTGTGGTCTCGAAGCTGGACTAAGGAAGAATTTGCTTCCAAGTTCTCTGCGTGGCTTTTGGCAGGATTCAGTTTCTCCCAGGGGTTGCACTGAGGACCTCAGCTCCTTGATGGCAGCGGGCCAGAGGCCACCCTCAGTTCCAGGCCACCCGGGCCTCTCCATAGGGCAGCTCACAACTTGACAACTGTCTTCATTGAACCGAACAAGTCAGAAAGCAAGAGAAGGCATGCTAATGAGACAGTCATAGACTTTTGTAACCAACCGCATCTTGAACGGGACAGCTCAGTACTTTAGAAGCAAGTCACTAGTTCTAGCCCAGACTCCATAGGGAGTGGATTATCCAAGGGAGTGAGTACCTAAAGGTGGAAATCGTGTGAGGCCATGTTCCATGTCTGTCCAGACCACTACACTCTCTGAAATCAACGTTCTTACTCTTAGGGTTCAGGTTTTGCATGTTGGCAATTCCTCACATTAAGGATGCAGATAGACTTAACTTGGCACAGGTAGCAGTGGACAGAGGGCATGAGGAGATGGGGGAGTTAAGAGCCAGCCACAGAGAGACCACAGTAAACGTGTGGATGTCAGGGCAAAGAGGTTGAGTGGGAAGATGTGTGTGAACTGATTAACTGGAATGGAAAGATCACTGGAGAAAAATGAGGCTGTAGAATTTTCTAAAGTAGGAGAAAATTTTAGAAGCAGTCAGCAACCAGTCACTACTTTCCCTAGTACATATCAGGCCCAACTCAGTGAGAAATTAAATAATAGCTTTTTCATTTGCAGAGAAAATTATTTCAGATGGATTTTAACAGATAGCATTTGGTAGAGATAGATTTGATGTGGATTCATTCTGTATTTGAATGTAAATTTTCCCAACTATTCTGCACTACTCTCTATAGTTGAGCACACCCCAAATCCCATGAGAACTTAGATATTATCCAGTCCTCTAGAGCAAAGTTCAGTGAAACTATGGGAGCCAAAGCTGGCCAGCTGCCTGTTGGTTTATGATCCAAGAGGTAAGAATTTTTTTTTTTTTTCACATTCTGAAATAGTTACATTTTAAATGGTTATATAAGTACCTACATAATAGCCTTGATTTTTAACTCCTGACTGGCAAAGCCTAAAATATTTATTATAAGAAAATGTGTACCAATTCTTGCTCTAGAGTTCCACAAAGCTTCAAACCCAGCACAAAGAGGGGTCAAAAAGAGATGAGTTTTATTGTTGTTTTAGAAAGAACAGGAGGAGAATTCTTGTTTTCAAGAGAAGGGAGGGAAGGAGAAAAGGAAGACTCTTATAGCTCACAGCATCTACAGCCTTCATGCCACCCCAGCCCACCTCCACCTGTGCTGATGCCGTAAGTACCCAAGCTGACAAAGGAAACACCATCCAAGACTGACTGTCTTTCAGCCATCAAAACCTCTTAGATCAAAAGGTACTGAAATATCCTTAGGTTAAAAAGAAAGATAATGTTAGGACCTAAACAAAAAGGAAAAACAGAAACATCACTTCAAAAACACTAATGCGAAAAGATACATGTATCCCAGTGTTCACAGCAGAATGATTTACAACAGCCAAGACATGGAAGCAATCTAAATGCCCATCAGCAGATGAATGGATAAAGCGGATGTGGCGTGTATGTAATGGAATACTACTCGATCATAGAAAAGAATGAAATTTTTCCATTTGCAACAGCATGGATGGAATTGGAGGGCATTATACTAAGTGAAATAAATCAGACAGAGAAATACTGTATGATGTTGTTTATATGTGGAATCTGAAAAGTACACCAGATTAGTGAATATAGCATAAAATAAGCAAACTCAACAGATATAGAGAACAAACTATGTGTTATTGGAGGTGGTGGGGGGCAATATACCAGGGATGAGGGAGTGAGGGGTACAAACCATTGGGTATAAGACAGGATGTATTGAACAGCATGGTGAATGTAGCCAATATTTTGTAATAACTGAAAATGTAGTGTAACTTTAAAAATGCATCAAATAATTTTTTTAAATGTGTCCCCATTATCTGGAAACTATTGTGGTAGTGGCTTAAAGGGAAAGAAGAAGTTCTCAATAAAAACCCTTACTTAGTCCAAGAAATGTAGAAGAGAGGGATGCAAAAGAAACAGTTTAAAAAAGAAGAACCAAGGGGCCTAGAACTTTATAGAAGGGGATGTAAACAAGAAGACTGCATATATATGCATTTTTTTATTTTTGAAGGAGAACATAACTTATATCTTCAGGAAGCGAGAACAATATGTAAAAGTTTCCCCAAAAGTGTTGTCTAGAGAAATACTTTGAGTAACATGCTATTGAAACTAGAAAAAAATCAGTCTAAAACCCCTTGAGATTTAAAACCTATGGCAAAATTATGAATCCATTGTCATGAAGGGAGTGAACAGAATCACAAAAACCACATGTTTCTGTCCATAATAATAAATATCTCTAACAAGAGTAGAGAAGACTGCAGTGGAAGAAGTGTCTGACTTGGACTGAACTTTCTCAACCTTTGAGGCCAGTGTTTCTAATTGCTGTCATACCACTTCCTTCTTCTGTCAGAGAACAGCTTGAAGATGTCTATTTTTAACATCTCACAATGTTCCCTGGAATTGAGTTGCAACAGATGAAGGTATTGATGAGCATGGGATGGCAGTTGCTTAAGAAGGTAAAATTATGCTTATCAGTTGATCAAGTCATTCTACTCCCAGATATTTACACAAGAAATATGGAAGCATATGTCCATATGAAGACTTCTATACAAGTGTTTACAGCTGCTATTTGGAATAGCTGAAAGCTGGAAACAATCCAATGTTCTTCAACAGATTGATGAATAAACAAATTGTGGTGTATTTATACAATTGGATATTACCTGAGGATTAAAAGAAATACTCTATGGATATGTACTATGACATTTATGAATCTCATAATAATTATACTGAGTGAAAGTGATAAATCAGACCAAAAATATATATATGCTGTATTACTCCATTTATATGAAAGTATAGGAAATGTAAACTGATAATAGAGATCATATTGGTTATTTGGAGAGGTGGATAAGAAGGAAGAAATTAAAATGAGACATGAAGAAATTGGTGACTGATGAATTTGTTCATTATATTGTGTGTAGTAATGGCTTCAGGAATGCATATATACATCAAAATTTATCAAATTGTGCACATTAAATGGGTAGCTTAGTTTATGTCAATTACGCCTTTGCAGGTCAGGAAGCAACAGTTAGAACTGGACATGCAACAACAGACTGGTTCCAAATAGGAAAAGGAGTACGTCAAGGCTGTATATTGTCACCCTGCTTATTTAACTTCTATGCAGAGTACATCATGAGAAACGCTGCACTGGAAGAAGCACAAGCTGGAATCAAGATTGCCGGGAGAAATATCAATAACCTCAGATATGCAGATGACATCACCCTTATGGCAGAAAGTGAAGAGGAACTATAAAGCCTCTTGATGAAAGTGAAAGAGGAGAGTGAAAAAGTTGGCTTAAAGCTCAACATTCAGAAAACAAAGATCATGGCATGTGGTCCCATCACTTCATGGGAAATAGATGGGGAAACAGTGGAAACAGTGTCAGACTTTATTTTTGGGGGCTCCAAAATCACTGCAGATGGTGACTGCAGCCATGAAATTAAAAGACACTTGCTCCTTGGAAGGAAAGTTATGACCAACCTAGATAACATATTCAAAAGCAGAGACATTACTTTGCCAACAAAGGTCCATCTAGTCAAGGCAGTGGTTTTTCCAGTGGTCATGTATGGATGTGAGAGTTGGACTGTGAAGAAGGCTGAGTGCTGAAGAATTGATGCTTTTGAACTGTGGTGTTGGAGAAGACTCTTGAGAGTCCCTTGGACTGCAAGGAGATCCAACCAGTCCATTCTGAAGGAGATCAGCCCTGGGATTTCTTGGAAGGAATGATGCTAAAGCTGAAACTCCAGTACTTTGGCCACCTCATGCAAAGAGTTGACTCATTGGGAAAGACTCTGATGCTGGGAGGGATTGGGGGCAGGAGGAGAAGGGGACAACAGAGGATGAGATGGCTGGATGGCATCACTGACTCGATGGACGTGAGTCTGAGTGAACTCCGAGAGTTGGTGATGGACAGGGAGGCCTGGTGTGCTGCGATTCATGGGGTCGCAAAGAGTCAGACATGACTGAGTGACTGAACTGAACTAAGCTGGTTTAAAAAAAAAAAAAAAAAAAAAAAAAACCTTGTTCAAAAATTCAATATTGTTAAAATGCCAATTCTTCCCAACTTTATCTATCAGTTCAGTACAGTTCAGTTGCTCAGTCATGTCTGACTTTTTTCAGTCTCGTGGACTGCAGCATGCCAGGCCTCCCTGTCCTTCACAAACTCCGAGAGTCTACTCAAACTCATGTCCATTGAGTCGGTGATGCCATCCAACCATCTCATCCTCTGTCGTCTCCTTCTCCTCCCACCTTCAATCTTTCCCAGCATCAGCGCTTTTTTCAATGAGTCAGTTCTTTGCATGAGGTGGCCAAAGTATTGGACTTTCAGTTTCAATATCAGTCCTTCCAATGAATATTCAGGACTGATTTCCTTTAGGATGGAATGGTTGGATCTCTTTGCAGTCCAAGGGACTCTCAAGAGTCCTCCAATACCACAGTTTAAAAGCATCAATTTTTTGTCACTCAGCTTTCTTTATAGTCCAGCTCTCACACCCACACATGACTACTGGAAAAACCATAGCTTTGACTAGACGGACCTTTGTTGGCAAAGTAGCATCTCTGTTTTTTAATAAGCTGTCCAGTTTGGTCATAGCTTTTCCTCTAAGGAGTAAGCGTCTTTTAATTTCATGGTTGCAGTCACCATTTGCAGTGATTGTGGAGCCCCCTAAAATAAAGTCTGTCACTGTTTTCCCATCTATTTCCCATGAAGTGATGGGACCAGATGGTAGGATCTTTGTTTTCTGAATGTTGAGTTTTAAGCCAACTTTTTCACTCTCCTCTTTCACTTTCATCAAGAGGCTCTTTAGTTCCTCCTCTTCATTTCCTGCCATAAGTGTAGTGTCATCTACATATCTGAGGTTATTGATATTTCTCCCAGCAATCTTGATTCCAGCTTGTGCTTCATCCAGTCCAGCATTTCTCTTGATGTACTCTGCACTTAAGTTAAATAAGCAGGGTGACAATATACAGCCTTGACATACTCCTTTCTTGATTTGGAACCAGTCTGTTGTTCCATGTCCATTTCTAACTGTTGCTTCTTGAACTGCATACAGATTTCTCAGGAGGCAGGTCAGGTGGCGTGGTATGCCCACCTCTTGAAGAATTTTCCAAAGTTTGTTGTGATCCACACAGTCAAAGGTTTGGCATAGTCAATAAAGCAGAAATAGATGTTTTTCTAGAACTCTCTTGATTTTTTGATGATCCAGTTGATGTTGGCAATTTGACCTCTGGTTCCTCTGCCTCTTCTAAATCCAGCTTGAGCATCTGGAAGTTCACGGTTCATGTACTGTTGAAGCCTGGCTTGGAGAATTTTGAGCATTACTTTGCTAATGTGTGAGATGAGTGCAATTGTGTTGTAGTTTGAGCATTCTTTGGCATTGCCTTTCTTTGGGATTGGAATGAAAACTGACCTTTTTCAGTCCTGTGGCCACTGCTGAGTTTTCCAAATTTGCTGGCATATTGAGTGCAGCACTTTCACAGCATCATCTTTTAGGATTTGAAAGAGCTCAACTGGAGCTCCATCACCTTCATGAACTTTTTTGGTAGTGACACTTCCTGAGGCCCACTTCACTTTGCATTCCAAGATGTCTGGCTCCAGCTGAGTGATCACACCATAGTGGTTATCTGGATCATGCAGATGTTATTTTTTATAGTTCTTCTGTGTATTCTTGCCACCTCTTCTTAATATCTTCTGCTTCTGTTAGGTCCATACCATTTCTGTCCTTTATCAAGCCCGTCTTTGCATGAAAAGTTCCCTTGGTATCTCAAATTTTCTTGAAGAGATCTCTAGTCTTTCCCATTCTATTGTTTTCCTCAATTTCTTTACATTGATCGCTGAGGAGGAAGGCTTTCTTATCTCTCCTTGCTATTCTTTGGAACTCTTCATTCACATGGGTATAGCTTTCCTTTTTTCCTTTGCCTTTCGCTTCTCTTCTTTTCATAGCTGTTTGTAAGGCCTCCTCAGACAACCATTTTGCCTTTTTGCATTTCTTTTTCTTGGGAATGGTCTTGGTCACTGCCTTCTGTACAATGTCACGAACTTTTGTCCATAGTTCTTCAGGCCCTCTGTCTATCAGATCTAATCCCTTGAATCTATTTGTCACTTCCACTGTATGGTTGTAAGGGATTTGTTTTAGGTCATGCCTGAATGGTCTAGTAGTTTTCCCTGCTTTCTTCAATTTAAGTCTGAATTTGGCAATAAGGAGTTCATGATCTGAGCCACAGTCAGCTCCCTGTCTTGTTTTTGCTGACTATATAGAGCTTCTCCATCTTTGGTTTCAAAGAATATAATCAATCTGATTTCAGTATTGAGTATCTGGTCAAGTCCATGTGTAAAGTCTTCTCTTGTGTTGTTGGAAGAGGGTGTTTGCTAGATTTAACATAATCCTAGCATATCATTTTATAGATACAGACAAATGGATTCTAAAGTTTATATATAAAAAAAGCGAAACCATTTTTTCTAGAATCTCTGTGTGTGTGTTAGTTGCTTAGTCGTGTCCAACTCTTTGTGACCCCATGGACTGTAGTTCACCAGGCTCCTCTGTCCATGGAATTCTCCAGGCATGTATACTGGAGTGGGTTGCCATTCCCTTCTCCAGGGGATCTTCTTAACCCAGGGACTGAACCCAGGTCTCCCACATTGCAGGCAGAGCCTTTACCATCTGATACACCAGGAAGCCCAATGTCAATTCTTCCTAACTTGATATATAGTTTTAACATAATGCCAGCACACTATTTTGTAGATACAAGCTGATTCTGAGGTTTATATATGTTAAAATTTTTTTTTCCTAGAGTTCATATATATGTGTTAATATATGATATTTGTTTTTCTTTTTCTGACTTACTTCACTCTGTATAACAGGTTCTAGGTTCATCCACCTCACTAGAACTTACTCAATTTTGATGAAGTTACTTGCAGGGAAAGAATGGAGGCTCAGCTGTAGAGAATGCACTTGTGGACACAGTGGGGGAAGGAGAGAGTAGGATGAATGGAGAAAGTAGTATCAACATGTGTGTGTGTGTGTGTGTGTGTATATATATATATATATATATATATATATATATATAAATCCATGTGTAAAATACATAGCTGGTGAGAAGTTGCTATGTAACCAAGGGAGCACATACTGGTACTCTGGGGGGGATCTAGAGGGGTGGACTAAAGGGAGGGGAAAGAGGCTCGAGAGAAAGGGGATATATGTATAATTATGACTGATTCATGTCATTGTATGGCATAAATGAATACAACATTGAAAAGCAATTTTCCTCCAACTAAAAAAATAAATAGAAAAAAAAAATTAAAAGTATGTACACAGAAAAAAAAAAAAAGAAAACAAAAGACTCAGAATAGCCAACATAACGCTGAAAATAAAAAACAAATTTGGAGGACTGACAGCAGTGAGCTTCAAAACTTACTATAAACCTACAGTAATCAAGGCAGCATAGTATTAGAAAAAGAATAGACACATAGCTCAGTGGGACAGAGAGAAAGCCCAGAAATAGACCCACACAACTATAGTCAACTTATCCTTGACAAAAGAGCAAAGGCGATTTAATCAGGAGAAGATAGAAGATAGTCTTGTAAACAAATGTGCTTGGAAACATCTTGACTTGCATAAGCAAAAAATGTATTTAAACACAGACTTTACACTTTAAAAAAAACTAGCTCAAAATGAATCACAGACCTAAAAGAAAACTTTGAAAGTATAACATAGGAGAAAATCTTAAATTTGGTAATAAGTTTTAGATACAGCACCAAAACCACAATTCATAAAAGGAATGATTGATTAGTTGGTCTTTATTAAGTTAAAACCTTCTGCTTTGAAAAAGAGACTGTTTCGCAAATGAAAAGACAAATCACAGATTGGGAGAAAATCTTTGTAAAACACAAATCTGACAAAAGAACTGGTATCCAAAATATACAAAGAACTCTTAAAACTCAACAACAAAAGAAACACGCAGCCCAAGTAAAAATGGGGAAAAGATATGAACAGACACTTTACTAGAAAAGATATACAGGTGGATAATAAGCATATGAAAGATGATCAACATCATTTGTCATTAGGGAACTGCAAATTACAACAACAAGATACCATTATACTATTAGAATGGCTAAGATTCAAAACTGAAAACACCAAATGCTAGGAGGATGTGGAGTAACAGGAACACTCCCTTATTGCTGACTGGAATGCAAAATGGCGCAGCTATTTTAGAAGACAATTTGTCAGTTTCTTACACAGCTAAGCGTATTTTACCATATGACAGAGTAATTGGACTCCTAGGTATTTACTCAATTGAGTTGAAAACGTTTGTTCATCAAAATATGCACATGAAAGCTTGTAACAGCTGTATTTTGATTATTCACCCCAAACTGCAAGAAACCGAGCTGTCCTGTCATGGGTGAATAAATACATCGTGGAAGTGACAGCTGTTCTGTCGTGTCAGACTCTGCAGCCCACTAGCTCCTCCATCCACGCAATTCCCAGGCAAGAATACTGGAGCGGGGAGCCATTCCTTTCTTCAGGGGATCTTCCTCATCCAGGAATCAAACCTGAGCCTCCTGCATTGAAAGCAGATTCTTTACCATCTGAGCCATCAGAGAAGCCGAATAAATCGTGGTACATCCAAACAATGGAATATTTTCAGTGATAAAAAGAAATGAGCTTCCAAGCCACATAAAGCTATGGAGGAAACTTAAATATATATTCCTTGGTGAAAAGAAACCATTCTAAAAAGCTGCCTTCTGTATGATTCCAGTTATATGTCATTCTGGGAAAGGTAAAATAATGAAGACACTAGGAAGGTCAGTGATTGCCAGGAGTTTGGAGGGGAGGTGAAAGGAATGAATAGATGTAGCACAAGGGATTGGTGGTAAAACTATTCAGTATGATTGTGTGATGGTGGATACATGACACTACATATTTGTAAAAACCCATAGAACTTTATGGCACAAAGAGTCAACCTTAATGTATAAAAATTTGAAACAATAATTTAGAATATCAGAGGGTCCCAGGAATGAATGCAGACTGCAATGAGATTCTCACTATATTGTGAAACAACCTTGTGGAAGGGAATGGGGGGAAAGGTGCTGAACTAAGTCATTTGGGAAATGGAATCTGTAAGACTAAAAGCTAAAGGAGCTTCACATAAGCTCTGTACTCATTGATAAAGTTGTTTCTGACAGGGGTGTGTGTGTTCAATCGTTTCAGTCGTGTCTGACTCTTTGCCACCTCATGGACTGTAGCCCACCAGGCTCCTTTGTCCAGGGGATTCTCCAGGTGAGAATATGGAGTGGGTTGCTGTGCCCTCCTCCAGGGACTCTTCCAGACCCAGGGATTGAACTCACACCTCTTACGTCTCCTGCACTGGCATGCAGATCTTTTACCACTAGTGGCAGCTGGGAAGCCCTTCTGATGGGGGTCTAGGTTAACAATTCTGACAACGGTATACATGTGCATTGGAATTGAACAATTCATTAAGTGGATGGGGAATTTTGGGAGGCAGGTTTTTTGACGCTGTTGCAGGAACTTACATAAACAAGCGGAGAAGAATAGAATGATCCATATGGTAATGGATCAGAGTTAGAGATACAAGTAAGAGGTTATGTTTATCTTAAAATAGATAGAGATGGTTACATAGAGAAATATTTATAGATATGTGTATATACACAGGTTAATATAAAATATAGATACTCCTTTGCCCTGTCAACTTAGGGGGTTCAGATGCAATGATACCCTAGTAATGATAAATCCATCTAGTACCCAGATTTTAGTTTCTAATACCATATTCCAGTTAAAGTAATGTCTTAAAACAATGGCTGATTCTTGGACTAGAGGAAGAAATAAAGATGAGCCTGGAGCATCTTGTATTGCCAGAAAATAAGGACATGGTAAAAGAAAAACAAACAACAAAAATTAAAAAAAAAAAAAAAACCCAAACACATTGATAGATACATGTCAAGGGGGCACAGGATTTAACTTAAAGAGCACACAATAGTCAAAGCTGAAACAAATTGAGTTAAAAAATAAAGTAGTATTGGATTATAACCCAAAGTATAAAATAAATATCCACAAGGACATACTGATATAAATAAATATTGGGTAAGTTAATAAATGGAGAAGAGCCAAATTGCCCAGGCAGAAAGATTCCAAATAAATTATGTAGTTACTTCGTCCTCAAGGAGGGAGACAATAAATCCCCAGTCCTTAAATGAAGGCTACACACTTCTTTCCAAAGAGGACACTATAGAAAGAAATGGACAGAGTAACTTTACAGTAGAGAAACCTCATAAGCACTAACTGAACCAGGTGACCAAGATGAACATCAACAACAATAGATCATGTTGATTGCATGCATCCTTGATATGATGTGATTAAAATGAGATTTTAAATTTTTATTTTTAAATTTTATATACCTCGACAGCCTATTAAAAAGCAGAGACATTACTTTGCCAACAAAGGTGTGTCTAGTCAAAGTTTTTGTTTTTCCAGTAGTCACATATGGATGTGAGAATTGGACTATAAAGAAAGTTGAGGTCCAAAGAATTGATGTTTTAGAACTATGGTGTTGGGGAAAACTCTTGAGAGTGCCTTGGACTGCAAGGAGATCAAACCAGTCAATGCTAAAGGAAATCAGTCCTGAATATTCATTGGAAGGACTGATGCTGAAGCTGAAACTTCAATACTTTGGCCACCTGATGTGAAGAACTGACTCATTAGAAAAGACCCTGATGCTGGGAAAGATTGAAGGTGGGAGAAGAAGGGGATGACAGGAGGAAATGGTTGGATGGCATCACAGACTGGATGGACATGAGTTTGAGCCAGTTCCCAGAGTTGGTGATGGACAGGGAAGCCTGGCCTGTTGCAGTCCATGGGATCGCAAAGAGCCGGACATGACTGAGCAACTGAACTAAACTGAACATGAGATTTTACCTCTGTGATCTTCTCTCTCCAAGTCTATGACCCCAGTCTAACCACGAAAAAACATCAGACAAGTTCCAGTCAAGGGACATCCAACAATATACTTTACCAGTATTCCTCAAAAGTGTTAAGGGTTTTAACACTTTAACAAAAACAAGGAAAAGTCTGAAAAAACTGTCAAATCAAGAAGTCTAGGGAGACATGACAATCAAATGTAACATGGAATCCTGAATGGGATTCTGCAATAGAAAAAAGATTGCCAGGTAAAATCAAGGGAGATCTGAGTAAACTGTGGACTTTAGTTGTTAATAATAATAATAATGTATCACTGCTGCTGCTGCTGTTAAGTTACTTCAGTCGTGTCTGACTCTGTGTGACTCCATAGATGGCAGCCCACCAGGCTCCCCCATCTCTGGGATTCTCCAGGCAAGAACACTGGAGTGGGTTGCCATTTCCTTCTCCAATGCTTGAAAGTGAAAAGTGAAAATGAAGTCACTCAGTCGTGTCCAACTCTTCGTGACCCCATGGACTGCAGCCTACCAGGCTCCTCCATCCGTGGGATTTTCTAGGCACGAGTACTGGAGTGGGGTGCCATCGCCTTCTCCTGCTGCTGCTGCTAAGTTGCTTCAGTCGTGTCTGACTCTGTGCGACCCCATAGACGGCAGCCCACCAGGCTCCCCCGTCCTGGGATTCTCCAGGCAAGAACACTGGAATGGGTTGCCATAGCCTTCTCCTAATGTATCACTATTGGTTCATAAATTGTCCAAATACTCCCAGTGGCTCAGCAGTAAAGAATCCGCCTGCAATGCGGGAGACACAGGGTCCATCCCTTGCTTGGGAGGATCCCCTGGAGAAGAAAATGCAACCCACACCAGTATTCTTGTCGAGAAAATCCCATGGACAGAGGAGCCTGGTAGACTAGAGTCCATGGGGTCACAAAAGAGTCAGACGTGACTTAGGGACTAAACAACAATGGGCTTTAGCTAACAATAGTAATGTATCACTATTGGTTTATTAATTGTGCAGACATCCAACACCTAATGTGAGATATTACCAATAGGGAAAATTGTGTGTTAATATGGGAAAACCTATACTATCTGCTGATTTTTTCCTGTAAATCTGAAACTGTATTAAAAACAAGGCCTATTGATTAAAAAGCAGAGTGACATGACTTGTGAAATTCAGGAGATGGCCCAGCCTCCAGGTACCTCACTCCTAAGACCAAGGTCCTTCTGTCACACGCCCTTGCCTTTTGCCATTAGTGACTGATATGAACTATTTCAGTTACGGCCAGTGCTATCTAGAATGAGCTGGAAAGCTCATCACATAAGTCACTCTGTATCTTCTTACAAGTTGGGCCAATTCTGTACCTCCTGCCCACATCTCTGAATGGTTAACAACTGCTCATGGGCAGAAGGGGGACGGGGGAGGGGAGGAGACAGTCTTACCCCCAACAGAGTTTATGGAAGCTCAGGAACATATCCCATATACAACTTAAGCCTCATGTTTATGTCTGGGAATATATTAAATGCCATCTGCCTAACCATTTGCCATGTTATAAATTAAGGCGACATCAACAATGCTCAATGCCAAGGAGCACTCTGCTGTTTTCCAGTTTGATATTAAATGGGTTTTGTTACCAAACTCTCCTTACAAACAAGAAAAGAACAGTTGTAAGCCTTCTGGAGGAGCAGATGGTCCCGGAGGCTTCCCAACGCTGGCTTGCTGTGAAAGTTGCAGGGTTTACATTTTCTTTGCTCTAAGGAGTTGACTGAGTTATGGCTGCTATGGGGGAGAGCGAACATTGGGTGGGGGTGTTTAAACCCTGGCCCTGCCACTTTCTTGCTGCCTGAACTTTGGTAGGTTACTTAACATCTTGGAATCTCAATTTTGTCACCTGTAAAATGGGGGTAACAACATCAACCTCAAGATATAAATAAGAAAACTCAGGGTTCCTCTAACTGCTCTTGAGTTCCAAGGAGGAATATATTTTCCCCTTGACCTAATGCACACACACACTCACACACATAATTGAAACAAAGCTTTCATTAGCAAAGCTAATCCTTGCAACACATGATATACTTCACACTGCTATATTCAAAATGGATAACTAACAAGGACCTATTGTATAGCACATGGAACTCTCCTCATTTTGTGTGGCAGCCTGGATGGGAGGTGGGTCTGGGGGAGAATGGATACATGTATATGTTGGCTGAGCCCCTTCACTGTTCACCAGAAACTACCACAACATTATTAATCAGCTATACACCAATGCAAAATCAAAAGTTTAATGTTTGAAAAAAAAGGAAAAAACACAAAGATTGTTTATTCATTTATGTATTTATTTTTGAAACATAAAAAACACATACTGCATATGTATTGAAAATAAAGTTAGCAAGGTGAAAATAAGCCAGACTTTTCTTGCAAAGTCAGTTTGATTTACGAGGTTGCTTTGACCAAGAGGACTGACTTGACTAATTAGATTGCACCATGTACACATAAATTAAACGTATTCATAAATTAAATGAGTAAAATCAAGATAGTGTATTTAAATACAGGAAAAAGTGCTTGACAGGTGAAAGTTATGCAGTAAATGCTAGCAGATAATACGGTGATCACTGGCATTATTATTGATTGCGGCAAAGTGGTGTGAAGAGGTAGAATATAAAACCACATCCATCTGTTCCCACAAACCCAGTCAGTAGGCTAGTTCTTTCCTAACCTCGAATTCTATCTACTAACAAAGGCAGTAGCATTTTAGTCTTTCCAGTGTCCAGCCCAGTGCAGTGACAGAAACTCCAGGGCTTACTCCCGGAGGAGACTCTCCCCTCTTTCTGTTCCCGCAAGGAGCTGCCTCCCACAAGGTCAGCTTCTCTCTCTTCCTCACTTTCCTACTATTTCAGAGTCCCTAGCAGGACTAACCCCCCATGTCCATGACAATGACCTGCTCTGCTCATGAATGCACCCTGTATTAGAGTGTTTCCTTCCCCATCTCTCTTCCCTCCTCCCCTACCAGTGCTTCTTGGGACCACCTTCAAAACAAACAAACAAACAAACAAACAAACAAACAAACTACTTACTTGCACTCACACTCTTGTCTCAGGGTCTACTTCTGGGAGAACGCATCCTCAGAGAGTCCCCTGCACATAATCCATCCTTAAAGTGCCTGTGAAACCAGCCTCAGGACAGATAGAGGGGTAATAGGACAGGTGGCTCAGTGGTAAAGAATCCTCCTGCCAATGCAAGAGACACAGGAGATGCAGGTTTGATCCCTGGGTTACGAAGATCCCCTGGAGAAGGAAATGGCAACCCACTCCAGTATTCTTGCCTGGAGAATCCCATGGACAGAGGAGCCTAGTGGGCTGCAGTTCTTGGGGTCGCAAAGAGTCAGACAGGACTTAGCACACACCCATGATAACGGCTATGGACATCACTCAATGTGTGGCAAATTATAAATTATTAAAGTAAAAACTAGGAATGTTCAGGCCTGCTCACTGTTCTGTTTAGGACCTATAGACTTACCGAAGCTACTTTCACTCATGCTGGCTCCGGTCCTTGCTGGGAACAAGTAAGGATGATGCACCAGTCCTCGCCTTGAGCAGAGGCCAACCTTGTGGACTTAGCTGCTTTTCCCCTTTGTCATTTCCTCTTTGCATGGATGAAGCCTCTGACCCTACACAGGTCTGAGTGGTGAAAGGCTTCTTCCAATAATGCACGACATCTATCTCTCCATCTTTTTTTGTTGTTTCTTTGCCAACTAAAGTGCTCTGATCTCAAACATGGTGAAAAAATTATTTGCCTATCTTTCTTAAAACATATCTAATACCCTCCAGGTTTAGAAGTGCTAAACCACCCCTTGTATAACTCACTGGAGTGCCCACAAAACTACATTTTCTTCAGACAAAACATATCTTTTATTGGGCTTGTGTCTGTGATAATGATGCAGGTGAATTTTATCATTCCTTTCACCCTACTGGTAATGAACAAATTCACTGCGTATTACTTTGGACTTGATCTCTGGCAAAACACTACTGGAACAAACAATTTGATTTGTCAACACCTTTACAAGGGCTCCTCAATCAATGTCACAAATCCAAATTTAAACAGCAAAGTACATTTGACTGCAAGACCCTAGACTGATTAGAGCTCCGAGTTCAGAGAATTGCTCCAGACAGGGCAGCAATCAGATTATTAACTCCACTTGAAAATACTCTCTGCTGCCCGGGATTAGCATGCATATTTTGATATAGATCGATAAGCAATCTCCTTTCTATAAGAAATGCCTGCAACATTCATTTGGCTGATCAAAGGCAGATATCAGCTGGCTGTGACAGCTAGCTATTGTTTCCCCGCTTTCTTTACAGAAGAGCCTCTATTAAAAAAATTCTCTGGCTCTTTTTCGGCTAATAGTGGAAGCCAACAGAGAATCACAAAATCCCATCTCCTTCTCGACACTGAAACACAATTAGTGCAGCAGGGACTTGAGTCTTTTCTGTGCTAACTTAACCCATTTCCACTGTGCTCACTGACAAGCAATGGTAAGTTTCTTCTCCCTCCCCTCCATCCCCCATTCCCTTCCACTCTGACATTGTTCATGGCTGTAGTGGTCCCAATCTGGGACTGTTAGAAGGATGGGCCCCATCCTTTGGCATCTAGTTGCTTCCTTGATGAGGTCAAAGTTCATATGTGAAAACTCTGATACCGTTTTAAATGAGTTAGCTCAGCTTTAGATTCTGGTTGTGCACACAGAATTGATTCATTGCTTTAAAAGCTGTTATTCAGTCCCTTAACCTTTATCTCTCTCCCCACTTCTTTTCTAAAATATCGTTTTCTTGTTGGAAATAATTTTTATTTGCATTCTCTGCCTGTTTTCTCCACCTCAAACTCTTTTCCCCTCACCTACAGCTTTCTTGTACTACTAGCTCAGTAATGAAAACCTAACTTACACATCAGTTGTTCCCTTCTGTCTGAAGATCCCAATAAATAAAAGCAAGATACAGTCCCTCTCAAGACAGATGGCTAAGGGACAAATGTGGGTTACAGAATAGTTTGCACAGTGTTATTTAGTTTTTATTTAAAAAACAAAATATGCTTGTGTTTATATGTGCCTATATACATATATTCACTACATGTATATGTTTGCTATGTATATGCATACACACACAAACACACCTATATAAACACACAGGCACGCAAACACACATATACGAGAAATCCTACAGTCATTGGTTATAGAAGGATGATTAATGGAGAACTTATGTTCTGCTTCCCTGTTTCTCTTCTCTTAGGATTTTGAAGCTTTTGTGTTATAATTCAGGAAATGAATGACCTTAAGAATGTGAATCAGAAATGTCTCGCATATTCTTACTATGTATATGTTCTGACTTGTTTCTAAGCTTTTTGCCATGATTTGTCAAAATGTTTGTCTTAGATCGTGAAGTCCTTGAAAGCACTTTTTGATGGCTCGCTCTCAGCGAGCACATCACCAGGCTTGTGTCAATAATATGGCAACTGCTAGGTGTATTTGGAGAAGGGAATGGCAGACCACTTCAGTATTCTTGCCTTGAGAATCCCATGAACAACATGAAAAGGCAAAAAGATATGACACTGAAAGATGAACTCCCAGGTCGGTAGTTCCTCAATATGCTCCTGGAGAAGAGAGAATTAACTCCAGAAAGAATGAAGACATGGAGCCAAAGCAAAAACAGTGCCCAATTGTAATGTGACTGGTAATGGAAGTAAAATCTAGTGCTGTAAAGAACAAAATTGCATAGGAATCTGGAATGTTAGGTCCATCAATCAAGGTAAATTAGAAGTGGTCACACAGGAGATGGCAAGAGTGAACAACGACATTTTAGGAATCAGTGAACTACAATGGACCAGAATGGGCAAATTTAACTTAGATCACCATTATATCTACTATTATGGCTAAGAATCCCTTAGAAGAAATGGAGTAGCCCTCATACTCAACAAAAGAGACCAAAATGCAGTATGTGAGTGCAATCTCAAAAATGACAGAATGATCTCTGTTCATTTCCAAGGCAAACCAATCAATATCACAGTAATCCAAGACTATGCCCCAACCACTAATGCCAAAGAAGCTTAAGTTGAATGGTTCTATGATGACCTACAAGACCTTGTAGAACTAACACCAAAAAAAGATATCCTTTTCATCACAGGGGACTGGAATGCAAAAGTAGGAAGTCAAGAGATACCTGGAGCAACAGGTAAGTTTGGCCTTAGAGTACAAAATGAAGCAGGGCAAAGGCTAACAACACACTGGTCATAGCAAACACCCTTGTCCAACAACACAAGAGATGACTGTACACGTGGACATCACCAGATGGTCAATACTGAAATCAGATCAATTATATTCTTCACAGCCAAAGATGGAGAAGCTCTATACAGTCAGCAAAAATAAGACCAGGTGCTGACTGTGGCTCAGATTATGAACTCCTTATTGCAAAATTCAGACTTAAATTGAAGAAAGTAGGGAAAACTATCCACGTATGACCTAAATCAAATCCCTTACTATTATACCGTGGAAGTAACAAATAGATTCAAGGGATTCAATCTGATAGACAGAGTGCCTGAAGAACTATGGATGGAGGTTCATGGCATTGTTCAGAAGGTGGTGATCAAGACCATCCTCAAGAAAGAGAAATGCAAAAAGGCGAAATGGTTGTCTGAGTAGGCCTTACAAACAGCTATGAAAAGAAGAGAAGTGAAAGGCAATATAGAAAAGGAAAGATATACCCATCTGAATGCAGAGTTTCAAAGAATAGCAAGGAGAGATTAAAAAAAAAAAAAAGCCTTCCTCAATGATCAATGCAAAGAAAATAGAATGGGAAAGACTAGAGATGTCTTCAAGAAAACTAGAGATACCAAGGGGACATTTCATGTAAAGATGAGCACAATAAAGGACAGAAATGGTGTGGACCTAATAGAAGCAGAAGATATTAAGAAGAGGTGGCAAGAATACACAGAAAAACTATACAAAAAATATCTTAATGACCCAGATAACCACCTAGAGCCAGACATCCCGGAATGAGAAGTCAAGTGGGCCTTAGGAAGCATCACTATGAGCAAAGCTAGTGGAGGTGATGGAATTCCAGCTGACCTATTCAAATCCTAAAAGATGATGCTGTGAAAGTGCTGCATTCAATATGCCAGCAAATTTGGAAAACTCAGCAGTGGCCACAGGACTGGAAAAGGTCAGTTTTCATTCCAATCCTAAAGAAAGGCAAAGGCAATGTTAAACTAGTGAACAAATGCACTCTTCTCACACGCTAGCAAAGTAATGCTCAGAGTTCTCCAAGCCAGGCTTCAATACTATGTGAACTGAGAAATTCCCAATGTTCAAGCTGAATTTAGAAAAGGCAAAGGAACCAGAGATCAAAATTGCCAACATCTGTTGGATCATCGAAAATGCAAGAGTTCCATAAAAATATCTACTTCTGCTTTATTGACTATGCCAAAGCCTTTGACTGTGTAGATCACAACAAACTGTGGAAAAGTCTTCAAGAGATGGGAATACCAGACCACCTGACCTGCCTCTTGAGAAACCTGTATGCAGGTCAAGAAGCAACAGTTAGAACTGGACATGGAACAACAGACTGTTTCCAAATTGGGAAAGGATTACGTCAAGGCTGTATATTGCCACCCTGCTTATTCAACTTATATGCAGAGTACATCATGCAAAATACCAGGCTGGATGAAGCACAAGCTAGAATCAAGATTGTCAGGAGAAATATCAATAAACTCATATATGCAGATGACACCACCCTTATGGCAGAAAATGAAGAGGAACCAAAGAGCCTCTTGATGAAAGTGAAAGAGGAGAGTGAAAAAGCTAGCTTAAAACTCAACATTCAAATAAAGAAGATCATGGCATCTGGTCCCATCACTTCATGGCAAATAGATGGCAAACAATGGAAACAGTGATAGACTTAATTTTGGGGGGCTCCAAAATCACTGCAAATGGTGACTGCAGCCATGAAATTAAAAGACACTTGCTCCTTGGAAGAAAAGTTATGACCAACCTAGACAGCATATTAAAAAGCAGAGACATTACTTTGCCAGCAAAGGTCCATCTAGTCAAAGCTATGGTTTTTACAGTAGTCATGTATGGATATGCGAGTTGGACCATGAACAAAGCTTAATGCTGAAGAACTGATGCTTTTGAACTGTGGTGTTGGAGAAGACTCTTGAGAGTCCCTTGGAGTGTAAGGAGATCAAATCAATCAATCCTAAAGGAAATCAGTCCTGAATATTCAGTGGAAGGACTGATGTTAAAGCTGAAACTCCAATACTGGCCACCTGATGTGAAGAACTGACTCATTGGAGAAGACCCTGATGTTGGGAAAGATTGAAGGCAGGAAGAGAGGGAGACAACAGAGGATGAGATGGTTGGGTAGCATCACCAACTCAATGGACATGAGTCTGAGCAAGGTCCAGAAGTTGGTGATGGACAGGAAAGTCTGGCTTACTGCAGTCCATGGGGTTGCAATGAGTTGGATACGACTGAGTGACTGAACTGAACTGAACTGAACTGAGGTGTGTGGTAAGAGGGTGGTGACATACTCTGAAGGATTATTTGATTTGTTTTAAAATCTCACAGAATCTGAATGGACTATGGGGAAGTAGAGCTTCAAGGAGTGAAAATACACATTTTAGTATAGCTTAAAATAAATGCACTTGAATAGTGTCATCTGAGGTATACCTGAAACCACACAAATAGATAATATCCAGATTGAAAACTGTAATAAAGAGGTAAAAGTATGCAGTAATATATAATTTTAGAACACTTTAATCTTTGAAGTACTTAAAACACTGAGTATTTCCTTGAAATCTTTCATTTTTCTCTGTCAATATAATATTTGATATATTAAATATTTAAAATATCTCTGAAAAGGGATATAATAAGCCTAAGCTTTGTCCAAGTAACTTCAAATGTGCTGAAAGTGGCATTTAGGGACATCCTTTGAGTTTCTTAAGACAGATATCCTTTATAGGTTTACATTATCCTGGGCTTCCCAGGTGGCACTAGTGGTAAGGAATCTGCCTGCCCATGCAGGAGACACAAGACACGCAGGTTTGATCCCTGGGTGGAGAAGATCCCCTGGAGGAAGGCACAGCAACCCACTCCAATATTCTTACCTGAATAATCCCAAGGACAGAGGAGCCTGGCAGGCTAGAGTCCATGGGATTGCAGAGAGTCAGACATGACTGAGCACAGCACAGCAACTGCAATCTTCCCAGTAACGTGGTGGGCTAATTCCCACCTTGCAGATATTTATTCCCATCTTAGAGATAAGGAAACTGCGGTTCAAATAGCTGAATCAATTACCCATGACTTTCGATTTAGATCTGACTATAGGCTGGGAAGAAGAGAGACTTAAACTTCAATGGCATCTGAAAGCACCTTACACCTTATGATGTAATTAATTTTTAGTGTCAAAAAACCAAGTTGTAAAAGTGGCATTCGTGAAAATCTCTCTTTCTCAGGAATACAACAGAATTGATCCTTATGATTGATGTGGAATCTTGCTTGGAGAGTCATACTTCTAACATACTCATAGGAACTGGAGGACTCTGCCATTTCTGATAAACTTTAGTTATATTGATTTAGAAAATGTTGGACTTCCCTGGCAGCTCAGATGGTAAAGCATCTGCCTTCAATGCAGGAGACCTGGGTTCGATCCCTGGGTCAGGAAGATCCCCTGGAGAAGGAAATGGCAACCCACTCCAGTGTTCTTGCCTGGAAAATTCCATGGATGGAGGAGCCTGGTAGGCTACAGTCCATGGGGTCACAAAGAGTGGGATTTAGGCCCAATAAATAATTACGTTTGATAGAAATGTATATAAACATGACTTGGTAGGGGCATGCTTCCATCTCTTTCTGATTAAAACATGCATCCTGGCTGAACCTCTTACTTATTGGGCAACTTTGGTCAAATTTCTTAACTTCTCTGTGATTTCTTTGCTAAACAGGATGGTAATAATGGTGTCTACCTTGTGTGGTTGCTGTGAGGTTTAAGCAAGATGACATGTGTGAAGTTCTTGAAATAGCACTGGAACATGCTATTTTTAAAATTGTATAGATAACATTTATTTTGTACTCATTTTTAAACTTACTTCAGTTGCATTTCCAGTTTATATATAATTTAACAGACACATTATAGCTTTATGAGTTATTTGCAAAAACTGAGCTGATGTACACACCTTTTCTTAGAGATAAAAAAGCACATAAGGAATGAACATGAGACGCAGGGCCACCTCTGGTAATTACACAACAATTTAGCTCTGTGCAGCCACTATAATAGAAGGCTGTTGCTGTTGTTTAGTCACTAAGTCATGTCCAACTCTTTTGTGACCCCATGGACTACAACTACCAGGCTCCTCTGTCCATGGGATTTCTCAGGCAAGAATGCTCGTGTCGGTTGCCATTTCTTTTTCTGGGGGATCTTCCCAACCCAGGAATCGAACCTGCATCTCCTGCATTACAGGCAGATTCTTTACCACTGAGCCACCTGGGAAGCCCATAATAGAAGGGCTTTATTTCTTTACTTATTTACTCAATAAATATTAGGAGTTATTAGGAACAGCAACAATACATTTCCTCAAGCCTTGGTTTTCTTATCTATCCAATCAGGAGCTAGAAAAAAAAAATGGAGTTTTCTTCTTTTTTGAATGGGTCTTTCTACTTATAACATTTTCTGATTGATTAGGTTGTTTTTCCCTCTGTTGTAAAGACACAAATCTTTAGCTGCAGATATTGAAAATGGCTATATTTGTTCCCAACATTCTTAAATTTTCAAAATAATTTCATATACTTTATCTCTCATGAATCATCCTGAGATGAAGTGAATGCAGAATTATTTAAGAAATATTTATTAAGCATCTACTGTGTGCCAAGGCATCGTGTTAGGTGCTAACATGCCAAAATACTAATGTGTTTGCCCTCTGGAACCTCATAGTCTCATGAAAAATTATTAGTCTAGTTTGAAATAAAGGCATGTAGAAATGAAGCAAATTTCTCTTTAATCATCTAAACCTGGGGCTTCTTCATTCCCAGTTTTGTTCCATGAAGATAGTGGGCTTGTGGGCTGCAAGCCACAAAGGTCTCAGGAAGGAAGGAAAGGCAGGAGGGAGGGAAGGACAGTTTTACTCAGGATCAGTTGACGATGGATAACTGTAACATGGGGCTGGAGTTCTAGCTGGAATTATAAAAGGGAAAACAGTTTAATCATAATCTAATAAACACAATTTAACTAGTATGGGGGACCTGTCCAAATAGTCTGTCCAAGAAGGAAACTATTAGCTTGACCTTTGTCATTCTTGACCTTGATTTGTACGTATTATGCTTGTTTTCATTATGCTCTTACCCCTATAACTTTAGGTTTGAAAATTCAGCTTTCCATGTGCCTGAGCTTATTCCTGAAACCATCAGATATAGCCACCTCAAAGGCCATGGACTTACAAAGGAAAGCATTTTTCATAAGGTCTTGCCATATGAGAACCTAACTGAAGTAGGAACTCACTTCCAAGTAGCAGGTATTAAGGTTCTCTGGACTTCCACGATGCCAATTTACATGTCAGTCATTTTCTTGGCACTCTAAGTGGCAAACCCTCAAAAGTGTCATCATCAGAAAAGACAACAAATTCCCCTTGCCAGGCCAATTGGGTTTTGCTGTCTTGGTGTTGTGTGGTAACTGCCTGCCTTGGGCATTTTCCTAAGCACCTTCCTGCTACAATCTGTTATATATAATGACTTGGCAAATGTATTTCTTCTTCCCTGACTGAGGAAGAAAAATGGTTTTCATTTCTAGTCCAATAATATAGGACTTCTGCAGCAAGAAAAGTGAATCTAACTTTTTGATCCACCTAGTCAAGCCAAAAAGGAGATTAGGATCATGTTACTAACCATCTAGGCCTGTGTCCTATATCAAATCATGGCTTTTTCCTTGTGAGAATGATGCTGTTGACAAGGATTCAGACAATTTAAGGGCACGCCTGATGAAAAATCTCGTTTTTCTCCTTGGCCTGCCACAGATAAATCAAATGCAAAGTTTGTGAGAATCACAATGGGTGTCCCTTTGTGGGGACACGTTCTCCTTCTGAAGTGAAAGATTAAGTGCAAGAGGCAATCCAGATTATTGGATAACTGTAAAAATCAATGAATGAAAAATATTCTTCTCTGTTGAATGGGGTAATTTATTCTCATCAATGGCACAAGAGGTCAGAGAATGGTTCTTGCTTCATTAGCTCCCTCACTGCAAGACAGTTCTGTCTGGGGCCACCCGAGGGACTGTCTATACTAGGACATGGTCAACATCCCTAACTTGTAGTGTTATTGGAAGTAAAAGTTGCTGAAAGACAGTAAATTGCTATGTTTCCTAATACTCAGATGATTTACTTAATGTGTGGGGACAAATGCCATACACTGCCTGGTTTGATTTGGAAAATTATAGTGATTTGTGAGTCTACAAAATAAAGGTCAAGAGTCACATCATCTCGCCCATAGGACTTCCTTCCAAATGTATTTTGGAAGACATTTTCTATAAGTATCCCAGGGTCCAACATATATAAGTTATTTAATAAATGTTTCTTAATGTCTCTACATTAAAAAAAATGTATATTTGTGTTTGGCACATAATAGGTATTCATTAAAAAACAGCTATTTTTAATAAGGAAATTATATCATATGCTATTAATTATAATAATGTGGTTTTTATCCTAAATCTAATCTTTATAATCCAGTGGGAGAAGCATTAGAACTATACATATGATTTCACATACTATGATGCAAGCAAGGATAAATGTATGCACAAAGTATTACAATCACACGGAAGAGAAGAGGGTAGTTGAGGAAGGCCTTATAATGGAGGTAATGGCTGAGCAGATTTGAAAGATGAAGAGGAGTTAGGGAGGTGAGGATGGGTAAGCAGGGAAAAGTATTTCATGCCAAATGAAACTCTGTGAAAAGACACGAAGGCACAAATATTCAGAGTTTGTGTGCCAAACTGTAAGTAAATCAGTTTTGAAAGATTATGGTTTATCTTAATGGCTAAACATTCCATATGCACAATGTGGAAAACAATGTGAATTCTGCTTTTGTTGCATAGTTTTCTATAAATTCAAAATTAGATATAGTTGGCTAATGGTACTCTTAAAGTCTTTTATGTTCTTACTGATTTTCTCTACTTGCTATATTATTAAGAATTATTGAAATCTCCAAATGTTACTGTGGAATTTTTTTGTTTTACAGTTTTATCAGTTTTGTTTCATCTATTTTGAACATCTACTACTAAATGTATAAACTCTTAACATCACAAAAGTATTCCTGATGAAATTAACTTCTTTATCATTACAAAGTTACTTTCTTGTGTTTAGTAATACTGTTTGCTCTGAAATCTACTTTGGCTGGCATTCCTATTGTTTTGCTTTTAGCCTATTTATGTCTATTCAGTGGCTCAGCTAGTTAAGACTCTGCCTGCAATGTGGGAGACTTGGGTTTGATCCCTGGGTAGGGAAGATCCCTGGGTTGGGAAGATCCCCTGAAGAAGGGAAAGGCTATCCACTCCAGTATTCTGGCCTGGAGAATTCCATGGGCTATATAATCCATGGGGTCACAAAGAGTTGGACAGGACTGAGTGACTTTCACTTTCACTTTAAAGTACAGCTATCGTAGGTAGCATATAGTTGGGTTCTTGTTTGTTCATCCAACTTGACAACCTCTGCTTTTTAATTAGACTGTTTAGACCATTTACATTTAATATAATTATTGGCATAATTAATATAAATATATTATTTTACTAGTTGCTTTTTACTGATTTCATTTATTCATATTCATTCTTCCTTCTTTTTCCAAGAGTTTGGTATTAAGTACTTTTTATTACTCCTTTTTTATCTCCTTTGCTGATTTTTTAACTATAACTGTTTTGTTATCTTATTGGCTGCTTTAGAATTTCTGTGCACTTTAAACTTACCACTATCTACCTTCAAGTAATATTATACCAACTCATGTAGCCTAAAAGAACTTTTGAATAATTACCTTCACCCTCGTTTCTCAGTCATTGTGTTATTGTTACCATACATTTTATTTCTATATATGCTATAAACTTTACATCACATTATTAACCTTATATCACATTAGTATCAATTCTCATATAAAGAGTTAGTTATACTTTAAAGATACTTAAATAACAACAAGAAAAAAAACTTACATATACATATCCATGTGGTTACCATTTCTGGAACTCTGAATTTGTGTGTGTGTATAGATCCTTATTCCCATTTGGTACCACTTCTATCTGCCTGAAAGACTTACTTTAATGTTTCTCACACTGTGAGTCTCCTCCAAGATTTTGCTTTTCTGGAAAAAAACAAACAAACTGTTTTTACTTTACATATTAAACTTTATATTTTATATAACAGTTTCAGATTCACAGAAAAATTGTGAAGATAGGTGGGAGGTGAGATAGAAAGAGAGAGAAACTAGCACTTAAAGGATACCATTTGAGTTGCACTAGCTATAGTCCGAAAAATACAGTTCAGATCCAGTACATGGGAATGACAGTGGAGAGGAAAGGTAGACTTCAAAAATGATTAGAAAGTGCATGTGATAGGAATTGTGGGTTGGCAGCCAAATGACTGTGGTGGTGATGAGCTTATCCATCTATGTCCTCTCAGGAAAACATGAACCACTTTGGATTTTTAAGCCAAGAGGAGTGTAGCTCAAGGTATTAGTTATAACATTTTGGGGAAAGCTGGAACATCAAAACAGGAAATAGATGTTATCTGGAAACTGCAAACCTACTACTGCCTCTGGGATGGAGCCCAAAAACCCCAATTCACTGCTCCTGTTACTGGAAGCATAAACTTCTGGTGCTAACCAGTGACCTATGCTGTTGACCCTAATGCTAGCGGAGCTGTTGCTGAGATGCTGCTGGAAAGCCAGATGCTGAAGCTGTGAGAGTCACCTCTGCTACTGTTTGCAGAAGTGTCACCGGACGTAGACAAGCTTCTAGCTTGTCTCTGCCTTCTACCCTGTCGAGAATGCTGCCTCCTGGAACCAAGTAGGCAAGGAGATTTAAGTAAAAAGAATTTGCAGACTTTCAGATTAAGAGGTACAGAGCAAACAGAAGAATGGATATGAGATGAGAGGCCACAATATATGATATATATTTGGCATAGAAAGTAAGAGATGGGGGTATGGTTTCTATTTGTGCTGAAGAAGGAGATACTGGAAAGTTATCCCAGGGATCTATCAGTTATATCATGTTTCTTGCTCCATAGGAAGGCTAAAATCATCTCTCAGCTCAAAGAGAGAAAACGTGGTGCCAGGACTGAAAAAGTGCACAGTTCTAAATGGGTCAGGCCACCATTACATGCTTTCCTGTCATAACAGGTAATTGCAATTAAGGCTTCCCTGATGGCTCAGTGGTAAAGAATCTGCCTGCCAATGTAGGAGACACAGGTTCAGTCTCTGGGTTGGGAAGATCCCCTGAAGAAGGAAATGGCAACCCACTCCAGTATGCTTGCCTGGGAAACCCCATGGACACAGGAACCTGGAAAGCTACAGTCAACAGAGCTGCAAAAGAGTCAGATATGAATTAGGGACTCAACAACAATTGTAATTAAATAATTAAGTGAGACTATAAACTCTGTGAGGGTACAGTGTGTTTGCCTTGCATGGATACATGTTAAGTAGCTTAGCCGTATTTGACTCTTTGTGACCCTATGGATCGTAGCCCTCCAGGCTCTTCTGTCCATGGGATTCTTTAGGAAAGAACGCTGGAGTGGGTTTCCATTCCCTCCTTCAGGAGAATCTTCCCAAGCCAGGGATTAAACCCGTGTCACTTACATTTCCTGCATTGGCAGGTGGGTTCTTTACCACTAGCGCCATTTGGGGATCTGTGTTTGCCTTGGTTACACCTATATCTCAGCATCTTTAATAGTCTATAGTATAGTATAGTGTTAGTTGCTCAGTTGTGTTCATCTCTTTGCAACCCCATGGACTGTAGCCCACCAGGCTCCTCTGTCCATGGAATTCTCCAGGCAAGAATACTGGAGTAGGTAGCCATTCCCTTCTCCAGGGGATCTTCCCAATCCAGGGATCAAACCCGGGTGTCCTGCATTAAAGGCAGATTCTTTACCATCTGAGCCACCAGGGTAGCCCCTTTAATGGTCTGCTGCTGCTACTAAGTCCCTTCAGTTGTGTCGGACTCTTAGCGACCCCATGGACTACAGCCCACCAGGCTCCTCCGTCCATGGGATTTTCCAGGCAAGAGTACTGGAGTGGGTTTCCATTGCCTTCTCCACTTTAGTGGTCTAATACATAGTAAATACTCAACAAATATTTGTTAACCAAGTGCATGAGTGATTGTTGAATGAATCCTGTTAGGGAGACTGGACACATAGGTAAAACAAAGAAAACTGTCACCCAATAGTTGCAATAGGACAGAAGAGATTGCAAAACTCTGGATGGTCAAATGGATCTGAAGGTGAGAGAATGTCGTGAGTGAGGGGGAACTGGAGAAGCCTTGCATAGAGTGTATCTGTGTGTCTGGAGCTGAACTGAACAGGAGGGAGAGGCAGGTCTTGGCCTTTCTCTGGAAACTCCTATGAAGGAGAAACTTAGTGAAAAGAGTACCAGGCCACTTTGTGTACAGGACGTTCTATATTTCTTCTCTTGCCATCTAGAAAAGAATGACTCCCTGTTTTCATTGGTAAATACAGAGACTTTTCCTACGATGAGAGCAGAGGCTTTGCGGTGATTAATTTTAGTTTGGATTATGGATATGTAATAATAAAGGCCATTTAAAAACTGATTATAGATGTTTATTTTTAAAGCACTAAAATGCTGAAACCCCATGCTCAACTAGAGTAAAAAGCTTAATTAAAAGCAGAACCTTTCTAAAGGGCAATCGAACCTAGTATCCATATAAAACCCCCACACTGGGCATAGGAGACACCAACAACCCAAAGGCCAACAATAAATGCACCCCATAAAACCAGAAATAAAATGAGCTCTGTCTGAGGCATGCAGCAAGGGGAGGGGCGGCCCCTCGGCGGTATAATTGTCCAGCCCTCACCTCATTGAGGCCAATTACCTAGGGGAGGATTAGAAACTGACCTGGAGGTGACCACTTGTGCTTTAAAGTGGAAATCCAAAGTGGAAAGAGCTTGCTCAAGGGATGAGGGCTGGAGGTGTGACAAGACCCGGGGGCATGGGCACTGAGGAGTGTTCTGGCTCCTTCCGCCCTCACCTTCCCAGGAGAGGCACCCTGGATTTTCTGACTCACCCGGTGATGAGGTCAGCAATCCCTGTCCACACTGTAGGACCTGCTGGAGTCAAGAGCTGGATTTAAGGAAAATGCCAGGGAGCCCTGTGAGCACACAGAAGGCAGTGCCACGAGGTAGGGTAAAGGGGAATGAATGGAAAGACTCACTCCCCAGTGTGTGGTCCCAGGATGGCAGCCTCAACACTACCTGAGAGCTGGTTGGACACACTCAGGCCCCTCTCCAGAACCACTGAAGCAGAATCTGCATTTGAAGGAGATTCCAAGGTGGACCAAGACTAAATAAAAATGCTCCCCACATCTGTATCATGGCCATGCTTACCCCAGCATCCCCAGCTCTGAAGAGGGAATATAGAGGAGGAAGAATGAGCTGTGCAGATCAGAAAGGGCCTTCAAAAGGCAGATATGTCAGATTAATGTTAGGGGAAATGACAGAGATGTACCTGCTGTGCAGATTAAAAGAGTTGCTACAAAAGGAGACCCAAGATCCACACACCTCCACCTCCCACAATCTCTAGAAAATAAACAACCGACGCATATAGGTGGAGCTTACAAGTGTGACTCAGAGTCAGACTGCCCTGGGATTTACCAAAATGCCACTGCTTGGTTGGTAGTCTAGCAAATTATATCACCTTTTCGTGCCCTAGTTTCCCCATCTGAAACATGGGGATGTTATAGGATATTACTTGAGTCAAGACATAATGTGTAGAGAACAGTGCTTTCTCCCAGCCAAGTGCTGTGTAAATGATAACCACTCTGTTATTATCTTATGTAGCGTCCTGGAGATTCACTGAAATAATGCACTGAAAGGAACAACAGCATTACTTACCTTGTTGAGTTGCCAAGTACCTAAGACAAGAGACCTGAAATGGGTCTACAGAGGAGTAAGGATTTAAGAGCAATTTATGGATGTCATCGTTGCTGCTGCCATTATCGTCATTGTTTGAGGACCATGTCCACAAATCATGCCCCCCCATTAAATATCCTGAGCATCCACAAGGCCCACCCAAAGTTCTGCAGATGAAATTCTCAGCAGAGCTAATATATAAAAGCAAACCCATACCCCTCCACACACGCACACACATGCGTACATGTGCTCGCACACACAAACACACCACACAAACACATCATATTTAACTCCCTGGCAGCTAAGTGCCAGGTGAGAAATGACCTTCGTGGGAAGAGATGGGATGATAAGGACACAGGTAGAGCATCTGACCACACAGTCAAGGAAAGCTAACTTGAAGCAGCAATTCTACAGTAGATCCTACAGAAGAATGAGAAATAGCATCCGTTTCTTTCCAGGAGGGGCTCTCCGGACATCCAAGCTTACTTGCTCTCTGAAGGAACGCTTGGTTGGAAACTCTGCTCGAAAAATATTCTACAAGAAAGTGCTATGTTCAGAGGGGTCTTCTGAACCCCTGGCCTTCCCAGGATTCTCTTTCCTTCCAAAGCCCTTCCTATAGACGGAAGCGTTCATGCAATCCTGAAAAGCTCCCTCAGAGCAGAGAAGGTTGAGGATGACCTTATATAAGAGGAGCTCAGGCTCAGAGGAATGAAGTGATTGGCAAGGGTCACATGGCCCGCTGGAGCTCTGGTCACATGTTTTGAGCCCTCACTTAGGACAACACTACCCCGGATAATGTTTATTCAGCCATCTATCCAGTGACCCTCCCCACTGTATGCTCTGGTGAACAGGGATTCTGTTTCCTTCCATTGCTATTGTCCCCAGAATCTAGTGGGCTTTGTTGGTGGCTCAGACGGTAAAGAATCCACCTGCAATGCAGAAAACCTGGGTTCAGTCCCTGGGTTGGGAAGATCCCCTGGAGAGAGGAATGGCAACCCACTCCAGAATTCTTGCCTGGAGAACTCCATGGACAGAAGAGCCTGGTGGGTTACAGTCCATGGGGAGCAAAGAGTTGGATACAACTGAGTGACTAACACTTTCACTTTCTAGCATCTAGTACAATGTTCTATATACACATACTTCTTAATGTATATTCAGTCAATAAATCTCGGATACACTCTTAAGCTGGACTCTATCACCCAGCAGCGTAGAGAATCCTGGCACTGCCCTTAGAAAAAAGCACTAGAGTAAAGGGACACTCAGGGGACTGACACAGCTGTCTGTGTTTGGCAAAGTCACTTTGAGTAGATATCCGCCAGTGCGCCCCACTGCAGGATAATAATAATATTAACTGCTCACGACTGAGTCTAAAGCCCTGTGCCATGAAATAGACATGTTTTGTCTCACAGCAGCCATGAATTGGAGATATGATCCCCATTTTACTTGTGTGACAACTGGGCTTCTGAGAAGCAAATAACTAGAGGTCATGGAGTTAATGATGGAGGTGCTAGTCCAGGAGAGGTCTATCTTATTCTGAGCTTGTTTTCTTTCCATGCACGAAACTGTCTGGTGAGAGGTGCTGTTAAACTTGCTGGGCTTCTAGCAAATTTCCATCACATCTCCATTAACCATAGGCCATTGCTATGGTTAATGTATAAGAGCAAACTGCTGTTGGAAAATTTTCCTTTCAGAGGCTGGCCTCTCTCAGAAACTATCTCCTGATGGATGTAATTGTCAGGGCACAGGGGACCAACCCTCCCACCACCGTCCACCCAGCTATCTCTCCACTACACAAAAATTTGTTGACACTTCCTAGTGGCTGGTAGTGTGCCTGTGAATGTGTGTGTGTTTGGGAATGGGCTGTGGATTAGGGTGGGGAAGCAAGAAAGCTAGTAAAGGCAACGTATTTCCTGCCTCCTAGGATCCTGTAGTCTAGGTTAGAAAGAGATAAACATAATTGTGATAATACTAACAATAACTGTGCTAAGTTGCTTCAGTCATGTCTGACTCTTTATGACTCCATGGACTGTGGGCTGCCAGGCTCCTCTGTCCATGGGATTTTCCAGGCAAGAATACTGGAACGGGTTGTCATCTTCTTCTCCAGAGGATCTTCCTGACCCAGGGATCGAACCCGTGTCTCTTACATCTCCTGCACTGGCAGGTGGGTTCTTTACCACTAGCGCCACCTGGGTCAGGAAGATCCAGGCTGAGGATGATAAGAGACCAATAGGTCCTTCCCAGGGGAGGGGGATTTCAATAAACTCGGTTAAGGCTGTTGCTGCTGCTGCTAAGTCGCTTCAGTCATGTCCGACTCTGTGTGACCCCATAGACGGCAGCCCACCAGGCTCCCCCATCCCTGGGATTCTCCAGGCAAGAACATTGGAGTGGGTTGCCATTTCCTTCTCCAATGCATGAAAGTGAAAAGTGAAAGTGAAGTCGCTCAGTCGTGTCCGACCCTCAGCGACCCCATGGACTGCAGCCTACCAAGCTCCTCCGTCCAGGGGATTTTCCAGGCAGGAGTACCGGAGTGGGGTGCCATTGCCTTCTCCGCTGTTAAGGCTACAAGGAAATTTTCTGAAGGAGGAGCCTGCATTTGAGGTGGACATTAGGGTACAAATTAGATTTTGGTAGGTAGAAAAATATAGAATAAAAAAAGAGCATCCTAGCCAGAAAGGAAAACACAGGCAAATAAAAAAGTGAATGTCACAGGTGAAGGCCTCTGATGGATTATGGTTCCCTCGCTGGTCTGCCTTAGTCTTGAGACTGTTCAGTTTTAATTACTCTTTAGGGTTAAAAACAGAGAGGTCCACTTACAGTACTGGTACAGTACTAGGAAAAAAATGCCGTATTCAGGCCTATGAACTTCTGTCTGCTTGGAAAAGGAACTGAAGAGAACTGTACACCAGGAATTGGGGAAGGAAATGTCAACGCACTCCAGTGTTCTTGCCTGGAAAATCCCAGGGACGGGGGAGCCTGCTGGGCTGCCGTCTATGGGGTCGCACAGAGTCGGACATGACTGAAGTGACTTAGCAGCAGCAGCAACAGCCTTAACAGAGTTTATTGAAATCCCCCTCCTCCTGCAGCAGCAGGACGCCAGGAATACGCACTACTAGAGTGGATGTTAGAGCAGGAACAGGAGTGACAGTGATACTACTGCCTCCTTCCAAATCCAGGGGACATAACTAATCGATAACAGCATTGCTTCAGAAGCCTTTCACACCAGCACTTCCCCACCCGCTAGCAGTTGACAAGAGTTTGTATACAAACTGCATCCCCTTTGCCCTCCCTGTGACAATGCATAAGGTACCCAGGGAGAAGTCTCCAGGAGTCAGATGATTAGGGTTTGAGTCCTAGATTTACTACTTCCTGGCTTTGTCACCTTGGGTTATTGGGCTGATCCTCTGAACTAAGTGCGTGAAAAATGAAAATGTTAGTCGTTCAGTCATGTCTGACTCTGAGACCCCATGGACTGTGGCCCACTGGGCTCCTCTGTCCGCGGAATTCTCCAGGCAAGAATACAGGAGTGGGTTGCCATTTCCTTCTCCAGGGGACCTTCCCTACCCATGGATCAAACCTGGGTCGCCCACATTGTAGGCAGAGTTTTCACCCTCTAACCACCCATCTGCAGATGGGAAGGACATTTTCTGGATACTATAGTAGAGACAGTGCTACATGTTTGCTTAATCCTATTTTCTTCTCTTTGTGGATGCATAGAGACCCCACTCCAGTACTTCTGCCTGGAGAATCCCATGGATGGAGGAGCCTGGTAGGCTGAAGTCCATGGGGTCGCTACAGTTGGACACGACTGAGCGACTTCACTTTCACTTTTCACTTTTATGCACTGGAGAAGGAAATGGCAACCCACTCCAGTGTTCTTGCCTGGAGAATCCCAGGGACGGGGGAGCTTGGTGGGCTGCCGTCTATGGGGTTGCACAGAGTCGGACATGACTAAAGCGACGCAGCAGCAGCAGCAGCAGCAGCAGAGAAACAGCATCCTCTAGCCTCCTCTGCAGTTGAATGAGGCCAGGTGTCTGATCTGGCCAGTGGAATGCAAGATGGAAGGGACATATGCAACTTTAGGCTTAATCCTAACCTCCAGGTCCTCTGTCCTTTCATCTGCAGACTGCTCCCTCTGCAGACTCTGAGGCTCTTGGATAAGGAAATCAGCTCAGGTGGAAGCAGCCCGAGTGCCTGAGTCATCGCAGGGAAGGCTTCCCATCACACTCTCAATTAGAGTTTATGTGAATGAGAAATCAGCTCCCATTTGATTAAGCTAATGAGACTTTGGAGTTTGCATGGCAGTTACCACTCCCTATCCCAACTATTGGGCTTCCCAGGTGGTACTAGTGGTAAAGAACCCAACTGCCAGTGCACGAGATGTTCGATTCCTGGGTCAGGGAGATCCCCTAGAGGAGGGCATGACAACCTACTTCAGTACTCTTGCCTGGAGAATCCCATGAACAGAGGAGCCTGGCAGGCTGCAGTCCATAGGGTCACAAAGAGTAGGACATTACTGAAGTAACTTAGCATGCATGAATGTACATCCCAGCTCTTAAAGTACAAACACATGACTTCATTTGAGTGTTTAAACAGCTCTTTCTGGAAGGTATATTTCTCCCTATTTTGCTATTTCATTGGTGACAAAACCATGGCTCAAAGAGTTCAGACAATGACCCTAGTGCTCTGCTTTGGAAGGTGATGGAGTTTGAAAGCCACCTCCACTTCCAAAGACCTTAATCTTTATTCAATACTTGGAATCTTACAAGTAAGCCCCATAGGTAGTACAAGAATTTGAGGTTTGATGAGTTCATGGAGAGGAACAGATTTATAAACATTTAAGAAGGAAATGTGCAGAGGATGGTTATGACAGTAATCGTGAAAAGACAGGGCAGGCCAGTTTTACCCACTGGAGAAGCAGCCTGAGTTCAGATGGTCCCCAAAGCTCAGATGTACAGAAGGAAGGGTGAGGAAGCCTCAGAAGCAGAAACCCTGCACCCCTGAGGAGTCAGTGGGATTGGGAGAGGGGTGGGCTGGGAGAGGGTGAGCAGAATAATTATAATGGCACAGCAGTAAATGAGCATACTTTTAAGTATCAGCCTGATTTACAGGTTCCACCCACTTAATTGCTTCTTTCATAAACTGTGCACATTCCATACATCATGGGAAAACATTAAAGAAAGAATCCTCAAGTAAAATATTAAAGGCAAATGGCCTCTTCAAGGGACAGCCACCCACTGCTTCCCAGTGTGGCCAGGTGTGGGGTCTGAACGGGCAGAGACCTTACGTGGGAGTGACTTCTCTCCCCCACCTCTCTGAGGCTGGCCAAGCCATGCCTGAGTCTGAAGGAACAGTGAGGGGACCTGTGGCCCTCAGCTGCAGTCCTGGCTTCTGGCCTTGTTCCCATTTGCCAAGATTAATAAAGCCTCCCCAAGCAGGCAAAGCTTTGCACAGGAACTTCGCTTCAAGCCCAGCCCTGCAATTATGAAAAAGGACCTCATCATAAATCCCCCAAGGTGATCATAGCTTGGCATAGAGGAAACCTTGTTGGGCTGTTCAAAGACTTGAAAGATGCTGCCTAAAGAGGATTTTGGTTTACTTTAAAAAGCTGTAAAACTGTCCCTCACATCTTTAGGCCTGAGTATCTGTGCATTGTCAACCATAAAAACAAGAAAAGTGGATCTTCTGCTTCACACTGGAGGATGTTATTAAGCTGCTTTCTGTAATCGATCGATAATCTTTTTCCTGACCACCTACTACGTGCACCACTCTCTTAGGCAGTATGGAGAATGAGACATGGTTTCTACTTTTAAGGTGTTTTAAACTTGGGAGGGGGCTTCCCAAGTGGTGCTAGTGGTAAAGAACCAACCTGTCAATGCATGAGACGTAAGAGACACATGTTCGATCCCTGGGTTGGGAAGATCCCCTGGAGCAGGGCATAGCAACCCACTCCAGTATTCTTGCCTGGAGAGACCCATGGACAGAAGAGCCTGGCGGGCTACAGTCCATAGGGTCTCACAGAGTCAGACATGACTGAGGCAACTTAGCATGCACATCCGCCAACTTGGGAGAAGTAAAAAACACAGGTAGCATTCAGCAATCATTCATGCAATTATTGGAGACTTCGATGGACCACTCAGTGTGAGGCACAGGGTAGATACGCAGATGGAGAGAGGGGAAATATTTTAGTTCAGGCTTCTGTAATCCATTATCATAGACCAGGTGGTTTATGCACAACATTATTTATTTTTTTCATTTTAAAGGCTGGAAGTCAGCATGGTCAGATTCTGGTGAGAGCATGTTTCTGAGATGCAGACTGTTTAGCCTTCACTGTGTCCTCATATGGCAGAGAAGGCACCAGACAACGCTTTGGGGTCACTTCATAAGGGCACTATGGGTCCTTGTTCATGAAGGGTCTTGTCCTTGTCCATAAGGGTCTTGTTCATGAAGGCCCCACTCTCAAGACCTAATCACCTTTAAAAGCCTGACCTCCTAACACTATCACATTGGGGGTTGGAATTCCAGCATATAAATTATTTTTTGGAGGGGACACAAACATTCAGTCCATTGCAGATAGCTGTGGGAACATATAACTACTCTTGTGATGGTAAATGTTTAATAACCTGCTCACAGGGAAGGAAGAAGATCACTGGTTTGTAGTCTTTGCTGTGGTATAAATACTCCCCATGCTTTGGCCACGTGATACAAACAGCCAGCTTGTTGGAAAAGACCCTGATGCTGGGAATGATTGAAGGCAGAAGGAGAAGAGGGTGACAGAGGATGAAATGGTTGGATGGCATCACCAATGCAATGGACATGAACTTGGACAAACGCCAGAAGATGGTGAGGGGCAGGGAAGCCTGGCAAGCTGCAGTCCATGGCGTTGTGAAGAGTTGGATACAACTTGGCAACTGAACAATGAAAAACAAATACTTTCAACATGGATACAGCCAATGTCAGGCTACCAGAGTGATGCCACTGAAAGGAGGGTTGGGAAGATATTGCACAGTAGGATCTCTTTTGAGCTCAACATAATGAAAAACTAGATTGCATGGTACATACAGTCAATATCTTGCAGTATGGAGGAGGAGGAGGATTTCCTCCTCCAGAGGAGTAGACTTTCATTCAGGAAAGGGTTCTTTGGCCAACACAGATAGGACCTAGACATTCAGGATGAACAAGCTTGGCAGAGGATGAAGAAAGACTTTCTAGACCTACTGTTGTTCATTCGCTCAGTTGTGTCCAACTCTTTGAGACCCATGGACTGCAGCATGCCAGGCTTCCCTGCCCTTCACCATCTCCCAGAGTTTGCTCAAACTCATGTCCATTGAGTCAGTGATACCATCAAACCATCTCATCCTCTGTTGTCCCCTTCTCCTCCTGCCTTCAATTTTTCCTAGCATCAGGATCTTTTCCAATGAGTCAGCTCTTCACATCAGGAGGCCAAAGTATTAGAGCTTCAGCATCAGTCCCTCCAATGAATATCCAGGGTTGATTTCATTTAGGATTGATGGATTTGATCTCCTTGCTGTCCAAGGGACTCTCAAGAGTCTTCTTCAACACTATGGTTCGAAGGCATCATCAGTTCTTCAGTGCTCAGCCTTTTTTATTGTCCAGATCTCACATCCATACATGACTACTGGAAAAACCATAGTTTTGATTAGATGGACCATTTTAGGCAAAGTATCATCTCTCCTTTTAAATATGCTGTCTAGGTTTGTCATTGCTTTTCTTTCAAGGAGCAAGAGTCTTTTAATTTCATGGCTGCAGTCACCATCCACAGTTATTTTGGAGCCTAAGAAAATAAAGTTAGTCACTGTTTCCATTGCTTCCCCATCTATTTGCCATGAAGGGATGGGACCAGATGCCATGATCTTAGTTTTCTGAATATTGAGTTTTAAGCCAGCTTTTTCACCCTCCTCTTTCACCTTCATCAAGAGGCTCATTAATTCCTCTTTGCTTTCTGCCATAAGGGTGGTGTCATCTGCATACCTAAGGTTATTGATATGTCTCCCTGCAATCTTGATTCCAATTTGTGCTTCATCCAGCCAGGCATTTCACATGATGTACTATGCATATAAGTTAAATAAGCAAGGTGACAATATACAGCCTTGAGGTACTCCTTTCCCAATTTGGAACTAGTCCATTGTTCCATGCCCAGTTCTAATTGTTGCTTCTTGACCTGCATACAGATTTCTCAGGAGGCAGGTCAGGTGGTCTAGTATTCCCATCTCTCTAAGAATTTTCCACAGTTTGCTGTGATCTACACAGTCAAAGGTTTTAGCATAGTCAATGAAGTAGAAGATTTTTTTTTCTGGAATTCTCTAGCTTTTTATATGATATAATGGGTGTTGGCAATTTGATCTCTGGTTCCTCTGCCTTTTCTAAATCCAACCTGAACATCTGTAAGTTCTCAGTTCACATATTGTTGAAGCATAGCTTAAAGGATTTTGAGCATTACTTTGCTAGCATGTGAAATGAATGCAATTGTGCAGTAGGTTGAACATTCTTTGGCATTGCCTTTCTTTGGGATTGGAATGAAAACTGACCTTTTCCAGTTCTGTTGCCACTGCCAAGTTTACCAAATTTGCTGGCATATTGAGTGCAGCACTTACACAGCATCATCTTTTAGGATTTGAAATAGCTCACCTGGAATTCCATCACCTCAACTAGCTTTGTTCACTGTGATGCTTCCTAAGGGCCACTTGACTTCATACTCCAGGATGTCTGGCTCTAGGTGATTGAATACACCATCATGGTTATCCGGGTCATTAAGATCTTTTTTGTACAGTTCTGTGTATTCTTGCCACCTCTTGTTAATATTTTATGCTTCTGTTAACTCCATGCCATTTATCTCCTTTTTTGTGTCTATCTTTGCATGAAATGATCCCTTGGTATCTCTAATTTTCTTGAAGAGATGAGATATCAACAAAAGCAAAGAAACAAAGACAAGAATGGATGAAGGGTTAATGTGTTACTGGAAACAGATTGAATTGGGAAGCCAGAACACCAAAAGGCCAGAGAGCAGGTTTCGAAATTGTGGCCTAAATTCTGTGTGCCATCTTGGCTAAAGAAGAAGATTTGGTTACCTTGGAGGCCCACAGGAGTCCATTCTGGTTCAGGTAACCAAAGCCTGCCATGGTACCATGGATGTGTTCCCCATGACACGAATCAGTTCCAGGGTAAATGGCATGTCTAAAGCCATGTCTAATGATGGTGTGTCTAATGATAATTATAGTAATAGCGAACACTTATGAGCATCTGTTTCATGTCAGAAATGTACAAACTGCTTCCCAGCTTATTTATTACTCAAAACCTAATGAGTAGGTTTCCCTAGTGGTCCAGTGGTTAAGAATCCACCTTGCAATGTTAGGGCCACCAGTTCGATCCCTGGTCCAGGAAGATCCCACATGCTGTGGAGCAACTAAGCCCATGTACCACAGCTCCTGAGCCTTGCACTTAGAGCCTGTGCTCCACATCAGGAGACACTGCCGCAATGAGAATCCCTCACACCACAACTGGAGAGTAGCCCCCACCTCCTGTAACTAGAGAAAGCCTGCACAGCAGTGAAGACTCACCACAGATTTAAATAAATTAATAAACAGCCTAAAGAAATGAGTGCTCATTATCAGAGAAATGCAAATCAAAACCACTATGAGGTACCATTTCACACCAGTCAGAATGGCTGCAATCCAAAAGTCTACAAGCAATAAATGCTGGAGAGGGTGTGGAGAAAAGGGAACCCTCTTACACTGTTGGTGGGAATGCAAACTAGTACAGCCACTATGGAGAACAGTGTGGAGATTCCTTAAAAAACTGGAAATAGAACTGCCTTATGATCCAGCAATCCCACTGCTGGGCATACACACTGAGGAAACCAGAAGGGAAAGAGACTCGTGTTCCCCAATGTTCATTGCAGCACTGTTTATAATAGCCAGGACATGGAAGCAACCTAGATGCCCATCAGCAGATGAATGGATAAGAAAGCTGTGGTACATATACACAATGGAGTATTACTCAGCCATTAAAAAGAATACATTTGAAGCAGTTCTAAGGAGGTGGATGAAACTGGAGCCTATTATATAGAGTGAAGTAAGCCAGAAAAAAAAACACCAATACAGTATACTAACACATATATATAGAATTTAGAAAGATGGTAACAATAACCCTGTGTACGAGACAGCAAAAGAGACACTGATGTATAGAACAGTTTTATGGACTCTGTGAGAGAGGGAGAGGGTGGGGAGATTTGGGAGAATGGCATTGAAACATGTATAATATCATGTATGAAACGAGTCGCCAGTCCAGGTTTGATGCACGATACTGGATGCTTGGGGCTGGTGCGCTGGGACGACCCAGAGGGAGGGTATGGGGAGGGAGGTGGGAGGAGGGTTCAGGATGGGGAACACAGGTATACCTGTGGCGGATTCATTTCGATATTTGGCAAAACTAATACAATATTGTAAAGTTTAAAAATAAAAAAAAAATTAAAAAAAAGAAATGAGTGCTATCACTAAACCCATTTTACAGGTCAGGAATCCAAGGCAGCAAAAGCTTAGGTAATTGTCAGGACCCCCTTGCCTGCGATCACACAGCTCATAATGACAAAAATAAGATTTGACCCCAAGCAGCTTGGCTCTGAGTCTTCCCTCTTAACCACTCTTGTTTTTTCCTTTTATTGTCATTTCTTTTTTCTTTTCTTTCTCTCTAAACTTTTAAACATTTATTCAACAAGGAGCCCTCATACCAATTACCTATCTTTAGCAATCATTACTTCATGGTCAATCTCATTTTACCCTAACCTTCTCACTCCTCAGTTATTTTGAAGCAAATCCCAGGCATATGTAATTTGATCCATAAATATTTTAGTATGTATCTCTAAAATATAAAGACTCATAAAACACACACATAATACCACTTTTGCAGTCAGAATTGACAATGAGTTTTAATTACATTCAATAGCCAATCAGTAGTCACATTTCTCCAGTTCTCTCATAAATACTGCATAAAAGTAAATATGTTTTTATTTAAATTTGGATCCATGCAACATTCATGCATTGTATTTGATTGCTCTTTACAACTATTTTAAGCTACACTTTTGCACTTCATTTGTAAAAGAAACCATATTATTTGTCATATGTGTTTCCCACAATTTGGATTTTACTGTTTATATCTCCATGGCGTTTTTGAAGATTTCCTCTGCTCCCTACATTTCTAGTATGTTGGTAGCTATTTCTAGAGATCTGAACATATTAAATTTTTTCAGTAGGAATTTATATGCAATAAAATCTAAATTAAGCATAAAACTTGAGCTTCCTGACCGCCAAGGCAAAGAAATCTAAAGAAGCTACATAGTGCTTGTTACACAATAACAGGAAGCATAGCAAATCACTAGGAAAAGGGGCTTTTCAGAGCTTTGATCTCAGTAAGCAACTTAGAATACAGAAATTTAAAAGGACATTGAAAGATAAATAGAGTATATTTTTAAAGCCTTTTACTAAAATTTCAGAGACTCTTGCTAATTTTTTTTTTTTTTTTACCTTCACTCATTTCCCTCACTGCTTACCCCTGCCTGTGGAAACCACCATTCTGTTCTCTGTACTTAAGAAGAGTCACTTAAAAAACAAAACAAAACATCATCAAGGTTACTTCTTAAGAAATGTATTCTTCCAATGGGAGGCACCTAAAATCTGTCTTTCTTTCTGGGATCTTAGCAGTCATTGATAATTAGTACCTAAACCCATTATCTCGATGTTGCTTAGGTGCTAAGTCGTATCCGACTCTTTTGTGACCCTGTGAACTATAGCCCACTAGGCCCTTCTGTCCATGGGATTTCCCAGGTAAGAATACTGGAGTGGGTTGCCATTTCCTTCTCCAATTATATCATTAGGGACCACAAAACAGTGCTGTTCTAATTTTATCATTCATTTGTTCCAGAAGCTGTGATACTTCTATAAAGAGAAATTGCCATTTACTATTAATAATTAACTACTTGATTACCTTAATAAACAATTCATAGATGAAATGCAGGACCAATGCTTAATTATTTTCTTTATTATTTTTTTCAAAATAATGTGCTTCCTGTCAACATCCAAAGATGAACACTGAGACTTTGGTTGTTAGCTGTTTATGTGTTTGTGTGGTGGTTTTCATATCAATATGATCTCATGAATTTCAGCATTTATAATATATTCAATCTATCGTACTTGTTATGCATTTAATGCTCCAGTTATCCCACTTTTTGGCTATTGGGAATCTTCTGAGTTCTCTGACTTCTGAGTCCTTTTGACATAAACTCAGTAATCTTTTACATCTTTTTTGCTTTCTGGAATAAAAAAAAATAGTCTAGGCATGCTTTGCTAAGGAAATAGACCTTATTTGCCCATACGACTTGGAATAAACAATTTTTTTCAGTGGAAATGATAGAGACCATACTCTCAGCGCTAAGGATGTCCTACACAGCTTTCATCAGAAGACCAACAGTGGTGTGAAAACATCAAATTAAAGATGAGTCAGAAAAATTTCGATTTGGTCTTAGTTTCTGCCAGTTAAAGCAAAGAAGGAATGCCCAATAGATAAATTTTCAGGTTGACCAAGTTTTCACAATTTGTCTTTCCTTCATTTTATCCTTAAGACTTCATGGAAAAGCAAGACAAACTAACAAAGATAAAATAAAATTTTCCTGGGAAACATTATCGATATCAAAAGTCAAATGTATGAAATTTTGTTTTGCTAGCTCTTGCCCCCTACAAAGGAAGCAGAAACTGACCAACACTTTGACTGCATGAGTAGTGAGCCTAGAGCTATATCTGTTAATGTGGGACGCATGGAAAGGACTCGGAAAAAATATTCTCAATTTTCTCTAAGTTTTTAAAAAAATTCTCTAATATTCTCTATAAAGACTCATTCCCTAGAGTTTTGGAGTGTTGATCTTTCAGTGCATTCTGCTGGTACCAAAATGTTTTCCAAAGATACCTCTCAGCACAATTTCTAAAATACAGTATGCACATGGAAGCAACCTAGATGTCCATCAGCAGATGAATGGATAAGAAAGCTGTGGTACATATACACAATGGAGTACTACTCGGCCATTAAAAAGAATACATTTGAAGCAGTTCTAAGGAGGTGGATGAAACTGGAGCCTATTATACAGAGTGAAGTAAGCCAGAAAGAAAAACACCAATACGGTATACTAACGCATATATATGGAATTTAGAAAGATGGTAACAATAACCCTGTGTACGAGACAGCAAAAGAGACACTGATGCATAGAACAGTTTTATGGACTCTGCGAGAGAGGGAGAGGGTGGGGAGATTTGGGAGAATGGCATTGAAACATGTAAAATATCATGTATGAAACGAGTTGCCAGTCCAGGTTCGATGCACGATACTGGATGCTTGGGGCTGGTGCACTGGGATGACCCAGAGGGATGGAATGGGGAGGGAGGAGGGAGGAGGGTTCAGGATGGGGAACACATGTATACCTGTGGCAGATTCATTTTGATATTTGGCAAAACTAATACAATTATATAAAGTTTAAAAATAAAATAAAATTAAAAAAAAACCTAAAAAAAAAAATACAGTATGCCTACAAAGTTTCAAAGACTCTGAGAGAATTGGTTGTATAATATTGGTGTTTCTTAAACATATAGTCTAGGCAAATCTTCCTTACTTAAGTATCTTCCACTTCAGGAATGATAAGAGATGGTGGTGAACTGTCCACCAAAGTCCTTGTTTTCTGTTCTTCCTGGCAAACAGCAAACCTCCATTTCTCAGTGTTCATTTAAAGTTGCTACTGCTGATGCTAAGTCACTTCAGTCATGTCTGACTTCAGTCATATCCGAGCCACCAGGCTCCCCCGTCCCTGGGATTCTCCAGGCAAGAACACTGGAGTGGGTTGCCATTTCCTTCTCCAATGCATGAAAGTGAAAAGTAAAGTGAAGTCACTCAGTCGAGTCCGACTCCTAGCAACCCCATGGACTGCAGCCCACCAAGCTCCTCCATCCATGGGATTTCATTTGCAGTTCAGTTCAGTTCAGTCACTCAGTCGTGTCTGACTCTTTGCGACCCCATGAATTACAGCACTCCAGGCCTCCCTGTCCATCACCAACTCCCGGAGTTCACTCAGACTCACGTCCATCGAGTCAGTGATGCCATCCAGCCATCTCATCCTCTGTCGTCCCCTTCTCCTCCTGCCCCCAATCCCTCCCAGCATCAGAGTCTTTTCCAATGAGTCAACTCTTCGCATGAGGTAGCCAAAGTACTGGAGTTTCAGCTTTAGCAGCATTCCTTCCAAAGAAATCCCAGGGCTGATCTCCTTCAGAATGGACTGGTTGGATCTCCTTGCAGTCCAAGGGACTCTCAAGAGTCTTCTCCAACACCACAGTTCAAAATCATCAATTCTTCATCAAATAATAAAATTCACATCCATGAACATGGCAGGATGTGATATGAGTCACTTCCAGGATTGGTCCATAAAACCTTCATCTGTGGGTTCCTCTATACTTTCTGCTTCTGCTTGGATGAAAGGGCAACATTCTCACAGCATCTTACCTAATGGGTTGAAAATGAAAGAGGCTTCATCAGCCTGAATCCCTGCATATTTGTATGGAAGAGAACTGCCCCCTTCACCCAGAATGCCTACCTAAGTCTACACAAGGGAAAACTATACTTCTACATTTGCACCATTATATATATGGACTGGGTCTATTACTTACAGCAGTTAGCATCATCTAACAATACCAAGAGCCTCTATATCAAAAGGAGCAACTCTCTAAAGGCCAGATACTCTGGGCTCATGTGATTCCTGTTCTTACTGCCCACTGGTTCTTTAAAATCCTCTTAAAATTAAAGTTTCAGTCGTACTAGATAAGTTTACATTTTTTACTCGTAAGGTTAAACTTCTTGAGACAATGAAGTCAGGCTTAAGGAAGTATACCCTCCCCTACAGAGATGCATAGCCAGTATATGATTGCAGTTCAAAAAACAATACCTTACTTATAAAGCCAAAACCAAAAATGAACAAATAAAAACCAAAGCCTACGTACCTGGTTCATAGGCCAGCTCCAAATTTTACTAGACTCAGGTTAAAAAAAATCTTTCTATTGTGGTTTTCTCATGTGTAAAATGGTACTAAAGTTTTGAGTTAATTCATAGAAAGTACTTAGATCAGTGCCTGGTACATCATACAAGTTCAATAGACGTTAGCTACCATTTTTGAAACTTCATCAACTATTAATAATTAATTTGTCTAAGAAGGATTACATGCCTCGTGTTTTTGGCACTGGGGTTTCAGAGGAATGAGTATAGGTTAGAGGGGAGATTCAGCAGTCATCATTAGAGCAAGAGGTAGAGGAAGTCTTCAAGTAATATATTTTCATATACTTATCAGATGTAAATTCTGTTAGCCTCTAACAAGAGTCTCATTCACTCACTCATTCCCTCATTCATCAAATCATAGAATACACACAGTGCATGGAATTAGACCTCATGTCTGGGGCTGAGGGAGGGAAAGATGAATAAGTCTGTTTTTGCTTTTTTAATACTTTTTGATGTGGACCATTTTTAAAAAGTCTTTATTGAATTTGTTACAATACTGCTTCTGTTTTATGTTCTGATTTTTTTGCCATAAGGCATGTGGCATCTTAGCTCCAGGGATTGAACCCACCCCCTGACATTGGAAGGTGAAGTCTTAACCACTGGGCCATCACATAAGTCCTCAAATAAGTTATTTTTCATGATTATGACTACAAAATATCTTAGAAGAGTTAGGCATGCCTGGAAAAGGAGTCCTAAGAAACTTTAAAGGCAACATGAAACAAATTGAAATTCACATATCTACTGCTTAATCTCCTGTTAATTCAACAACAAACAAACCTCCCGATACCTTGACTCTAGAACTGGTTATCTCAGATATAGGCACCAAATTCAGTGCCTATAAAAGGGCCAGGCAGGTACTTCAATGATTAAAATCAACTATCCTAAATAATGGGGCTGCATTTAAATACCCTTCATCATGCAGGATGAGGTTGGCTGCCATGCAGGAAGGTGGGCCCAGCTGGCTAGTTCTTCTAATCTTTCAAGAGGAAAATTTGGTACAGTGGTTTCCATGGTTTGGGGGCACGAAAATCTAACAACTACTCTATAAACCCAGCATTGGATGTGAAAACTTATCATTTTTAAGCATTTACACATTCTTTTAGCAGTATTTTTTAACTGTGCACAACCAGCAAAACCCAGCTGTGAGCCAAACCTGGCACATGGGCCCTCAGCTTCAAACCTCTGGTTTGTGTACCAGAGAGGAGTTAAAGGGATTTTGGCAGTTGGAGAGTGAGAATCACTAGTGGCAAATCTTTCATTGAAAAGAAAACCAAACAAAACAACAATGGGGAGGAGCCCTGCTCTGGGAAAGAGGCCATCCTATACCCTCCTCATGCAAGAAGCAGCCAGCATGCCAGAGGAGCCCAGCTATACAAGAACACCCTTAATCACTGGCTTGCCCTGTCAATCGGCAATTTTCTCAGAGGCAAGAACCCTTCAAAGCCATTTTACCAATATGAATATTGCTCACGTGATTACTGGGGAGAATACACAAACAGACTGCAGTAAAACCCAAAAGAACTTTTGAAGGAAATAGTATTCCTTCTGAAGGAATCATTCTGAAGGATTCATTATAGAAGTCCAAACAAGGTCCCATATGTTTCCCTCCTGTTTATGATGGATTATGTCGAGCGCCTGTAATAAAATGAGAGCGGTGACTTGCTTGCTGAGGCAAAGGATAAGATCCAAGCAGCTGATAAATAACCAAGATATCTTTATGATTATATAGGTACATTCTTCCTAAACTGGCAGAAGTTTCCTTGCTGATATACATTTGCAATGATGTTTTAATTAACATTGGCTCACTGTGATAAGAGATGACTAATTTGTCTGTCTTTGTGTTCTGTTCATTTCCCCACCCCACCCCCATTTTGTCTTTAAGTAAACTTATGAATTTGGTCGCTGTGGATATAAGACTCTCTAGAACTTTACTGTTTAGAATCAAAAGTCCCTTGTGATTTCTAGGTTGACTGAAGGTTACATGGCAGTGATACAAGAACTTACCCAGAAATTATGTTTCCTTATAATTTAGGAGAATTACGTTTATTCTCAGAGCCTGTCCTAGGCTGTATACAATGTAAAATTTTATTTTATCTTTAAGATAATAAATTTTCCTATAAATCCCAGAACACATTAACTGTTTTAGACAAAGTTTTGGGGGTCTAAAAGGATGAAGAGGAAAAAAGGAACTTTTTCATACACATACAATTGCCCTCTGGTTTAAATTACATCACAGCATATATATTAATGCCTTTTTAATTCATGTTTTGTCATAAAGGACTTGGTCCATGGGAGATGATGCCAAAGCTTAGAATATACAGTTTAGGCTTTCTGAAGGATAAGAACAGGCTAAAGTGAGTTGTGTCCTGAAATATTAGAGGATTAATACACTATTATAAAGGAAGAAACCATCCTTCCTTCTTAAGTATATCTTCCAAGAAGTCCTGGATGAATTCAATATGAGATGCTGTTATCATGAAAGGTTTAAGAACTTACACATAATGAAGTGTACACATTTATAGAGCGAGAAAGAAAGAAACAGTCCACTGTCCTCTTAGCTAGCTAAGGAGAAACTTGATGTTGCCATGATCTTTCTTGAACCACCTTTAAGGTTTTCTTCTCTTTTCTTCCCTTCTCTTTCTGGTTAACCTTAAGTTTAAGCCCTAATAAAATACAAATTTATGGGGATCAAGCTTGTCACCAGCTTTTCATTACTGTCAGTTTCTCTTCAGTTTCATCTAACTCAGGTTGGGGCATTTAAAAATGTTTTATCACACTTGCTAGAGACTTTGTGTGCAGTCACCACCAAGCCCAATAATGACCGTTTTGAAATAAACCAAGACTCAAGACTAAGATCAGGGACTAAGATACAGACAGTCCTTTAGAGTAAGAATCTTTGCTGGGCCCCAGTGCCTCATGTTTTAATCAGGAAAAGCGGGTGGCAGGTCACAAAGATTAGGTTTAACCTTTCTGATATACATCAGATCTCTTGCCCTTTCAACCTCCCAGCAGTGTGAGGAGGCATTCTTTCTGAAACCCATAAATTAGAGGCCAAGGTTTCTTTGCAAAGTGCAATGACAAGATGACAGAATCCCCATGAAGCCTAACTCTATTCCCTAGACATGAGATTTTTATTTATTTTCTTTGGAACATTAAGCCATGATCGGTGGGTCAATGGGAGTCCTACACATATTTTTTTTTTTTTTTTGATGATGAAAAAAAAAATGCTCTGGTCATGAGTGCATTCTGCTAAGATTTAAGACTCCCCAAATCCCAAATGACTCTTCCTCGTTTACATGCTTGTTTCAAAACCACTAAGTAACTTATTTAGGTTCTGAAAGTTATATACAATATAAATCCATCCAGGCTGATGTAAAAAAACCCAGGAGCTGTAAAGCTGGTTTCTATATTGTTTGGACATAATACTGTTCTCAAGCAAAATCATAAGGGAATAGGGCACTTAAAATAGGGTGTCACATTTCAAGGTAATAAATAGCAGATTGATTCTACCTCCCAATTGATCCTGCAGTTTACTTATACACAAGATGGAAAATAAAGTACCAAAGCCACTGTGATTTACTTTGTAGAAATGAGACACTCCGTATTAGCTTAAGTGAATGCAAAGGCCGGCTCTGACAATTTATTACAGGCTCAGTCCAAATGCAGTTTGGATCAAGTTGCACTATCGGCACACACATTTTGCCTTGCTTTTAGCATCTCTACAATTAAACACGTTTTAGGTCTCTTGATTTCATAATATACATTTCGTTGTCCTTTTTTCAAACTAGCCTTGTCATCCAACAACAGATCAAAAGGAAATTCACTCCTTGCTTTGCTGAACATAGACTATGTTAAATAATGGGCCATCATTTTGTCCCTCTCTATGCAAGGGTGGTCTCTACTATTTAGAAATTGGGATGAGGTCTAGCTGTTTGTTTTTTCAGTTCTCTTCAATAATTTTCTTCCTTTCAACATGATGTCTCATAATGCAGTTGTCCTGTGTTATGGACTGGAAACATGTTTATTTCAAGGATATCTGGGGAATTTTCCAACATCTTTTGGAGCACCCCTAATCACTATTCTGGAATTATAAGAGTTAACCTTGGCCCCTGTCCAGTGGGTTCATCATTGAAGGGATGGATAGTATCACTCCCTCCTGGACAAACAGTCCTGAATCATAATTATCATGAAACACAATTTTTTGAGCTTTCACAATATCATAAACTGTGATAAGTGCTTGTCAATTCTTATCAAATACAGTGTTGTCAGTTCTTACAACAGTCATATACATAATTTCTAATAGCACCCCTATTTTCAGAAAAGGAAAGGGAGGCTTAGAGAGGTCAAGCAACAGATTAAGGAATTCAAACTGAGGCCTCTATGATTTCCAAGTCCATGATCTTGATCAGGTTGGTATAATTCCCTCAAGCAGGGCACATCAATATTGTCCCTATCCCTAGATTACTAAAGACTACAAATTCCTTGTGAAGCCACTGTTCCTAATTCTCTACTAATATGTTTGATTGAATCAAATTACTTGCTTCAAACATCAAACTGGTATGACGGCTCAAGATACTAGTATAAAATTTCTATTTTCCTGTACCGCCTCCTCTTTTGTTTATTTGCTGCCATAATAGGATACTGAAATTTTATTTCTAATCAACAAATTTTTTAAACTTTGGGAGCTCTTTGGGGCTGCTAATAGACAACAAGTTCTGTTTCAGAACCTAAAAGTTTGCCTATATCGCAACATAGGTTTGTCTTCCCCTAGGCATTAAAGAGTTAAGTTATGCAATGTAAGCATAGTGTACTTGAAATCTGACAGTAAAAACTATACATATTATCCAGGAAGTCTGAGAGTTGAATTTTTCTCCTTATTTGTTTGGCAAATGAGAATACATGAACATGCATCAAGGAGATACTAGCAGACAATTTAATCTCACACACAAATTATTTTATACTGTAGTGCAAGGGATACTTTCAGAAGACATAGAAAAATCATAGTCTAAAAGACTTCCTGCTTCCAGAAGTATGGCGGAATAGCTAATTCCCTGCATGCATGTGTGCAGGAATGTGCGTGCGTACGCGTGCATGCGCGAACACATATCCCTATGCTGCTGCTGCTAAGTCACTTCAGTCGTGTCCGACTCTGTGTGACCCCATAGACGGCAGCCACCAGGCTCCCCCGTCCCTGGGATTCTCTAGGCAAGAACACTGGAGTGGGTTGCCATTTCCTTCTCCAATGCAGGAAAGTGAAAAGTGAAAGTGAAGTCGCTCAGTCGTGTCCGACTCTTCGCTACCCCATGGACTGCAGCCTACCAGGCTCCTCCGCCCATGGGATTTTCCAGGCAAGAGAATTACACACAAAAGGATGCTCACACTGAAATTTTTAAAAACTATGCTGTAATATATGAGGAGAAAACTCTCATATTTTTAACTGAATTACTGAGCTTCCTTCTTTTAAAAAGTAAAAGATTCCCAGAGAAAAAGAAATACAAAGGAAAGAGGGATCTAGAGAGGTAGATAATACTGAATCTGGCTTTTTCCTCATAAATGGCTACGGAAGACACAAGGCATGAAAGAAAATGGAACTTCAAAACACCTTATCCTTACTGGAAGGATAAAATAGAAGTGTTCTTTGTATACATGTGCTACATCTGGAAACATCAAGGAAAAAGAACTGAGTTGCTCTACTTTGAGAACGGATAAAGAGGATTTTTAATCATGAAACTTGTCTCATTGTTGTCCAAAAGTCCCTCAGGGTAAGAACTTGTTTTAAATCGATCCCAATTTTATTGAGCCTCCAGACAACAGGCAGAAGCAAACAAAATATTCTCTGGAAGGGCAGAATTCTAAGAAATATGTGCTCACAGTGGAACATCACAGCAACAAGTGGAATTTGAGCTAGTTAAAATAAAAGCCATAGAATGACAACAACAAAGCTTTGGTAATAAAATCATAAAATGCAAAACATAAACAAACCATGTGTAGTATAATTAGAAAAATGTAACAGGGAATTAAACTATAAGTTAGGAGCAAGAGACAATACAAATAATGAAGTAGATTTGGAAAAGTACCAAACTGAATTTCTAAAATTGAGCAAAGAATTAATATACAGTATTTGAATTTAAAAACTCAGTGGATGGTTTTCATTGAAAATTCTAAATAATCAAAGATATTATGAATTAGATGCTCACTCTGAAGGAATTTTCCAGAATGCATCATGGGGAGTGAGGAAAATAAGAGAAAAAGGAAGAGGTTCGGAGGATAGAAGTAGAAGACACAACACATATTTAATCAAGTTTCCTGAAACTCATGATGAGAAACTGAGGGAGAGGCAATATTGAAGGCTAAGAGTTTTCCAAAATTTATGAAAAACACAAATCTTCAATACAAAAGGCATGTGTCCACTGAAAAACTAAACATTCAACTTTGACAATAACAAATCTAAAAATTGGAGGATGAGAATAATAAAAATAGCAGCAGATTTTAATGAGGTGGAAAACAAATTTAAATTACATAATCTCAGTTTCTTTAATGATTAAAAGGTTATTCTAATTTTCTATTTCTTCTGAGTCAAATTATCATACTTTTTCTAAGAATTTGTCTATAATATCTATTTTTCAAATATCTTAGACTAAATCATTACTAATTTTATTATCTTTCTAATCTTGACAGCCCTGTGGTTATTCTCATTGTTATTTCTGATGTATTTATTGGCTCCTTTCCTGCTTTTATTCATAAGTCTTGTCAAAAGTTTGTTAATTTTATTAGTCTTTTAAGAAAACCAGTATGCGGTTTTATTGAGACTCTATAGTGTAAAGTTACTTTCCATCTCTTTAAAACCTGCTGTTACTTTTTTCATCCTTCTATCTTGGGGTTTGTTATTGTCAAACCAAGTTGAGTGTTTAGCTTATTCGATAACAGCCCGCCTCTTATTTTCTTATACAACCACTTGTAAAATGTCTGCAACTTTTCATCTAAGGAAGCTTTATCTAATCTCACAAGTTTTTATATAGTATTTTTACTATTTAGGTCTAAATATATTTTAATTTCTATTGAGATTTCATCCTTGATTCATGATTATGCAGAGTATGGTTTCTAACATCCAATCATATGACACTTGTCTAGTTTCTTCTTATTTAAAAAGCTTTATTGAGATATAACTCTTATGTTGTACAATTTACCTGTTAAAGTATACAATGATTTTGATTATATCACAGAGTTTTGCAGCCATCACCAAATCAATTTTATGACATTTCCAATCTTCCAAAAGAAACCTCATACCTACTAGAAGCATTCCCCATTTCCCCGCAACCCTCTACCCCAGCCCTAGGCAAACAAGAATCTACTATAGATTTGCCTGTTTTGGACATTTCATACAATATGCAGTCTTTTTATCTACAAAAAAATTACAAAAATTAAAAAGAGTTTTAAAAGTTTCCTGTTACAAAATATGGAGGTGAATAGCCTTTCTAAACACCATTAGCAGCTAGAAAGTATAAACAATATGACAGTAGCAACATAAAACATAAAACAAATAGGAGTAAACCAAACAGAATATCTGCCAGATTTTTAAGGAAAAAAATGGGAAACCATTTTGATAGGCATTCTTCAACTACATGGCAGGATAAAAACATTAATATCATAAAAATATAATTTATCCCAAGATTTAGCTATAGATCAGTATAATTCCATTCAAAAATCCCAATGGTAGTTGAATTTGACAGTTAGTTAAAGATGAATGCTCAAGATTGTGAGAAAAGAATGGCGGGGGGTGGGGGGGGACAGATTTCCCTACCAGGTATCAACTTCTTAAAAACTCTAGCAATTAAGATAGTGTGATATTAGAACAGGGGTAGGCAAGTAGATCAGTGGAGCAGAAGAGGAAATTCAGAAACAGACCCACACCTAAATGGAAAGTTTTATGAGAAAATTGGACTCCAGATTAGTGAGGTTCAATTTCAGTATAGTCGCTCAGTCGTGTCTGACTCTTTGCGACCCCATGAATCGCAGCATGCCAGGCCTCCCTGTCCATCACCAACTCCTGGAGTTCACCCAGACTCACATCCATCAAGTCAGTGATGCCATCCAGCCATCTCATCCTCTGGCGTCCCCTTCTCCTCCTGCCCCCAATCCCTCCCAGCATCAGAGTCTTTTCCAATGAGTCAACTCTTCGCATCAGGTGGCCAAAGTACTGGAGTTTCAGCTTTAGCATCATTCCTTCCAAAGAAATCCCAGGGCTGATCTCCTTCAGAATGGACTGGTTGGATCTCCTTGCAGTCCAAGGGACTCTCAAGAGTCTTCTCCAACACCACAATTCAAAAGCATCAATTCTTTGGCACTCAGACTTCTTCACAGTCCAACTCTCACATCCATACAAGACCACAGGAAAAACCATAGCCTTGACTAGACGAACCTTTGTTGGCAAAGTAATGTCTCTGCTTTTCAATATGCTATCTAGGTTGGTCATAACTTTCCTTCCAAGGAGTAAGCGTCTTTTAATTTCATGGCTGCAGTCACCATCTGCAGTGATTTTGGAGCTCCAAAAAATAAAGTCTGACACTGTTTCCACTGTTTCCCCATCTATTTCCCATGAAGTGATGGGACCGCATGCCATGATCTTCGTTTTCTGAATGTTGAGCTTTAAGCCAACTTTTTCACTCTCCACTTTCACTTTCATCAAGAGGCTTTTGAGTTCCTCTTCACTTTCTGCCATAAGGGTGGTGTCATCTGCATATCTGAGGTTATTGGTATTTCTCCCGGCAATCTTGATTCCAGCTTGTGCTTCTTCCAGTCCAGCATTTCTCATGATGTACTCTGCATATAAGTTAAATAAGCAGGGTGACAATACACAGCCTTGATGTACTCCTTTTCCTGTTTGGAACCAGTTCTGTTAGTGAGGTTATGCACTTGTAAAAATATGAAATTGGGCCCCTCCTGTACTCCCTACATAAAAATCAACTCCAGGTGTGTTAAGGCCTTATGTGAAAGGCACCATCAAAAAAAATTTAGATAAGAATTCACCCTTTGGAATAGGGTAAGATTTTCTAAAATAAATCTTAGAGTAAAGCAAAACTTACAAAGGAAAAGATGAATAAATTCTGCTTATCAAATGACTCTCTAAAGAGAGCTCTTAAACTGGAAGATACTCTCACTACATATAACCGGTAAAAACAGGGCACCCAAAATGTTTAATAAACTCTTAGAAACCAATGAGAAAAAACACAAGAAACCCTAAAGAAAAATAGGCAGAACTCTAGACAAAACTTTTCAAAACAGGAATCGTGAATTGCCAATACTTATGGTCATTAGAAACCAAGAAATTTCAAAGCCAAGTGATATTATTTTATACCTAATGGATTGACAGAAATTTTAAATGTCTGATTGTATTAAATGTGTTGATTATATTACATTACATACTTCTGATGGACATGTAAATTAGTTCAACCACTTTAGAAAATGGTTTTGCATTTATTATTATGTTAAAAAGCAAGTACCTAAAAATGAAATTTTTCTCCTAGAAGCACAATCTAGAAAACCGCTCACAGTAGATATCAACAAGGTGATTGATAACAGCAAAGTTTATCTTAGCAAAAGCAAAGTAAAACAAGAATCTGAAGAAACACCAATATCTACAGATAGGAGAATGGAGATGGGAGAATGGACTATGACCACAACAAAAGTCAAAATTATATTTTCAATAGCTGCATGTCAACATTGATGAAGTTCAAGACATAACTGAAGGAACAGAGCAACAGATAAATATCTAATGTAGGAATCCCTTTGCTTAAAAACATACAAGACTCAACAGGTTAGAGATATGTATGAAAATCAGAGAATGGTAAAATAACAAGTACATTATGAGAGTGTCAAATGTACTTCCGACCTACTTTTCAAGTTGGGTTGAGGAATACACAGATGTATTACATATTTCATTCTTTTTCCTTAATCTAGAGGGCTTCCCTGATAGCTCAGTTGGTAAAAAATATCCCCCTGCAATGCAGGAGGCCCTGGTTCAATTCCTGGGTGGGAAGATCCGCTGGAGAAGGGATAGGCTACCCACTCCAGTTGGTAAAGAGTCCACCTGCAGTGTGGGAGACCATTGCAGTCAAATGGACTTCACCATTTGACCATCTGAGCACACCAGTTGATCATTTTGACCAACTGAGCACACCAGTCAAATGTACTCCTGATCTACTTTTCAAGTTGGGTTGAGGAATACATGGATGTATTATATGTTTTATTGTTTTTCCTTAATCTAAAAAAATTCAGAGTAACCGCTTTGAATTTTTTAATATAAACCATTTTTAAATGTTAAAAAGACGTAGTTAGAAATAAACGAGAACCTCAAAGATAATCATGTAGAGTGATTCGCGAATCATGGGGTAAGAGCTGAAATGATGATGATGGTGGTGGAGACAGTAAGACTGGCTTAGCCCATGACACACGTATAAGAAGCTAATTGTTTCTGATATCGATATACCAAGGCTGTTGAATGGCTTACCTTCAAAAACTGTCAGCTAAAGCAGAATCGAATTTCTTTATACTATTACATCACGTTCACAGAGTGACTTTAACATCTGCTCTGTTTTTCAGGGAGGGAGGGCTTGCAGAGGTAGCCACCGCAGGAATCACCCACAACACAGAGCCAATTTCGGCATACCTTGCTTGATCTGCTATTTCTGGTAAAACCTGAATAAGTGAGGTGCTGCTATGCACAATGAGATTTCTTTTCCTGGAATTCTTTCTGGACTTTTTTTCAGAATCTGGTTGTATCCATGGAAGTATGTGTGTGTGCTAAGTTGCTCTGTGTCTGACAAGCCTGCTCAGTCTGACTCTGTGCAGCCTATGGACTGTAGCCCACCAGGCTCCTCTGTCCATTGGATTTTCCAAGAATACTGGAGTGGGTTGCCATGTCCTTCTCCAGGGGATCTTCCCGACCCTGGGATTGAACCCTAGTCTTTATCCCTTCTGCATAGGCATGTGCTTTCTTAACCACTGGCGCCACCGTGGGAAGCTCATCTTAGTCACCATGACATAACTTTCATTTAGAAAGTGGTTAACATTTATTGAATGCTCTGTGTGAGGCAGTCACACATTATCTCATTTAATTCTTAAGATAACCTAATAAGGTAGGCACTACTATTCATTTTATTAAGTTAATGAAGAAACACATGACTTAAAAGGTTAATAGACTTACCAAAGGTTTCAGTGCCCACAAGTGATTGGTCTGGGTCTGAACCAGGTCTGGCTGATTCTAGACTCTGAGGGGCTGGCCCTCAACCTAGTCTTTTTTTTTTCCTCAAGAATTGAAAAGCTCTGATCAAAGACAACCTCATTTTCTTAGAGGCAAGAAAATCAAGGCCTCTCAACAGAGGTAATGATGCAATATGGGTCAATTTATGACAACAAAATAGATAATATGCATGACATTATGTTAAAAACTGGGAAAAATGATTTCAGTTGATTTCCACCTGTTTCCATATCTGTAAAAGAGAGGGTGACCATCAGTGATTCTTAAGTTTTTTTTAGGCCATAGAATCTCTCCCCAGAAAAGAGTACATGAGAACACATTTATGTAGTGTTTGCATATGATGCCAAGGGTTCCCTGGCCCCTTGAACCTCATTCCCAAGTCTTGCCAAGATGAGTAGATTTCAGGTCAAGAATCTCTGGACCCCAAAGATCTGTGAAGTCCCTTCCAGCTGAATCATTCAGCTTTTCTAAAATACCTCTTTAAATAGTTACAAAGGGAGCCTTCCTAGCCAGCCACAGGGAAGAGAAGGCGCCTTTCCTCTGCAATCCTCTACTATCTGCAAACTGAGAAGCTCAGTGGGGCCTCGACAATATTTTAGTGTCTGCCAAGGAGGGCTTTGTGTCAGGCTTATTGGCAGTAAACCAGGAAATGAGGACGGGGGCATTAATAGCCTTTGTAAACAGCACCTTCAAGGTCTTCAATCACCAATTTGAGGGTGTTCACCACCAGGGTGGAAAAAATAAAAAGGAGGAGGAAAAAGCCAAACAGGAAATGCAATGAAAGGAGATGAAAGCAGATCAATAAAGAGAGAAACATTTGGTTTGAAGTCTTTCCTTTAAAATAATGGGAAACCACCCCCTGCCCCAGGCCACTCCCTCCAGAAAGTAATTTGGGGCATTACCGCAGGTCTGGCCCTTAAGGTGTAATTGCCCCAGATTCCAGCCACACAGAGGTTTAGAATTCCAGGGCTTGTGCAAGGAATTCAGTTTGGGGACATAGATTTATAAACACCTTTTAAATAGATGGTGTTTTTTAAAAGGATTTATTTAATGTTAGAAGACAATACTGTGGATTTTATTTTATTTTTCTTCTTCCCAAATTCAGAGGAGGCAAAAGGAGCTATTCTCAGGACGCACAGAATAGCGCAGTGGGTGAGGGTAGTGCAGTGCCGCAGCATGGAACTGCGTCTTGAGCTGAGTTTCTGGAGTGAACAAGCAAGAGGATTTTCCCTTAGAGCCATGAGGCTTTCCTGATAGCTCTGATGGTAAAGAAGCCATCTGCAATGCCAGAGACAAAGGAGACACAGGTTCAGTCCCTGGGTCTGGAAAATTTCCTGAAGGAGGAAATGGCAACCCACTCCAGTATTCCTGCCTGGAGAATTCCATGGACAGAGGAAGCTGGTAGGCTATAGTCCATGGGGTCGCAAAGAGTGAGACATGACTGGAAAACTAGCACTTAGAGCCTTGTGAGTGAGATACTGGTCCCCTTGGTCCCCTAGGTCATTCAGAAGCCAACAGCCTCTGCCTTTGGAAACAGGAAGCACTGTCCTTAGAGATGAAGGACTCAAAAAGCCAAGAGTTGTGGAGGCTTGAAGGAAAACTTGTCCTCTCAGCAGACCAGGAGTGAGAAAGAAATGGGAACACATTGCATTTCAAGTCTTTAATTTATTTTTTAGGCATTCATTTTGTTTCTAAGACCTTGAACAGAATGCCAATCTCATGATCACACTTTTTTCCTTTCTGTTTTGCAGAGATGAGACTGGAGAATTGAAGGGATTCTAGAAGGAAGGTGAGCAGATTGGAGGTTTAGGAGAAGATAAGGAGACTGAAACACGATTCAATTACATGATGGAAGGGGCCATTATTTTGTGGCATGAAAAGATGGACATTTCCAATCCCATCCCTAAATGGCTTTCGAACTCCCACCATCTAGAGAGCTCATCGTATTTCTGTGACTGGGTGAGTCTCCAGCAAGAGAGTGGTTTTTGATGAAAATCCCCAATACCTTTCCAAATCCTATTTTGCAAACTGAATAGGGCAAAAATCATCCTTTCCATTCATTTTATAAATCCAGCTATGTTTAAAAATAAGCACCTGTCTTTTCTTACTACTGTCATTCAGTAAAAGGAAGACCATCCATTGTTTTAAGATTCATTAACTCATTAAATAATATTTTTAAAACATTTGCTTTCATTTGGCCTTTCTATGAAGTACTCAACAAATGGACAGCACAGAATAACTTTTTTTCCTCGAACCTCTCTTCTTTCCCTCTCTTTTAGGCTTCAGACTTGTAGCACACAGGCAGAGAGCAGAGGGATGGTGGAAGTCTGAGCTGCAACCATCTTTATTTTTATTCTCTGGTTTTCTTTTGTTGTTGTTCGGGGGCCATTTTACAATGGATGCTTTATGATATCTAAATTACTCGCTCATCTCTCGCTTGCAAATCCCAGTGATTTACAGATCTTAATTTTATAGATACTCCCTGCAAGACCCCCTGTCTCCTGGAACCTCATACTTTCTTCACATTCTTTTCCTGGAGTCCCAGTTTCTGTGGTCACCAGGTCACAGAGCACCAACTGTCACCATAAACCATAAAGTTTGTTCCTTCTTTCTGGGGTCTGCTTGGGGGAAACCCACTTCTCTGTGAGCTGTGTGTCACCCCTGAGTACCTCTCCGACAGTCACTTTAGGAAGCACCCATGACAAACCCACTGAGTATTGTAGGGTCTCATTCTCAGTGGCACACTGGGCTTAGCTGGAGAATTCTGAAAAATAAATTCTATTTATTTATCCAAATTGCAAAATAGGATTTGGAAAGGCATTGGGGATTTTCATCAAATCCACTCTCTTGCTGGAGACTCTCCTAGTTGCAGAGATAAGGTGAGTTCCCTAGATGGTGGGAGTTCGAAGTCCCCTACCCAGAGATTCTGAGATCAATCGCCTGGCATCCCTGGCATCAGATTGTCTAAAACTTCCTTAGTGGGTTCTAATTTGCAACCAAGTGTAAGAACTACTGCTTTTTAGGGTCTGTCCATTCCTTACGGGTTTTTTTCCACACATATTGGGCTTCCCTGATGGCTCAGACAGTAAAGAATCTGCCTGCAAGGCAGGAGACCCAGGTTCAATCCCTAAATCAGGAAGATCTTCTGAAGAAGGCAACAGCCCTCCAATCCAGTATTCTTGCCTGGAGAATTCCATGAACAGATGAGCCTGGAGAACTACAGTCCATGGGGTCACAAAGTTGCACACGACTGAGTGACTAACATTGACAATTAGAATTCATGATTTATCCAGACATGTAAAAACTTCAGTGTATTTTCTTTTTGAGGCTTCTGAGATTGGGGGTGTTAATATCCATCAAAGACCTCCCTTCTCTCCCATTCCCCAAGCCCAGAGAAGCTGGGTGGGGGGATTAATTATGAAGATAATGTAGGTGCTGAGATGGAAATGGCGACCTTACCCTGAAGATCCAGCTCTTTTAACAGAAAGTACTCTCTTCTCAGATTCCGTGAAGCCTGGATCAAAACCCAACTCCTCAAACACTGTGATGAGATTTTGAATCAACAGAAGACTCCCTTCCCACCATGGTTCGATGCCTCAGCTCTGTGGTATCTAGTGGCACCATTGTAAGAAGTCCCAGTCTTTGTTAGCCTGCAATTAAATCAGTGCCGAGGAGTCTTTGCATTTAGGACCTAAGCTCTACGGTGTTTTGAGAAATGACTGTTCAAGCTTGATGGGAGTGGGAGAATTCTGAGGTTTAATTGCAGGAAATTTCACAGGAAAGGCATTCAGTGAATTCATCAAGCCCTGCCTTCCTGAAAGTCTCTTCTTAATGCCAGGTGCAAAGTGGCTTTAACACTCAGAGGCTAAGTATCTCTTACACCATAAAACACCATTCTGGGTAAACATGAAGAGGTTTACTAGAGAGAGTGTAAACTTCCCAGAAAAGATTAGATAATAGTCCTCGGCAGGTGCAGTGCAGACATGTATGGCCATGGATGGAACTCTCTGAGCATGTCTTGATTTAAACAGCAATCCTGGAAGCCCCTCCTTGAATCAGGAAGACATGGAAAGAGCAAGGGGATTGGATCAAAATGTAGGAGTTCATTTGATCCTAGGATACGCTGCAGATCCTAAGACCCATTTAAACCCTGACAAATCTAAAAGCATGATGGCAGATGAATTTGCAAGTGGAGAGTGCAACTGATACATTTAATAACCATGGACGAAAATGGCCTCTGTAGGACACTCTTAGGACTTGCAAGTTCTCAGATTCTTGAAGGTTGTAGAATGTGGGGGAAATGGTATTGCTCACTTGCAAATGGTTTGGCCCAACACCAAAAAATTACTCACTGAAACTCTGGCAGGTTAAAACGGTGGCTTTTGCTTTGCCTGAGTTTCCATGACCTTTAAGTAAACTTCCTCCAGGACAAATAATGTTACCCTTATCCAATTCCCCACCTCTTTGCCACATATAGAATCTCAACCAGAATCTCTGTATAGATGAGAATGGCATCCGTTATTACAATGAGGGTTTAATCTGATAAAATAGTCCTTCAAATTTGCTGCACTTGGCTTTGATTAGTTCCTTCCAATTTCCTTTGAAATTTCAGGTGGGATAAGTAGCAAGAGTGACTTTTATCCATGTGAAAGATATAGTTAAGAGTCAGAAGAGGAAAGCAGAGAACGCAAGATATACAAGAGTCTTCCCTTCCTGGATTCACAGGAAAACACCTGCTCCAACCTAAAAATGGCTGCAGTATGAATTCTTTTATGAACCATGGTGTAAACTGAAGCCCCTTCATGGATTACAGCCTTGTTGTGGTGAAGAGACTTGTACGTGGGTCAAGAAGCAACATTTAGAACTAGACATGGAACAACGGACTGATTCAAAATCGGGAAAGGAGTGCAAGGCTGTATATTGCCACCCTGCATATTTAACTTATATGCAGAGTGCATCATGTGAAATGCCAGGTTGGATGAATCACAAGCTGGAACCAAGACTTCCAGGAGAAATATCAACAACCTCAAATATACAGATGGTATCACTATAATGGCAGAAAGTGAAGAGGAACTAAAGAGCCTCTTGATGAAGGTTAAAGAGGAGAGTGAAAAAGCTGGCTTGAAAGTCAACCTTCAAAAAACTAAGATCATAGCTTCTGGTGCCATCATTTCATGGCAATTAGAACAGAAAAAGTGGAAACAGTGACAGATTTTATTTTCTTGGGCTCCAAAATCATGCAGATGATGACTGTAGCTATGAAATTAAAAGATGCTTGCTCCTTGGAAGAAAAGCTATGACAAACCTAGACAGCATATTAAAAAAACAGAGATATTACTTTGCCTACAATGGTCCCTATAGTCAAAGCTATTGCTTTTCCAGTAGTCATGTATGGATCTGAGAGTTGGATGATAAAGAAGGCTAAGCACCAAAGAATTGATGCTTTTGAATTGTGGTGCTGGAGAAGACTCTTGAGAGTCCCTTGGACAGCAAGGAGATCCAACCAGTCAACCCTAAAAGAAACCAACCCTGACTATTCATTGGAAAGACTGTTGCTGAAGCTGAAGCTCTGATACTTCAGCCACCTGATGCAGAGAGCAAATTCTTTGGAAATGACCCCTGATGCTGGGAAAGGCTGAAGGCAAAGGGAGAAGGGGGCAGCAGAGTATGAGTTGGTTAGATATCATCACTGACTCAATGGACATGAATTTGAGCAGACTCTAGGAGATAGTAGAGGACAGAGGACCCTGGTGTGCTACAGCCCATGGGTTAGCAAAGAATTGGATACAATTTAGCAACTTTACAACAACATAAACTGAAGGCGAGTGGGGCTAAAACTAATGTACAGCAACACTTTGAGGAAGCTTCTGAAGGTCTTTTTGACACTGAGAAATCAAGGTTCTACAAGATAATGATTTATCCATCTGACAATTTTGATTAGAATTCTTAATCCTATAGTCTTTTTGTTTCTTCTTTTAAATTAAAAAAAAGAAAATAAAGAGCCAATACTTGTGTAGAGAGCAGTCTAAGTGAAATAAAAGGATATATGATTACAAGTAGGCTGCTTTCCATGAGTATTCTCCAGATACCTTCTGAAGGAAGGTGCACCTTCATTTTGCAATCCAACCTTTAGACGTGGGGTTAGCAGCAAAGACCATGCTGGCTGCCTGATGTTATTCTGACTCTGACGACACAGACAGTTCATGGGCTCACCTCACAGCCTAAAAACAGGAGGACCAATATTTACTGAGTGCTACGGGTCTGGTATCTGTTATCACAATGAACTCCATCAACACCATGTCAGGACCAACTAATTTGTGCAGCTTAGTACAAAGTAAAAAGATGGAACCCCTTGTGTCAAAATAAGAATTTTAAGTTGGCACTAGCAGAGCACCAAACTAAGTATGAGGCCCTTCCTAATTACACAGGTCACACCTCCATGGAGGGGGCCTGTACCACTTACTAGGGGAGCATTGTTATCCTCAGCGAACAAATGAGAGAAGGAGGCCCACCGAAGCAGTATGATTTGACAAAGGTTGGACCAGTGAGGGTCACAAACCATATTCAAGCCAGGTGTACTGGACCAAAGACTGCAGTCTGTCTGCAACCTTGAGTGGGTTAGCCCCTGAACCTCAAGAACATCTTCCTGGGCCAGTGGGTCAAACTACTATGCAGTAATGTTCATACACTTCACTTAGAAAGGAGTCTGCCTGCCTGGGAAATGTTTAGGGTGATCAACACATTATGATAATTCAAACTGAATTACAATTCTTGTCTTGGATTGTGAAATACCATTCAGGGTGCAAGTTCGTAGATGAATCAAATTTATTTATAGTAAGTATGTCTAGTCAAAACAGGAGAACTACTTAACATTATAATTAAAACTGATACATATCTAGTTGAAAAACTATCCAGAACCCAAAACACCTCCACAGGAGATGTCTACATACTTTGGCACAAAATCTCCCTGCCCCTTCCAAAACATTTAATTTTTTATTCTGAATGGGAGATTGTAACTTTTCTCACAATATCATATCAAACAAAAGTGCAGCATTATGCATTCAATAAACCTCAGTACCAGGCAACCCAGGGATCAGTTGCACTTGTGTTACAAGCTGAGACTCAAGGAAACATTTATTTATTTAAAATATTTTTCCCCATAAGTTAGACAGCAATATTTCATTTCACTGTTTTAAGACAGCCCTGTAGACAGAAATCCTGCAGACCAAGGCTATGATCATGCTTACATTTGTAGACAGATTTAATTATTTTTTTCTTTGATGTCAGATATTCACTGAGAATTTTACATATGAACCTAGTTCATTTTAAAGTGCGCTGTATATTGACTATGGAAAACCATACACCCCTTTTTAAAATTATACTCATTATTTTCTCTATACATTTCACCACAAGCATGGCAACTTTCTGATAGCATATGCAGGAGTGGGGTTAGGGTCAGGGTTAGAAATAGGGTTAGTTAGTAGCAGACAAAGTCTTGCAAGTTGTTTCAAGGAGACACAAGTAGAGAAGATGCAGGAGGATGGACAATGATGCCATTAGACAGGTAGAAATTAATGTCATCTCTTAGAGGTGACAAAACTTCAGAGGTGAAGTTTGACAGTGTCACTGCTGATTACTTATGTTGATATTTTAGTATCAAAAATTCTTTAGGACCAACCTAAATCTTTCAGTGTTTTTATCTGACTCTTTTAATTTTGTAAATAAGTGACATCTCCCTTACTGCTATTATCAGTGAGCATGAACTAGACCAGTGTTCTTCAGGGTATGGACTCTCCAACTCAGCAGCATCAATGTTACCTGGGCACCCACTGAACCAGAAGTTCTGGGGTTGGGACCCAGTCATCTGTGTTTAACAAAGTCTCCAGTTGATATGGGTCTCTCTGATATGGGCTAAGGTTTGGGAACCACTGAGTTAGAAGTCAGAGAAGCCAGTGGCAACCCACTCCAGTACTCTTGCCTGGAAGAGCTAGAAGTTGAGAACATGTCACAAGGAGAGATTCTGCATGGTCCCAAAGTGAGAGACTTTGTCTTGGACAATGAGTAACGATGCAGATTAGCACACATTCTATAGGTTTTCCTTGTACCCTAAAAGCAGGGATATCCTGAAAGTAGATGTGATCTCTTTTTTTTTTTTGATGTAAGCAGTGACTATTTTTTCAAATTTTTAATTTTTTGTAATTTTTTTAACTGGAGGATAACTGCTTTACAATATTATGTTAGTTTCTGCCATACATCAACATGAATTAACCATAGGTATACTTATGTCCCCTCCCTCTTGAACCTCCTTCCCACCCACCTCATCCCACCCCCCTAGGTTGTCACAGAGCACCGGTTTGAGCTCCCTGCATCAAACAGCAAATTCCCACTGGCCATCCATTTTACACATGGTAATATATGTAATGGATGTAACATAATGTGTGTGTTTCTTTTTTTTTTTCTTTTTTTTTTTTTTTTTTTTTTTTTTTTTTTAATTTTATTTTATTTTTAAACTTTACATAACTGTATTAGATTTGCCAAATATGTGTGTGTTTCAATGTTGCTCTTTCAATCATCCCTCCCTCTCCTTCCCCTGCTGTGTCCATTAGTCTGTTTTCTATGTCTGTATCTCCATTGCGGCTCTACAGATAGGTTCAGCAGTACCATCTTCCTAAATCAAAGGTCTTGTGTTCTAGGACAGGTTGTTGTTGTTGTCATGTCCAATTCTTTTGCGACCCCGTGGTCACTGTAGCCCGCCAGACTCCTCTGTCCATGGGATCTCCCAGGTAAGAATACTGGAGTGGGTTGCCCTTTCCTTTCTCCAGGGGATGATCCTCCCGACCCAGGGATCAAACCTGCATCTCCTGCACTGGCAGGTGGATTCTTTACCACTGAGCCACCAGGAAAGCCCTCAAGGATAGGCACACATCAAAAATCTTAGGTTTACACCCTCACTGCATCAGCATAGCCCGAGGAACGTCTGAAAATAGCCCGACATCCTTGACGCCCATAATATTCACATTTAATTGGTCTGGGGTGATACCACATCTTTTTAAAGTTTTTCAAGATGATCCTATGTGCATTTAGGATTGAGGGCAATCACTATAAATGTATGGTATTCCTGTTACTACTATTAGTAAGTGTTTGTTAATGTGTTTTAAAGTAGATATCTGAGATTTAAGTCATCCCTTTACTATAAAGGAGATCTGAGTTTAGTCCTATTTGAACATCCAGGGGAAAGTTCCCTTCCCCACCCTGGGTCTCAGTTTCCCCATCTGTCCACTGAGGATCCTGCTAATGATGCTCTCTGGTTCTATATCCTATACCTGTCTCCCCATTGACCCAGAGTATTTACAAATGGCAGCCACAGTGGGAAGAGGTGCTGGCCTCCCTGTGGAAGGAGAACCAAGGAGGAGAGATGGCTTAGTCCTTACCTGTCACTGGCTCCAGCTGAGTCCACATGACACCAAACATGTGGATGAATAGGGAGCAATTTAAACATCACCAGCCCCCTCCTTCACCTGGATGTTTGGCAACAAGAATGCTCTAATATTGATGAATTGTTTTCTGAGACCCAGATTGTCTCCGAGACCCCAGTAAAGCAGTTTGGGGGCTCTCAACCATTAGCATCTCCACTCTGGTCTCTGATCTTTAAGACGACCCCTTGCCTAGACACACCCTACAATCCACTCACTCAAGAACTCTCTGTGAAGCACCCCTCACTCCCAGGAAGGAACCACACCTTGTGTTTTGCCCAAGCCTCTATTAGGCTGAGTTCAATTCCTTGCTTGTAGCACATGTTCAATATATTGTTAATGAGCCAGCAACCAAATGCATGGTAAGTTGTATTTTTAAGAAAAGAGTGGATGAAAATAGCTGATAAAGTTGATGATGATGATAGAGAAAACTAACGTTTGCTGAGGATGCTCCGTGACAATCAGTGTGATGTAAATTTACACACCTCATTCACTCTTCACACCTATGAGGTTAGCACTATACATTGCCACATTGTATACAAGGTGGGAGATTGGCGCTCAGGAGATTCTGGAACCTGCCCAAGTTCACAAAATAGTGGTATCAGTGGGGATTCTGAACCATCCTTTATCTGACTTGAGACATTCATTGATCTGCAGCATGCTTGCATGCGTGTGTGCTCAGTGATGTCCGACTCTTTGCAACATTATGGACTGTTGCCAGGCTCCTCTATCCATGGGATTTTTCCAGGCAAGAATACTAGAGTGGGTTGCCATTTCCTTCTCCAGGGGATCTTCCTGACCCAGGGATAGAACTTGCATCTCCTATGTTCCTACATTGTTAGGTAAATTCTTTACTCTGAGCCATCAGGGACCAGGGAAGTTCAATGATTAAACCCTCTTTAATGGTTTTCAAGAACCTTCCACTTCTTTTGGTACCTTCCAAATGACATTTTAGTAGAATTATATATCTATAAATAGTTGGGCTTAGACTGTGTGCCAACCCTCCTTTAAATCCTAAAGTCAAAAAGATAGATGACATGCTTCCTCCATCAACAATGTCATAATCTTATGGGGGAGACAGACATGTCAGTCATCAGTACACAACGTATTTATAGTCAGAAGTATTGCAAGGAGGAAGAAGCCTTTAATTTACCTACATTGTGGTCTTCACAAAAAGCTGGTGAGGTAAGGTAACCAATCTTAGACAGATATCCTGTCTTGCAGGGGAGCATGAACATTATGCAAAGAAAGCTAAGAATATATACATGCACAGGCATGTACAAACATTAACACATTTATTATATTTATATATATGATATTGTATAGGTAGGCACATTTGCAATGTCTCCTAAACTTTCCTGATTGTAAAAACATGTTCAGTTCAGTTCAGTTGCTCAGTCATGTCTGAATCTTTGAACCCCATGAATTGCAGCACGCCAGGCCTCCCTGTCCATCACCAACTCTCGGAGTTCACTCAGACTCACGTCCATCGAGTCAGTGATGCCATCCAGCCATCTCATCCTCTGTCATCCCCTTCTCCTCTTGCCCCCAATCCCTCCCAGCATCAGAGTCTTTTCCAATGAGTCAACTCTTCGCATGAGGTGGCCAAAGTACTGGAGTTTCAGCTTTAGCAGCATTCCTTCCAAAGAAATCCTGGGGCTGATCTCTTTCAGAATGGACTGGTTGGATCTCCTTGCAGTCCAAGGGACTCTCAAGAGTCTTCCCAAAATGCATTTATATTTTATGAAGAATCCTAGGAGATTCTTTCAGCTCTAGCAGGATTGGGGAGCACACATGTATGTATAAGAATCTTCATCTCTCATTTTAAATGTGCTTTATAATTTTCAGGATATAATTTTTAATTACAATAGAATCCCTTTAATGAATTTGGTATTACTTGGAACTCTACATACCACAGGTCAAAATGTGCTCCTTGAAATAAAACTTATGTGTAAAATACTGACACAACAAGTTTACAACAGCATCTGTTTTACTCCTCTACCCCAAGACACACACATGGAATCACACACGTGTCCCTAAGCTCAAAAGGTCCAAACTTATTTGTCAAATGACTCAATGAATATAGTTATCCCTAAGCTGATCAACAATTCCTTTAGAAGCAAACAATATACAAACTGTTATGCCTTATATTAATATCAGCTATGTGTATAAAATTATGGGAGACACTGTCAAATATTATTTCCTTTCTTTTTGCAAATACACCTAAGTGGGACTCATTTTTCAACACTCAATGGTCATATTTACTGGTCATAATGTATTCCTGGTAATCCAGACTTCCAAATATGCTTTAATATACTGTTGTCCTCTCCATGTACCCTGTTTACAATTTCCAAACTTTTTTACATGCAATTAAGGAAGGCCTGCATTATTATCGAGTATTTATAACTCCATGATTCTGATTTAGAATTTAGCTTTGGAATAAAACCCAGGGTAAAACTGCCTTTGTTGAGCAGCTCTAAAGGGGCTTGGTCCATCTTCCCATGGAGCCGACATGCAACAGGCCAAGTTGATATGTATCCTGTGGCTAGAATGATAGCCATGGGATCTCATGGTTTGACTCAAGAGCCTTCCTTCCATGGCTGGGACTTTGATGAAGTGAGTGTGGTGGAGTGTGGGTGGGATGTTGGCCAGCAAAGCATCTCTGAGTGGGTCTCCAAGGGTTGCAGTATGCAGTTACACTCCACTCAACATTTGACTGCAGCTACAAAGGGTCGGCCAGTAGCTGTCAGCCAGGCAAGTCAGAGTCAGGAGGAGTCAGTTCTGGAATTTTGGTGTGAAGGAGAAGCCAATGGCACCCCACTCCAGTACTCTTGCCTGGAAAATCCCATGGGCGGAGGCCCTGGTAGGCTGCAGTCCATGGGGTCGTGAAGAGTCTGACACGACTGAGCGACTTCACTTTGACTTTCACTTTCATGCATTGGAGAAGGAAATGGCAACCCACTCCCGTGTTCTTGCCTGGAGAATCCCAGGGACAGGGGAGCCTGGTGGGCTGCCGTCTATGGGGTCGCACAGAGTCGGACACGACTAAAGCGACTTAGCAGCAGCAGCAGCATTTACTGAAAGAGTAATAATAATATAACAATAGCTTTCTTGTTACAATTTCAATTTGAAAACAGACTGACTACCTTTGGTTCTAAGTAGGCAAGCCTTAAATCCCAGAGTAACTTCATAAAAATGCATTCATCAGGACTCTTCCTTTTGCAAATGACAGAAACAAGTTTATCAGTTCAAACACAGTGGTTAGGACTTGGCTGCTTTCTGTCTCTCTCTCTTTTCCCCTCCCTCCCTCCCCCACCCCCACATCACCCCACACCTCTCTTTTTAATAATAATTTCCATTTCTTTCCCTGGATGGCCTTATTTCAGGCAGGGCTTTCCCATGTAGCGACCTGAGAGTCACCAACATTTATGGGCTTGCTGCTAAGTTAAGTCACTTCAGTCATGTCCGACTCTGTGCGACCCCATAGACGGCAGCCCAACAGGCTCCCCTGTCCCTGGGATTCTCCAGGCAAGAACACTGGAGTGGGTTGCCATTTCCTTCTCCAATGCATGAAAGTGAAAAGCGAAAGGGAAGTCGCTCAGTCATGTTCGACTCTGTGCCACCCCATGGACTGCAAGCCTACCAGGCTCTTCCATCCATGGGATTTTCCAGGCAAGAGCACTGGAGTGGGGTGCCATTGCCTTCTCCATTTATGGGCTTACAGACCATTATTTCAGTAAATCCTGCAAAATAAGTTTATCTTCTCAGCCAAAATTCTAGAAATGAGTCTCACTGTCTCCGGTTTGTCTGGCTTGGGTCAAGTGATCAACCCTTAGCTAACTGGAGTAGACAGGGTGAACGTGACACCCAGATTGGCCAGGTTTTGGTCTCTGCACACACCTACAAGTGAGAATTTGCCTAGCCCCACGGGAAACACAGGAACTAAACCCTGGGGAGAAGTAGCTTTGCTCTTCTCAGAAGATGGGAAAACGGATCCTGTGTAGATAAAGGTGATCAAAAGAGAAGGAATTTATCCTCACATAACCTTCATGGTAGAAATACTCATCCCAGTGTAGACTTCAAACAGAATGATTATAACTTACTATTTATTGTTAAAAGATGGCTTTTTTTCAAAGAAGGGAAAATCATGACTTTCATACAGATACTCAATGAACACATGTCAAAATTTTCGCTGAAGTCATTAACCAAAACGAGAGAACAATGCAGATGTCACAACTGGTTCCAAGGAGAATCCACAGAATAGCCACATTGGCGGGTTGGGGATATTGAAATGAACTTGCAAACTGGATGCAAAATCACCTTTTCCATGACAAGGAAGAATTGTACCTCCACCCACCAAATGGAGTAGCGTCACCATTAATTCTCTAGAGCTTATAATTCAAAGTCAGTGAAAGCTAAAATCAAAAAACCTGGACTCTGAACCCTAAATAAGGCATAGTTTTCAATGGATATTCTCCATCTTTTTTTTTTTTTTTTTTTTTTTTTTTGCTGATCTCCTTCCTGACAGTTTCCCCTTAGAGAAAGACAATTGCTGGTCACAAAATAAGGCTGGTCTTCTTGCTCTGGCCTCATTATTTATATGGTGCAGCAAGAATGTTAACTTAGCACAGCAGTCAGTTCAGTTCAGTTCAGTCAGTCGTGTCTGACTCTTTGCGACCCCATGAATCACAGCACGCCAGGCCTCCCTGTCCATCACCAACTCCCGGAGTTCACTCAAACTCATGTCCATCGAGTTGGTGATGCCATCCAGCCATCTCATCCTCTGTTGTCCCCTTCTCCTCCTGCCCCCAACCCCTCCCCGCATCAGGGTCTTTTCCAATGAGTCAACTTAGCACATAGGTTTTTTTAAATTTGCTTTGCTGAAAGTTTCCCTATGAAATGTTAGATTGGGAGTTAAAAGCCTCTGTTATTTGTTATCCTGAGGCTAGGAAGACAAGCTCAAAAACTCTACCAGATTTTACCTCCAGTATTTTTAAATTTTTATGAATTCTTCTTTCCAAAATATCTCAAAGTTCCTGGCCTCTAGGAAGTGTCCTTCCTTAGAACTGGGACCCTGTAAGTCCTACCAGGCCAACATTTTTTCCAGGAGGGTTCTCTAAGCATTGGCTCCAGAGAGTCAATCTTATTTCCTTAAAAGTGATTGGCCATATCAGATTATATGAGCAACATTTCAAATGACATTCCAGGCAAGGGCTTAATTATGTAACTAATGTTTCTAATCACATCCTGATAAAACAATGACAATCTTATTCACAGTCTATGCAAATTGCTAAATTGCCATGAAAAGTAAGGATACTCAATAAGAATTGATGAATTAGTGTTTCCACAGAAATGGTAAAAACTTTTATTCTAGTTCTGTGAACAATGCAATTGATAATTTGATAGGGATTGCATATAGAAGGGGTATTAGTAAGAAAAATATTATTGAAATGTCTCATTTTCATTTCCAAAAACAGAGCCTACTAAATTGTCATGGGCTACAGCTCAAGAAAGAAAGGAAAAGGGCTTCCTTTTATATAGAGAAAAGTAAAACAGTAAAATAGAATCTGTAGTATTACAACAAATCACTCCAGTAAAATTTCCTCATTGATTTATCTGGTCCTTTCTTGTTCCACAGGGTCTTGGGTTAGCAATCTCATGAAAGCATGTGCTTTTCAAATAAAAAGAGTTCTGGAAATCCTGACTCAGCCCACTGGAATGGTCTGAATGTTGTCTAAGCGATGACATCAGAACACTCACCAGTTGTGTTTGTTTTTTTTTTTCTAGTTTCAGTAGTTTGAAGTAAGTGGTATAGTCCTTTTCCAAGAAGCACTCAGATGGTCCTTCTTTTTTTTTTTTAATTTTATTTTATTTTTAAACTTTACATAATTGTATTAGTTTTGCCAAATATCAAAATGAATCTGCCACAGGTATACATGTGTTCGCCATCCTGAACCCTCCTCCCTCCTCCCTCCCCATACCATCCCTCTGGGTCGTCCCAGTGCACCAGCCCCAAGCATCCAGTATCGTGCATCGAACCTGGAGTGGCGACTCATTTCATACATGATATTTTATATGTTTCAATGCCATTCTCCCAAATCTTCCCACCCTCTCCCTCTCCCACAGAGTCCTTCAGTGAACAGGAGCTCTAGCCTGGAGCTAGTGGCAGAGACTTCCGGCAAGTATTAAAGACAAACTGTGGGTAGATGCCGGTAACTTAAAATGCCTGTAGTTAATTTATCACCAATAATTTCCAAAAATGAAAGATCCAGTTAGAGTTCATGACAAGAATAAGGCAACTGACAAGGAAATTTGTTTGTTTCTGTGCCAAGCAAAACAAAGTGATAAAGTCATTGCAAAATAGAGTCTGCCATGAAAGTGATTCAGCCTATTCTCAAAGAAGTCAGTGAATGCTACATCTGACTTACATAATGGCTAAGTATGATTTTTCATAAAGGGAAAAATCTTGAGCTACAACATATATTAATAGATAGATGTAATTGTACCTGAGTAAAAATTAGCAAGAATACGCCAGGCAGAAAGTAAGAACATACTAAGAGGGTGGGTTTTTTTTCCATTTTAACAGTTTTTTAAGTTCTATACCAGACTACTTTATTCCTGAATCTTCTCAATTGTTTCTTCCTGAGATTTACCCTTTTCCTTTCCCACTGAATGAGATTTGTGTTTATGTTCAAGGATCTTTTTGTGATCTTTGTCCAGTTATAGTCTGTTGATAACCACCTTGCCAAAGTCAAGTCCACATGCACAGTCCTGCCATTAATCTTCTCCCCCTGTACTCACTCAATGTAGGCAACATATTTCCTCCCATAAACAACTTCAACAATTTGCTGACTTCTGTTGTGCCTTTTTACCTACAGCACGAATATCAGTAAGTCTGGAATATGGGCAAGAAAAGTATTTTTATAAAACTTCACAGTGCATCCTCAATCAAAACCCACTTACCTAGAAGATGCTAGGTTTCAATTAAAGTGAGGTGATATTTGTTTTCCTCTTTCTGAGTTACTTAACTCTGTATGTGGAATCTAGAAAAACAGTACAGATTAGCTTATCTGCAAAGCAGAAACAGAGACACAGAAGTACAAAACAAACATATAGACACCAAGAATGGTAAAAAGGATGCAAAGAATTGGGAGACTGGGATTGAATATACACACTACTGATAGTAGAGCTATAGTGCTCAGAGGCTCATAGTGTCTGACTCTTTTCGACCCTATGGACTGTAGCCTGCCAGGCTTCTCTGTTCATGGGATTCTCCCAGCAAGAACGGCATCCTGGAGTGGGGTGCCATTTCCTCCTCCAGGGGATCTTCCTGACCCAGAGGTTGAACCCGAGTCTCTTATGTCTCCTGCATTGGCAGGCAGAGTCTTTACCCCTAGTGCCACCTGGGAAGTCCCACACTGCTGATATCGTGTATAAAATAGAATCTACTGTATAGCTCAGGGAACTCTACTCAGTGCTCTGTGGTGACCTAAATGAGGGTAGGGGATCCAAAGAAGAGGGGATGTATGTGTACTTCTAGCTGATTCACTTTGCTATGCAGCAGAAGCTAACAGAACATTGTAAAGCAAATATACAATAATTTTTTTTTAAAGTGAGGTGATAACTAAGCAAAGATTTTAAATAGTAACCCAAATCATGACTGAAATACTGTATTGTTGTTGCCTGATATCTTCATGGTTATGATAAATAGAAAAGTGTCATGGAGAACGAGGGCCCTGACAAATCTCTAGGAAATTCCCAGTATACAGCTTCTGAAATTTGTGTATTTGTAACACTTGATTTACACAAATTGAATGTGGCAGAGGAAGAGCATCTCTTCCAATATGGTGATTCTTCCCAAACAATTTATCAACAATAATGTTTTAAATAAACCTAATTATTTCTAGCGCTTTCCTTCTATAAGGAAAAACAACAAATCTTTGTGATTTTCCAAGTAGTTTCTGAGAAACTTCAAGAGAGTTTTAGCTTGAAAAAGTAACTTAAAAATTTTTTTTTAGTTTGATTTAATGTTTAGGGTATGCTTTTGAGCAGGTGATGATAAAAAAATGTGCCAAAGAAGATTTAGACATTTGATTAAGTTTGTATCACTGATGTTTGACACACAATGCTTGGTTGCTCATTTAATCAGAGATGATCAAACATTAAAAAGTAAACATAGAAGATGATATGATTGTAAATAACCTGTAACTTTTTAATGCGAGGAATCTTTGTTTTCATAACTAAGAACTTAATAGTCAGAATAAAGTGAAGAAAATAATTTGGTAGGATACAGAATCTTTGTTATCTAGGTAGTGAGTGAGTGAGTGAGTGAAGTCGCTCAGTCGTGTCCGACTCTTTGTGACCCCGTGGACTGTAGGCCACCAGGCTCCTCGGTCCATGGGATTCTCCAGGCAGGAATACTGGAGTGGGTTGCCATTTCCTTCTCCAGGGGATCTTCCTGACCCAGGGATTGAACCCAGGTCTCCCGCATTGCAGGCAGACGCTTGAACCTCTGAGCCACCAGGGAAGCCCTATCTAGGTGGATAACATATGAAAGAATAACCCCTAATATAAGTAAAGACAGTAAGCCAAGGAAACGCGCCCATCAAATTGTGCAAACGTTTGCTAAGATTTTAATATATTTTATGCTATTCAGACTCAGGTATTATCTGTAAATCAAGATAAGTAAAATTTACTTTCCAAGTTTTGTTTTACATTATGCTTCCCTGCAGTTGGTAAAGAATCTGCCTGCAGTGCAGGAGACCCCACTTCAATTCCTGGGTCAGGAAGATCCACTGGAGAAGGGATAGGCTACCCACTCCAGTATTCTTGGGCTTCCCTTGTGGCTCAGCTGGTAAAAAGTATCTGCCTGCCATGCAGGAGACCTGGGTTTGATCCCTGGGTTGGGAAGATCCCCTGGAGAAGGGAAAGGCTACCCACTCCAGTATTGTGGCCTGGAGAATTCCATGGACTGTATAGTCCATGGGGTCACAAAGAGTTGGACACAACTGAACAACTTTCACTTTCACTTTCTTTACTTTAGGTCTGTAAGGTCAGAACTAACTTCATAGTAATATTAAGATGTTATTCACGTGCAATGCATTCATGATTACTTGTGTCAAATGAATCAGGAAATATCTTAGAATCAGTTTTAATTTTTAATATGGTAAGTATCAGTTGTTATAACTTAAAAATCAAAGCTCTTTGGGAGCCTAAGTTCTAACAGTATAAAGAGATCTGAAGGCAAAAACAAATAAAACTGAAAACCACTACTTTACTACAAAACTTTTTTTCTTTGAGAAATAGAAACATGGTCACAGTTATATTCTTTTTTGCTATTCCTTTTAATATTGGCTCTCCTTTTTTTAAAAAAAAAAATAGTCTCTTCCCTGGTGGATCAGATGGTAAAGGATCTCACTGCAACGTGGAAGACCCAGGGATCAAACCTGGGTCAAGAAGATCCCCTGGAAAAGGGCATGACTACCCACTCCAGTATTCTTGTATGGAGAATTCCATGGACAGAGTAGCCTGGTTGGCTACAGTCCATGGGGTTGTAAAGAGTCAGACAGGACTGACTAACACTTTCATTACATTTGTAAATATTTATATTAATTAAAACTTAACTCAAAATAACTACCTTCATTTCACAGAGACAACTGTAGGGTGATTAATTGAAAAAATGTTACACTAATATTCAACTGGCACTCACATCCACTACACAACTACCCCAAGTAGCAAAAACACATTTATTAACCCAGGCCAAGTTTGCAGCATGTCTGTGCAAATAAAAACAAAATGGAAAATACATAATCTTAAAATTATACTTAGTAACCAACACTTTAGTAATGTGTTAGTTAGAAATGATCACATGCCAAATGTTTATTTATTAATTAACTCAGCATCATGCCCAGGTTTTTAGTTACCTTAAGACCTTGGAAATAATCATCAAGCTGACATACTACAAATAATAACAAATAATTACATAATTACTGCTGACATAAACAGTAGATGAGAATGATTCCATTTTGTTAAACACCAATGTACATTTATATTTTTTATAGCCTTAAACATTATATAAGGGGCTTCTCAGGTGATTTAGTAATAAAGAATCCACTTGCCAATGCTAGAGATTCAGGATACAGGAGTTCGATTCTTGCGTCGATAAGATTTCCTGGAGGAGGAAATGGCAACTCACTCTAGTATTCTTGCCTGGAGTATCCCGGTGGACAGAGGAGCCTGGCGGGCTACAGTCCATGGGGTCACACAGAGTCAGACACAACTGAGCACTCACACATGAAATATTACATAGGAGTAACATTACATTATTTGATCGCTAAAACTGTATAAGTTTAGGAAAACACACTGCAGCATAATAAAAATGTTTGTATCATAACTGACAGTAATGAATAAGCACATATAGTGGTTTTCATTAAACAAAATTAATAAACTAGTTTTGTCTATCAAAGATTTACCTCAATTATGTGAATTTCAATTATTATAGTATTTCTGAGTTGGTTTCTGTAACAATATAAATACGATGTTTAAAGTGTTGGAATTAAATTTTCTTATATTCTGGGAATATTAAGGACATCTAATTCATACCAAGGCATATTTATCTCCACAAACCAATCAGAACAGAAGTCCTTTAAAATACTTTATAATCTAGTTTATTAATATCTCCTGGAGATGTGAAAATTTTGCATACTCAAATGCTGAGAGGTAAAGTCCTTTCTAAACTACAGACATATAGACACATAGAGATCTTGAAGTTTCAATTGTGTATTTTCACCCACAAATTAGGAGAAAACCAGAAACAAAAGCTCACCAGTCTGGCTATTGAGGAGCTGTTCTCCTTCCCAGCACAAACTTTTTATTTGATTTGATCTCATAATAGATGAATAAACAACAAAGACTAGCAAGCAAGATTCTGTCACCTCTCGCTCAACAAAAACTAGATCTCTATAAACCATTAATCCATACCCAGAAGTCACCAAATGGTCTGACCACAAAACCGAATTTCCAATCACTGTTGTCATTAATGGGAAATAACTTATTGGCCATAGACAAATCAAAAACAAAACAAAATTGGCAGAGAAGAATAAAATTGGAAAAGTGGAGAATCAGTTAGGTACTACTGCTGATTTAGATTCATATTGGGAACTAAGAAAAGATACCCATGAGCTTAAGTAGCCCTTGAGTTTCTCTACTTTGGGAATGAAATTTAATCTGTTCTGTCACATGAATCCATTGAGCATCTGAAAGGATCTCTCAAGCTGTTAAAAATTTCAAGTGAAAGTAAAACCATGACTCTCTGAATATTGTGATTTATAAGAAACATATATTTGCTAATTCAGATGACCAAAATATATTTTCCAAATATTTTTGGTCTTTATCCAGAGATCTTTGCTCACAGATCCCAAAACCTCTGAAATTTCGTGAGTCAGAAGAGCAGGAGGAGACAGGATTTGATCTCCTGTCCTCAGTTCCTGAAATTGCTTTAGAACCATAAAAGTGAAATGTTATTTTTAGCAAGCCCCTTTCCACCACAACTGGATTTATGTAAATGAGGTGACTTTTTAAAACACTAGGAACAGAAGGTTGGAATTTTAATCCCTGATTTCCAGGGAGGGGAGGAGGCTTGGAGGTTGAATAAATCACCAAGAGTCAATTATTTAATCAGTCATGGTTATGTCATGAAACTTTCATAAAACTCATAATGAAGGGATTTGAGAGTCTCTTGGTTAATGAACACATGGAGATCTGGGGAGACTGAAACACCTAGAGGTGGGTATGGAGACCCCACGCCCTTTGCTCTGTGCACATCACTTCCATCTGGCTGTTCCTGAGTTATGTACCGGGTTCAGAGTGCATTCTGGTTGGGGAATTAGAACACTTCAGTCAGCCACAGTGTGTGGCCCCAAACTCCAAAACGACAGAACTTTAAAAGAAAAATTATTTGGCTGTGCTAGGTCTTAGTTGAGGCACACAAAACCTTTGAACTTTGTTGGGACATGCGAAACCTTTACTTGCAGCATTGGAATTCTTGGTTACAATGTGTAGGATCTAATTCCCTGATCAGGGACCTTATCTGGGCCCCCTGTACTGAGAGCATGGAGTCTTAGCCACTGGACCACCAGGGAAGTCCCAAAGATAGTTCTTTTGTTTGGAAACTTGTCCTATGTATCTTGTTGTTGATTTGTATCCTTGACTATCCTTTGTAATAAACCAATAATCTAGTAAGTAAAATGTTTCCCTTAGTGTTGCGAGTCACTCTAGTAAATTAATCCAGTCCAAGGAGGGGATCACTGGAACCTCCAATCTATAACCAGTGGGCCAGAAGCACAGGTAACAACCCGAGCTTGTGATTGGTATCTGAAGTGGGGGTGCGGGGGCCAGTTTTGTAGGACTGAGCCCTTAACTTGTGGGATCTGACACTATCTCCAGGTAGACAATGTCAGAACTGAGTTAAATTGTGGGACATCCTGCTGGTGCCCAAGCATTGCTTGTTAGTGTAGGGAAGCTCTCTCCCCATATTGAAGGTGGGTGACAGAACCATTATTCTCATACAAACATCAAATGAACAAGTGTCAAAGATTTCATTTAACTCCTTATTGAAAGAGAATTCAAAGAACAACTATATTTGTAGATCCTAAATATTGAAATGAACTTGTGACTCATGTACAATGTAACATGCTAGGCTATATTTCAAGGATTCTAAAATGAGGAAGACATGGGAATTATGCACCCTTATGCAAATAAGACCAGTCTTACTTTGCTGCTGAAAGGCTTGTTATCAGTCATCTTTTCTATGTAACAAGCCACCCAAATGGTTTAAACAATAAAAATTACTTGGCTCATCTGTCTCTGGGGTGATTGGGAGTTTCTTCCGGCCTAGTTTGGACTCAGCAGGCTGTAGCTGGAATTGCTCATATATCTGAGCCTTGTGGCTCAGTTGGTAAAGAATCCACCTGCAATGAGGGAGACCTGGGTTCAATTCCTGTGTTGGGAAGATCCCCTGGAGAAGGGAAAGGCTACCCACTCCAGTATTCTGACCTGGAGAATTCTATGGACTATATAGTCCATGGGGTTGCAAAGAATCAGACACAACTGAGTGATTTTCACTTCATTTCTGCAATCACTTGGTAGATTAGATGAAGACTCAATCCTATGGCTTGTCTGAGATGTCCTCCCCTGGGACAATTTTCCATGTGGCTTCCCATCCTTCTACAAGCAAATCACTAGCAAAATTCTCTCAATGGAGGTAATTAGAGCTGATTCTAATTAATTATGTGTGTGTGTACATGCATGCTAAGTCGATTCAGTCGTGTTCAACTCTTTGCTACCCTATGGACCATAGCCTACCAGGCTCCTCTGTCCATGGGATTCTCCCCGGCAAAAATACTGGAGTTGGTTGCCATGCCCTCCTCCAGGGGCTCTTCCTGACCCAGGGATTGAACCCAAGTCCCTTATGTCTCCTGCATTGGTAGGCGGGTTCTTTACCACTAGTGAAACCTGGGAAGTCCCCTGAGTTTGTTCACATGGTGTCAATGATACGGTACCAAGAGTGTGAGCAGAACCACACAAGGCCTCTTAAGACAAGTGGCAAAGTGATTCTAGATTCAAAGGTTGGGGGAATAGACCTCACGTCTTCATGTGAAGAGCACATCACCAGGACATGGATACAGGAGAGAGGAAGATCACTTAACTCATGCAATTAATCTACCACAGGTCCTTAACTTATGAAATTTCACTCTCCAGGGCAGGAGGGAACTATGACATAAACATTTGCCTTACAAAGCAGACACGGACGCTGCCCTAGAAGCCCGTACTACCAACAGATACAGACAGAAAAGACAGAGGTTGAGTTGAGGGTATCTGGTAAAGCTTCACAGGTGTGTGATTGGAGCTGTTTTGAAAGATAGGCAGAAAACTTCCTTCAAGCAAAGGTGAAGATGGTTGAGGGGAGTCTGACAGAGCAATAATTGAAAGTCAAAAGCTGTGCTTCATGCCTTCTCTCTAGACTTAGCATCATGGCAGCATCCACAGAGAAGGAGGACAGGGTGGTTAACAAATGGGGGCTCCAATCTTGGTTTTCCCACTTAAAGACAGAATAAATAGGTGTAAGGCACTCCCCTCTCTCTGAATTTCCTTTCTTCATTCATATAACCCTAGTCCTGATCTGACTACATAGTAAGGAAAAAGCACCAATCAGAAATCTTGAGTAGGGTCTTGTAAACAAAACGGAACTTCAAATGAGAGACTGAGATGACTGAGATGCATGGTATGCAATCAGTTGAAGTTAATATTAATGTAATGTTCTTTAAATAATTATGAAGATGAAAAACAGCAGAAAAGAAATATTTGTACATAATGTGAACAGGCAATTGTTTGAAGAAGAAATATGAGTGACTAATAAATATATAAAAAGATGCTTCACTCCTCACTACTGATTGGGAAAACACAAACTAAATAATGATGTGATACCAGTTTTTTTTCTTTAAAGTTGGTAAAAATTTAAAGATTGATATTATCTAAGGTTGGAAGAAGTGGGAAAATGAAACCTATAGATATTTTGCATAGTGTGTATAGACTGTATCAAAAATTTAATTGATTTATATCCCGATCCAAACACTCTATGCTTAAATGCTTATAGGAGTCCATACACAAACACACACACACACAGGCACACATGCACACATATACATGCATGAACGTGTATATGTATTTATGTATATATACACATAAGTATACATATCCTTCCAACAGAATATTGATTCAGCATTGTTTATAATAAGAGAAATCTGAACGCATCCTGAAAGTGAAAGTCGCTCAGTTGTGTCTGACTCTTTGCAACCCCATGGACTATACAGTCCATGGAATTCTCCTGGCCAGAATACTGGAATGGGTAGCCATTCCCTTCTCCAGGGGATCTTCCCAACCCAGGGATCGAATCCAGGTCTCCCACATTGCAGGTGTATTCTTTACAGTCTGAGCCACCACGGAAGACCTAGAAGTCTCCAATTAAACCAAATTTTTACATAAAAGCCTCAGCATATTATTGAAGGGAAAAAAAAGTTGCAGAAAAATATAGGAAGTATACATACATCCTATATATATACATATTACATAAAATAATTTCATATCCTACTTTCTTCAAAGGTTGCGATGCTAAAATGAGATAATAGATATTAAAGTGTTTTGAAACTGTGGTTGTCATTGAGTCACTAAGTCGTGTCTGACTCTTTTATTATCCAATGGACTATAGCCCACCAAGCTCCTCTGTCCATAGGACTTTCCGGGCAAGAACACTGGAGTGGGTTGACATTTCCTTCTCCAGGGATCTTCCTGACCCAAGGATTGAATGCACATCTCCTGCATTGGCAGGAGGGCTTTTTTTTTTTTTTTTTTTTTTTTACTACTGAGGTGCCAGGGAAGCCCAGTTTTGAAACTGTAAATTGCTTTAAATGTTAAGGCATATGTGAATTCAGCTTTAAAAACATTTAGAAATGTATTAATTTATTTCAAAGCTCTATGGCTTCCATTTAGGACATACATCTGATTTTTCCCAAGGAAATGAGGAAATTTTGTAATGGGAGCCTTGGCAAAGTAATTTTGGTGCACCAGAAATGAAAACAAATAATGGCCCCGACTGCACCTATCTAATTTTTCCTTAGAGAAGACAATCAACTAGCAATGACAATATTTCGCTCTCCCCTCTCAGCCTTTCTCTTCCCTGAGCAAACAGTTAAACTGGATAACAAACTAGTAAAAAATAATTTGGAATCTGGGGCACGATTATGGCCAGGAAAGATGCTGATGATCATTTCATGTGATCAGAGGAAAACCTAAAATAGAACACTCTTCAATTACCATAATTTCTACTGTCATCGCAATTTCTGTACATAAAAGCCTTTGGTCTGAGTCACAACAAATTTATCTGTAAATTACACAATAAAGGATGGGGAATGGACTTTCCTTTAAAAGAACAAACAGAATCAGTCATTTATGAGGACATCTTCATCTTAATCGACATGTAAGTGCAACCAAATGCAGACTCCATTATTGTATAAAGTTCTGAAGACTGTCACCCAAACCCACTCCCACCCTCTCCCAAGTTTAATTAAACCAGTATCACACTGAGACTGGAAGGAAAACACAATGATACAACAATAAACAAACATTAATCATGATCATTACATACATTTTATTACATGAAATAAATAATACTGTGGAGCTTTCACCAGCCGATACAGTGCTTCCTCTTGGATAACATCCTAAGGCAATTGAGGGGTAAAATAATACTAATAATGATAATAATAATTAGTATGAAAAGGAAAAAAGGGGCTTATCACCACATAAAGCAGAAACCGTATCCTCCTTCACTTATATTAATCTCATATTTGCTCATTTCTGGTTTCTTCTCACAGAGATAAAGGAAAAGTAATTTTTTATTTGTAGCCTAGCTTGGGTGTATATAATTCAACTCTAATTGCCCCAGGGCAAGGAGATTCAGGGAAGATTCAGTCAATATTCAATACACACTTATGGGACTCTACCAGGAAATAGGGGAGGGAGTTCTGAAGACTCGGGCTGCACAGGAGCAGGAATAAAAAGAAGAAAAGGCCCTTGGCAGGACTCAGGGCAATGGCTTTTGTCTTTGCTTGAGAACAGACCAAGTCTCCAGTGTCACTCTGTTCAAGTCCTTTTCTAAGCTGACCTAAGGATCTCCCTGGTCTGTTTCTGAATCAGGAATGAGCCCCCTTGGAGGAATGTTCTTTTGTTTTTATTTCCAGAGGACTTCTTGACATTCTTTTAGTGTAAAGACCACACTGGGAAGGCCCACTAAATGTATAACATGGCTGTCCAGTCCTACCTCTACGTGGAAATGACAAAAAATAGGTCCTTTCCTGCAGAGATGTCCATGCAAAACCACTTCAACAGGCAAGACGTGAATCCCACTCTGTCCTGCTGTTTGGCTGGGGGCTGCCCATGATACCATCTTAGAAAGTCTGACACCAACACAAAGTCTGTTACAATGAACAAAAAGATCCAACCTGTGGGCTTCATGATATGAAAACAGAGTATCAGGCTGAAAGTGAAAGTCGCTCAGTAGTGTCCGACTCTTTGCGACCCCATGGACCAGCCTCCTCTGTCCATGGAATTCTCCAGGCAAGAATGCTGAAGTGTGCTGCTCTTTCTTTCTCCAGGTGATCTTCCTGACCCAGGGGTCGAACCCAGGTCTCTTGCATTGTAGGCAGACTCTTTACCATCTGAGCCACCAGGGAGAATATTAGGCTAAGAAATATTAATAGCTTTTGTCCTTTCTCAACTTCTGGGCATGTAATGGCTCACAGGGGTGATGGAAAATTCCACCTCAGTCTTCTAGTGGGAATTCTGGAGGAAGAATCCCCTGTCATCTTTTGTGAAGGAAGGAGGAAGGTATTGCTATGTGAGGATTTACTTTTGACTCCCTCTCGAAAGTTTCCTCTGATTGTTCTAATCCTAGTCCTGCTTGGATGAGCTAGAGTTTTAGTGGCTTTATGATTCAGGGGCAGGCTCTGCTTCCAGGTTTAAAATGGGAGCTGTTGAGCTATGAGCATGAGTCGATGTGCCTTTGGATCCTGGCTGTGGTCTCTTGCATAGTCTCCTTGGAGCTGCTTGGCTTGGCTTTCAACCCAGTTGGGAAATATGAGAAGCAGGCTCAACTCGGGTGTTGCCCTTCCTCTGGCTAAGGTATGGCTCCCTCCTCCTGGGAGCCGTTGGTGCGGAAGCTTGGGAGCCACTGTTGCTGCCTGTGGGGATGGCATTTGACAGCCAGGGACAGAAGACAGGCAAGCGTGACTGGGGTTCCCCTCTCCTGGCCTGTGGCCCTTTCTGCAGGATATTAATGTGGAACGTGACCAGTGTTGAAGAGGCCGCTGATGTTCCCGCCACTCCCCCACCACAGACCTTTGGGACAAATGACAAGAGAAGGAATAGGTGAGTAGACACACTCCAAGCCCACTCCTGTTGCAGTCCCTCAGGAAATGTCGCCTCAGCCTCTGCCAATGAATTTCTAGGGCTGCCTCCATCATAAATACTCTGATTAAAATGTAAATTTAGCCAACCTATCAGCTTCCCATTAAGGGGACTCTTTAAAAACGCCGTTAATCAGCTGAAAGATATGTAGTGAAATACCACTCATCAATTATAACTGCTTATGACAGTTAACAAAGCTTTATATTTGCCCCAAACATGTGCTGATCTATCCATTATGCCAAGGTTCACTCTCACGCTAATTGTACATTTTCTTCTCTAATGCATTTTTGCTGTTATCTCATAGGCTAATGAAAGCCAGGAAATCAATAAATATAAATTATACATGCAAAGAAGGACTGCTGCAAACATAAAGTTTCTAATTAATTGCACTTGATTAATTTATATCCTTTAATTATCTTGCTAAGCCACAAACAACATAAATATCTCTGCAATCTGGTTATTGCTATGTCAGTCATAAAAAAGCAGACACAGTAAATCTATGAAATCTAGCAAACTGCATTGCCAGAAAACATGGAATGGCATAACCCATAAATATTATCGGACTTACTCAAGACACCGATGAATAATTTCAGCGTGACAAATTAACACTAAATATGTTGTATGGTTATTTGACGAAGGTTATAGTGATGTGATAGGTTTAAATCGTGCATATGGAGTAAGCAAAAATGTAGATCTTACCAATAGGCTTATAACAAAATCTGCCCAAACCGAGGTGGAGCACTGTAGCTAATGACCCGCACACAAAAATCCAGTGTGTCGTTGTGCAAATGGAATACTTTCTGCTGGTCAAGCTGAAAGGCAAATTGTGAATTACTTGGCTTATTCATTTCCCTTTGATAAACTTGATCAACAAAGAATAATCCCACCTCTTCTGCAAAGGCAAAAGTAAAATGTAGGAATTTAAATCCCAGGAACGTGACACCAGGTTGGGAAGAGAACTGAATGGTGCATTCTGCCATTGTCTTAAGAGATACAACTTTTACATGGAAAGTGGTTTCTTTTTATCCACATCCCCCCCCCCCCTTTTAATTTTATCTGACTCTGCTAAGCCAGCCATCTGTCACTGATCTGAAATCTAATCCTCTCTGTCCACCGGGCGTGCCCTTTGTCCTAGGCCACCGCATATTACCAACCATCTATATCTACAACTTTCATAAATGTGTAAAAAGAAACTGTATCTGTCCTCAGCTACACTCAGACAAAGACCATCTGTCAGCCACTGCAGCTATTCTTTAAAAAAGAAAGCATCCAAAGGGATTTGCCCTTTACCAAGTAAACCCACTTAACCCTTCCAATAAGATTAACTGTTATTTGTTTCCATTAAATAAAAATGACCATGCTAATATACATTTAATAGTTCTGTAACAGTTGCAGGAAGATCAGCTCTCCTGTGGATATCTTTTGTAGATAAAACATACATGCATATAAACACCGGAATTATGACGGCAAGGAGATAACCTATAAAGCATAAGGATGTTTTTGCTTCCTTCTTCCAGGCTGGGGCTATGAAAGAGAAGCCAACATAAAATATAGAAGCCAGAAAGTGCCTACTCTCCTGGCCTTCAATTTTACAGTAAATAGCACTTCTGGATATAACATATGGTTGAACACATACAATTATTAAGATTCAGAGGCCATCCTCTGACTTCTGCCCTCTTATCACTGTACATTCTTGGAGACAGTTTTATGGCTGTTACACGGCACATTTCGAAAGTCTATATATGTGTGCTTTACAGATACATGCTCACTAGGTATTATTGTAATTATGGGAAATTATTTGGCCGAGGGAAATAACTGCCATTTCGTGACACTAAAGCCGAACTACGGTAACCTTTGGGGATTTCTGTCTCCTGTTTTCATCCTGAAGACTGCCAGAGTTGTCTGACTTGGCATTTGAGAAGCGAAACAAATAATGCATTTGCTTCTATGGAAAAACCCAGGTGATGTTTGTGGACAGATTCCTCCAGGATAACCGTGCTTTTAAGGGTGCCTCCTCAAAGTATGTAGGCCAAATTCTGCCTATAGGGCAGCTGAGATATATGAGATCTTACAGAAAAGCCCAAACGGACTTTTTGGCCAAGACTATATATATATCTCTATATAGGGGTGTGTGTGTGTATTTTTATTTTTAACATAAGCTTAATTTACCACCAGCTTCTGTAGCCTTGACAGGCCCTTTGTGTGCCCAGAACTCCCTGTTTTTCCACTCAGGAGCTCCACGGATTGAGAGAACCAGGGTTTTTGCAGATAACTGGGGTTGGGTGAGCAGATGAGCCCATGGATGGCAGGCAGGCCACAGGGAAGACGCTCCGGGCCTTGGCCAGGCTCCCCTGCCGTGTTGGCTGTGGAGGTGGCAGGGGGTGGGCCTGGAAGGGCAAACTACCAGGCAGATGATGGCTTTGTTTTTCCCTCCTGCTGAGCTTCTAGGTTTCCACCCTTACAACATTTTACACAGTGGAGCATTTACTCAGTTTCACGGGAAAATCCAATCTAAAGGTTCCCAGATCCAAACAGATACACCTGGCATTTGGCAATCGGCGTCTCCTTTCCTCCTCTCCTTGAGCTATGTTCTGGTCTCCCCCAAATGCTCAGGAGTGACCTGCAGACCCCCTGCCTACTTTCGGCTTGACCCAGACCTCTGCCGCGGAGTGTGCCCTTCGGCTTCTCTTCCTCTGGAGGCCCCAGTTCTGGCACCCGACGTCCAGCTTCACAGCCGGCTGGGAGCTAAGCCCTGGTGCCCTCTCCGTAGGAGGGGAGGAGTCTTGTCCTGCCTTCAATGCGAACGCCGCAGTCTCTACGGAGACAGGTAAATCTCCGGATGCTGCGATCAGATTGCTGAGGGGGATCCGCTTCCGATGCCTGCCTCCTGGCTCCTCCGAGGTAATGAAAAGGCAGGCCCGTGACAAGTATGGCCCCCGCGTGTTCCCCTGGCTGATGGTTGGAAAAATACCAATGCGTCCAGCAGGCAGGAAGTATGGATCTCCCAGTAGAGTTCACTAGATTTGTCATTTTCGATTTAACCGCACCTAGGTAGCGAGCCGACTCACTAGGTTTGACTGCAATTACCTTATCTTGCCTATTTTTAGTGACAGGACCAGATTATTTTAAGTGCATTTTATAGAAAACCCTTCTTTACTGAAGTATAAAGACTGTAATAAAGACAATACAATGTTTTGAAACTGTTTTAAATCCTTCACTCAGCGTTGCTTCTACAGATTTAACATGTAGGGGTTCTAATCTTACTGCTACTAATTAGAGCTTTAGTGTAATTGTGCCAACAGGGTGCTTGGCATAATAATTACTATTGAGAGATTCTGGTGGCGCAGTAACATGCCGACATAATGCAGATATGTCTAGGATTACAGTGCAGTCACCTCTGTATGTTGATTCAAGTTGGATTTTAACCAAGTAAGGGGTTATTTTGCCTTTATAATAAAGCTTAAAAGGCATATACATATGTATGATTTAGGTATCCATTTTTCCTCTTTGAGTCTTTTGAATATTAATTAGCAGGAACCTCAGAAGGCAACAGGAACACATTCCGTTTCAAGTATCTCACAATTTGGGGCAATTCACTCTGTGAAGAGAATTGTCCATGCCTGTGTGGCAGAGACTCTAATTTTGATGCAATGGTGCACAGCGCCGACATTGCTCCCAGGGTGAGGGTCTCTCTCTAGAGAAGTCCTGCCTTGTTCAAGCAGAGAAAGGAAATGGGGGCTCAGGGCCCACGAGGATCTGCATTTGGATGGAACTGGTGTCAGGTTTATAAGAGGAATCTCTGAAAACATTGTCTCAGTAATTTTCAAGCCCTTGCATCTTTGAAAATGTAAGCCTAAGTCGGAGAAGTCTATTTCTACTCCAGCCTAGGTAGTTTTGAATATAATTATCGTTTGTTCCCTAGTGTTTACTGTAAAGGGGATATCTGAAAAAACTGTCAGGGTGTCATATGTAGGAGGTGGGTATTTGGGTGGATACACGAGGTGGGTATCTGGGGGTATACGGAGGAGGCGAAGGGACATGAGTTTACGTATGAGTCCTTCTTACTTAGGAGAGACGCCGGAACTGGGCAGGCGGCCTCCACGGCTCCACTAGATTTATCAGGCGAGAGGCAAAGGGCCACGCTGGTTGGTTTCACTTTCTGTGGTGTCTGAGCAAAGTGAGCTCTAGGTGATGCTGGGTGGCCAGAGTGGGGACTTCCTGCTGCTGAAATGCTGGTCACAATAACTCAGTGGACTGGGACCAGCACACTCTTATGCACAAACACAGGCACACTGGGAGTGGGGTTTTACTTTCTTTATATATATATATATGTATATATATACATATATATATATATATTTTTTTTTGGCACATGTGAAGGAGTTTCTACAAAACTGATTTCACAGAGCCATAAGTCACCTAAGAGGATGTCACCGGCCATTTAAAGTGCTCTACAGAGGTTTTTTTAATGTAATAAATACATGGGGAAGGTAGTGTGTAATGGCCCCCGGGGTCTGAACTATAGCTCCATTTAGCTCCCGACAGCCTTGTTTTTACTGCCCCTTAGTGCCTCACTTTTAAAGTGACAGGAAACCAATTTCTGATTACAAATCAATGGGTTAGGATGTCACCTCTGGACAGTGAAGTTAGCTGTAAATCCAAGGAGTCACCCAGGCTGCTAGGAAATTGGGGGTCAGGGTATGAAGGTGATTGCTTTACACAATGCAAAGGGAAAGACATTTGTTAATGCAGAGCTTTGTAACTGCCTCTCCGGGGCAATGCCCAGGTAGTTCCAGCCCCCTTCTCATCTCCCCTGACTGGTCCAGGGACGAGAAGGTGGTTTTGCCACGTGCATCAAATATGGCAGTAAAATGCTCATTTCACTGCTCAATGCAGCCCTCCCCCAGGCTGATGAACTAGTAGAATTCCTCTCCTCCCAGCCTGTACAGAGCCTTCATGTTAACCAAGACTATATACACTTCTGTCATGCAAGATACCTTTTGATGAGGCCTCTTTTTTCTTTAAGCTTTTAAGATAATCTTAGAGAAATCATCAAGCTATAAAAAGAAATCAATAAAAACAGAAAAGGTTCCCATCACCCCGAAAAAAATCCATAACTTTTGCATTTTAATAGAGACGCTACAGGACCAGACCCGTCATTTTCTTTCTGATGTGTTCCTTTGATTTCCCTCGTATCTCACAGGGCTCTTGACTTTCTTGAGAAAGGGATTATTGAATTGTGTGTCTCCCTCAGATGTACTTGATCACTCAAGTATCTGTACTTAAGAATGTTAGAGTCTGTTCAGCTGTTGCCTCTTTGGAGCTCATTGGGGCTTGTCATCTTAATATTAATTGGGTTTTGTGCAGGAATCTGAAGTTCCACATTGAGTGGCTTTCAAGAGAGAAGATTACGCCCAAAGCCAGATACAAAGACAAACATATTTAGCACAACAATTATGATAATTACAGAAACATTCTGTCATGAAATAACCAATCTGATTAAGGGCTCTTCTACATTATCAAATATTAATCTGATGTCTTCGGTCCAACCTGGTTTGAACATAAGAGGCTTCTTACGGTTTTATGTATTAACAGATTTGTAAAAGCTGGACATATAGAGCCTAATAGTATGAGACAGGCAAGCCAGTCTAGTAAAAGGATTTTTTGCTGAATGTAATCCATTTAATTTTAAAATAGACACAGATAGGATCATAAACATGAAATCAAAATTAAAACACAGCCTGCCAATGAGACCTTTTGTATAATTCCAACCACATGGTAATTCAGAAACATATTGTAAGAAGTATTAGTGTTCATTTCTACTAAAAAAAAATGAGGTATCTTGATGGTGAATCATCACAGTAAATGTACAATCACTTGAAAGTTTCCAGACTTTCTTGAGACCCACACAAACTGGTTGGTAATAGAAGTAGTGATAGTCTTGCTAAACTAGAGAGTTAATTTTATTTGTAATTTTCAGCTGCTTTCAGCTTAATTGCACAATTTCCTCAATTATTAAAGTTCATTCTGCATACTTAAGTTCATTAGCCATTGTCAAACGGGCAAATTGCTTTGCAATTTTAATATTTGTTGGACAAAGCTGCATTAATAGGTTCACTCTGCAAACATAGTTTCTTAGCTTTTACTACAGTATCCACTGATCACTGTATTCATCCAAATCAGGAGGCAGGAGCTGTATCTTTTTCTCTTTTTATGAATATCTCTTAAATGTTAGTTACACAGGTAGGCTCTTTTATTTGTTTACTTGGGAGGGAGGGAATTGGGGAGGATGGCAGTCTTGATAAAAAGTGTTGCAGTCTTGTATAGTAAATGTGAAAAAGTACACAGGATCGTGAAACTTCTTAGCATGCCTATGCAATCTGCATAAATACGGTATAGTTATATACACATGATTTAAGCCTATAAAAACACAATATATGCTTCTGAATCATCAATAAATTAGATTTTCAATCAGGTTCTATGCTGTAAAAGTTGTTGAGTCATTATGCTGTATATAGTATGGTTCTGTCTGTACATTATACTATATATATATATCCATGTATTTAAATCTTTCCATGCAGCAATGCATTCCACAGTGTAACTTCTGGCATCAGAGAGGCATTCTCAATCTCTCTCTCTCTGTCTCCCCTGACCCTCCAACCCCACACACCACCACCACCACGTCAGAGCTCTTTAACACGTGTGTATGTAGACTTATTTAAACATTCATACATGCCCTTTTAGCAACAATGCCACTTTCCGTTTGCTTTCCCCTTGCAGTTATAAAGCACCTTTGCGCTCCCCCCCATTATCTCATTTGATTAATGAATACACACTTGCTTCCCCCTCCCAGTGTAGATGCACAGTTTACCACACCGTCTTCCAGGGAAGATGATTCCTGAAATTTATCAGTATCTTTCTGTGAAAACAAACACACCCCACCTGCTTGGTCTCTGTCTGTCCTTACGTACGCACTGTCTACAAAATGTCTGGGTGCAAATAGCTCCAGATCTCGGGGAAGGTAACCCCTGCCAGCATGGTTTATCTCCCCAGTAATTAGGCTTGTGTTTCTGCTTTATTAACTCGGCTACAACAACGCCCTGCCCTCTGTCACCAGGGGGACTAATAGATGATCGTCACTCTGATTTGGAAACCGTACAAATTAAATGACAAAGTGAGAGGAAGTGAAGTTAAGGCAAATTGTGTAAAGATAAGGCAGTCAGTCATTTATACACTAGTTTTTCAAATGCTTAAGCAGAGGTCTTTTGATTTTACATCTGCAGATGCAAAAGTGCTAAAATAAATAAGCTGTGTGTTCTTCCTGTGTTTGCTAAACCTCAATGATATGTGAATTCTTAAGCGATGTTAGGAAATAATTGATTGTGTATGTTTAAAATCAGGATCGCTTTTTCTTATCCTGAAATCCCATGTTTCAGTTCCTTTCCTGAGAAGGATTTTCTTCTATGAAATTGTGCCTGTGAATCCCTGAGTTTATTATTTTCCCAGGAGCACTTCAACAGGTTTCTGTCTTCATCTATAAGGCAGATTTGCTTTTGTGTCTTTTAAACTCGTGTCCTGACTTTCTAGGAAACACATTTGCATACCTTATATAAGATTAAAATTACCGAAGGAAAGAAAATAAAATTGAATGATGGAAAGAAAAAAAAAACAGACCGTCCAGCAAAGCTGATTTCCATCAGTCTGCTGCAGGAGCTGTAATGTTTTGTTTAGCAATATGATTTAACAAGAAGCATTAGCTCTGAGTATGGAGCTGCCAGTTTAAGAAGGCTGATGAGATGTGATTATCTCCATGCAGAAATATCAGGGTGGTTAAAAGATAATTTGAAACGAGGTTAAAAATGAAGCAACACTAAGCTTCTCTCACTTGTGTCAAAACAATCACATCTTTTCTTTCCTTTTTTTTTTCCCTTTCACTTTGATGACATTTGTTCATATTGGAGGTGGAGACATTCTTCATAGCAAACTGTAATCCTTAACTAATTTTAAATTTAATGTGGCGCTGTGTGAAAGACAGGTCTAAATTTGATCCAAAAGCAGCTTCTGGATATTATGGATAGAATTTGCAGTGTTTATAATATTTGGGAAGCCTTAAATATTGCTATTAGTGGCTGAACTAAAGTTTCATTTCACTATGTTAACAATATATTCATGGTATAAACAGCTTACGTTGACATAATAAATGACATTTGGTTAGAAAAATGTCTCTGAACTTTAGCTGAAAAAATGAAAACAGGTGAAAAAAAACAGCATCAACTATGAAAAGCCATATGTTAGTAAATGAATATACCTCATCATATTATGTAATCACTTTAAATATAATTACTGCTTCAAAGGATTAAGTTTCAAAGTCAGAATATTCTTTACTTTAAAAGGATGTATTTCAGAACTAGAAATATTTATTCATTATCTTTAAAAAAAATCCATGTAGCCATAGTTCCTGATTTAAAAACAAAACAGTAAAACAAGTTAAGAAAGTTAAACATTATCTCTGTGTATGTAAGGAGAAATAATTGGGTCACTTGCTGAAAACTTTAGAAAAGTCTGAAACAAGATTTCAAAACCTGTTCTTTTGTGTAAAAGATAAATTGGGACGTTCAGCCAGTTTCAAAAGTTTAATCAACATTTAAGAAAGAGAAGCCCAAAGTTACTCTGTGCGAGGCAGGCAGCTGTGTGCTTGCTCCGGAGGGCTGCAACACTCAACCCAATTTAAGCAAGGAAATGCTCAGCGATTCTAAAATGCTCTGTTCACATCCACACATAAGGCAAAGTCTCCTTCATGCTCCATTCCGTCCCTACCTTATCAATCAGTTAGGATCAATTCTGCAGCTTACTCCCGCCCAAACCCCCTGGCTTCCCCATCGTCTCATGACTAGTCTGCAGGGCTGGCCATGTTTATGCTGATACCAGGAGATGACAATTAGTCATATCTATCCATGCTGGTCCATCTAATCCCTGTTGTTTTTAGTCATGTCAAATCCATTATCCCAAACAAAGCTGTGTACATCTCTTTGGAGATGCACACAGACTTGCCTTGCTTACTTTGAGAAGGCAGATTTTATGACAACATTAAATACATACTGAGCCCTAACGAATGGGGCCACTTGGCGCAGTGGAGCAACAGCACTGATAATTCCTATCACCCTAATCCACGGCTGCTTAACTTGCTTGTGAAAATTCATAGCCTCCTGGATGTGCCCTCAAGATCATCACATCTCCAAAGTTTTCTCCACAATTATATATATATATATGTATATATATACATATATATGGTCACTGCACCCAAGTGTTTCCAGCCATCATAGAATGCAACTCCCTTCCTCCCAAGCCCGGCAGCCGGCAACCCGACAGACCCCTTCCCCACCCAAGCCTTGAGTTTCATCCTGTCTGCTCTCATGCTTTATTTTTGAGCCTGGTAAAAAGGGCGCCCCTCCCCCAGCTGTTTACTTAGAAAGAAGAATCTTAGGTGCTCTGTTTACTTACATTTTTCAGCATTTCTTTGTCTTCCAAACCATTCTAGCTCTTAATATGGAAGTTTTATGGGTTATTTTTATCAGAAAATGCAGACCTTGACTAGTTGACGTGAGCAGTTAGGATGGGTTAAGTGTGCTTTGAAACCCTCGATTTCTCCCCGAGAAAGCAATATATGGCATATGGCAACATCTAGAGCCTGAAAACACAGCCAGTAAGAGTCGCGCAGACTAAAGGAAATCACTACTTAATTCCACAAACATTTGTTTCGGTCCAGGAATGGCACTAGAAACTTTGAGCAGACTGCCCACTCAAGCGCCGGCCGGCACGCGGGGTCCATACCGTGCGGCACAGCGCCATCTGCTGGCCGGCTCCGCAGCCAGGGGTTGACTCGGAAATCCACCCGAGTCTATTTCCCGGACCTCGGTTCCCGGGGGCTTCCTGCGGCTGGGGAGTTCTGAGTGTACTAAAAAGGCGCGAAAAAGGGAGATGGTGCTGGAGAGAAAAAGCAGGGCTAGAGAAAGTTTCCAAAGACTTATTTAACTTGTAAACGGAGGAAGATTAATACCTCTGGAACGGTCCCCAGACGTCTTGCCAAGGGCACAGGTTTTCAGCTTTAAAGGTGAAGCTGAGTTTATTTGCATCCAAGGCAAAGAGTTGTTTTCCTTCTTCCTCTCTGTCTATAAAGCAGTGTATCCTAACCATATTGTCTTCACAGCCGGGCTCTGCGTGCTTCTTTATGGAGGTGAGGCAGAATTCAAGCCAACTGTCTGAGTGTCGGGTTCATTCATGTCCTGACTCTGTGTGTGTGTGTGTGTGCGTTGTGTAGCAGGGGGGTGATATTCAGAAGTGCTTTGGGAAACACTGCGGTTGTTTGCCCATCCATTCCAGAAATCAGTGGAGGGCCCCCTCCCAGGGGCAGAGTGTAAGGACTGTGGGAATGCAATCAACACACTTCTGCATGTTTCCACACTGCCTTGAATGGGATCCCAGACTCCAGGAAACTCATCTCTGATAGACTGTAAAAGACCCAAACTAAATGGACCGAAGAGGTGGTCATTATTCTTCAGGGAGGGCCCTCACTGTAACACAGGGTAAAGCGCTATCTGCAATGATTTTTTAAGGTTACTTTGGAAATCTTGTTATTCTCACTCCACCTCCAGCTACCAAGCCTTGTGCTAACTGCGATTTCCATCCTGCAGCACTGACTTCCAGCATCTCCTTCCCTTCCCTCTCCTTTGCTCTGTCTGTCTCCATCCCCGGAAACTTGTTCCAGACAAAAGCAGGTTGGGGAGGGTGCCATGTCCACATCACCTAGAGAGAAAGAGGAGGCCCATGACCATTCCTGAATACCTCTAAAAGATGGTTTGCTTAGCCCCCTGTTGTGGGGATTCTCTGGTCCTCGGTGTATGATGGCATGGAGCAAGGATTAACTGTAATTGCTTCTGTGTACAGAAAGGACTAGAAATGATCTCTTTTCACCTGCTCTCTCTGGAGTGTTAGGCACAACACCGCCAGTGAATGAGACAATTTGGGGGACAGAGTGCCCTACACCCTCTGCAGCCATAGGAGGGGCCTATGCCATTAGGAAAGGCGTCTGTTTTCTCAGGGGCTACCTCTCAAAGTGAAGCAATGTTTTTAAAACACTGTTCCTCCAGATGCTGTGACCCATTCCTTGGCAGACTGGACATAGGCTGGTGTTTTCAGGGAGCTGCTTCCCTCTCTCTTTCCCCACCCTCCACATCTTAGCAAGCCCATTCTCTCTTAGAAACAAATACATAATCAGATGTGTTCACTACAGACTTCAAATTTAAGGTCTAAAGGATTTTAGAGACTAGCTTTGCCAGATAGCATACAGGATACACAGCTAAATTTCAGAAAGGTAATGAAGTTGTTTAGTATGTGAACATCCTAAATATTGTCTGGGACATACTCAGACGTGAAAAAGCTTACCACTCGTGTAACACTCAGATTTAACTAGATGCCTGTGTTTTTATGTTTTGGTGTTTACTGAGTCTGGCAGCTCATTAGATTCTCTAGTACAAGTCTTTAGACGGGAGACTAAAATCAACAGAGATAGAGAGCTATGCCCAGTTACCCAGCTGTTTAGAGGCAGCTGCTGGGCCAGAAATCAGGTCTAGAAATTCAGCTGGGGTCCTCTTGATCAAAGGCACTCCCTTGTCTTTCCCCAGGATAGCCGACTGGAGGCAAAGGTACCAAGTGAGATGATGTAATAAAACCAGTCTCTTATATAATCATTTCAGAGTGACCATGCATGCTGCAGAGGGCCATAAAGTAAAATGCCACTCATTTGGAAATGCCACTAGTTTATAATTTGTGAAGTTTCCTGCTCAAGTGAAATTTTACATAGCAAACCCTTTCTGGCAGGAGATTCCAGCACTTTCTTTTTCTGTGACTGTTGTTCAGGACGGTTTCAAGGGCTTTGTTCTATCAAGTGATTTCAAACACGAAAGTTCCCACTTACATACAAGCAAATACTATGCTAATTATTCCTCTCTCCCCACTAAAGCCACAGTTCTAAAGCCATTATTGTAGACAGGGTACTGTTTATCTGGATTAAAAGACTAAACAGATCATCCTAAAATGGTCTAATATTTATCACTGACTTAAATTAGTTATGTATCTTGAGACTGCTCTGGATTCATGGCCAAATAGCTCTTTAGCATCATGGGAAATCTGGAGGAGCCGTTATTTGGGTAATAGGTATTGAAGAACTCAGCTCAGCCATGCTCCATGTGACATCTGAACCTCACTTTCCTTATATTGACACTGAGGGCTTGACGCCTTATGGGCTTCCCTGGTGTTTTCAGACACTAAAGAATCTGCCTGCAATGCAGGAGACCTGGGCTCAGTCTCTGGGTTGGGAAGATCCCCTGGAGGAGGAAATGGGAACCCTCTCCAGTATTCTTGCCTGAGAAGTTCCAGGGACAGAGGAGCCTGGCCAGCTACAGTCTGTGGGGTCTCAGACTAGGACACGACTTAGTTACTGAGCATGCCACGCTGTGGTCAGTATCCTTGCAGTGCCTACTATAATGCTGTACCCCTCACTCCTCCCAAGCAATCTGGCCACCAAAAGCTCACACCAAGGAAGGAAAGAAAAGGATGTTAATGAAACCAGTTGTAATGCAAAGAAAGGTCAGCCTTAGCTGCAAGCCCTGAAACTTAACTGCCAGTGGCATAAAGGACTCCAGGTAAGACAAGGACTGTATTTACACAAGGTCTTTCCTGCTAAGCCAACTCCAGTCTGAGCTGAGCAACTACTCCAGGCAGCAGAGCTCTTATTGGAAGGCAGAAGCCAAAAGTTAAGTGTGAAGGATTTGGACCTTGTACAATTAGATCACCCCGGAGCCCCAGCATAGCAGTGAGTCTCCATGAGCATTTGGCAGAGCTGTGAAGGTGGGTGAGGAAAGGCCAAAGTAACCAACTTGGAAGAAGAAGAAATAGTCCGGCAGAGGATGGAAAGACCCTGTTCTGTCTGGGAACGCTCTCATGCCCTGCTTGGAGTTCACGTTTCACCAAGGAACGTAAAGGAAGAGTAAATGGGGCTGGGTGGAGAGAGAAGGGTGAGGTTTTCCCTCCCTTGCTCTCCCCTCTTTCATCCTCTTAGGACTTTTTTTAACCTTCATTTCCCTCCCACAGAAAGGCCATTCAGCAAGGATGAATATAGACCCAAAGCCCGGATGCGCGTTCAATTTGTCACCTTGAGTCTTCCCTGCCTACTGGGTCTCATTCTCCCCTAAGGGAGGCTTGGCTCCTGTGCAGTTAGTGACGGGGCTCTGACTCCCAAGGATGGATGGCTAAGTTCTTTTCAAAATATGGATCTCTGTAGCATTTTGTCCATGTCTTGAACAGGGCCAATTCAAGGACCTGGCTCTGAAATGTACATGGACTATTTCCGCTGAAATGTTTTCCTCTGGCTTTGCGTCCTGCTTGGAACCTTCAACACTTTGGCCACCTGATGTGAAGAACTGACTCATTGGAAAAGAACCTGATGCTGGGAAAGATTGAAGGCAGGAGGAGAAGGGGGCGACAGAGGATGAGATGCTTGGATGGCATCACTGACTCAATGGACATGAGTTTGAGTGAACTCCGGGAGTTGGTGATGGACAGGGAGGCCTGGCGTGCTGCGATTCATGGTGTCGCAAAGAGTCAGACACGATTGAGCCACTGAACTAAACTGGAACCTTCCTGCGGCTTTCTTCTCAAGTACACGCTATGGTTTTGCAAGCTCGTTTTTTTTTTTTTCCCCAAGGCTGGAGACTGTGCTCCATGACTCCATTAACCACGTCAAGTCTAGACCTAACCAACAGCCCAAGAACTGTGTTTGTTTTTTTTTAATGTTTTGGTATTTACTGAATCTGGCAGCCCATTAGATTGTCTAGTACAAGTCTTTAGACTGAAAACTAAAATCAACAGAGACAGAGACTTAAGCAGCACGTTGAGAAGAAAGACACTACTTCTACAACATGATCAGCCACTTAGGAACTGACATTTCTGAAAGATTAGAAAACATCCCAGTTTGTGGCTGATCACTAGTATTTACGAGGGTTCACTGTATGCAAAGTCTTTTGCACTCGGCTCTCATTAAGAACTATAGTCCCTCATTATGGATGAGTAGACTAAGGCCAAGAAGGGTTTAGTAACTTGGATAACATCACTACAGTTAACTAGGAGAGACAGGACTAGAATGTGTTTCACTGCTCCCTATAAAGCCCAAGTTCACAGCTTCTGATAATAATAACCAACTTCCACTGAACACCTACTGTGTGCCAGTTACTGTTATGTGTGCTTTATGTGTATTATCTCAATAACCCCCTCAGTGACCTTGTGAGGCAGGTACTACTGTGAAACCCATTTCGTAGATGAGGAATGTGATGGATGGAGACTAAGTGAAGAGTTGGAGTCATGAGCCACCCACCTAAATTGTCCCTCTGGATCAGTGGAGGCTACTGGCCTCCCTTCTAATCAACTTTACCATAAAGACTTGTGTAAAAATCAAAATAAAATAGAAAAATCAACAGCAGCAACACCTAGCCCTCTGCCTCCCAGCCCCCAAGCAGAAGGCGATGTGTACCTTCTTCAGCTCCCTGTGGAGGTTCTGTCCTCCTCTTCCTCTCCGTACAAAAATAAGACCGGAGGGGACAAGGTGTGCCTTTCTGTGACCTGGGTTCCTCTTGTCCCCGTGGAAGACAACGGAAAATTAGCTCTCTAAACAACTGCGCAATCCCTTTCATTCTGTCTTTGTCTCTCTCTCTCCACACACACACACACACACACACACACACACACCCTTGCCCTCTCTGATCTGAAAATACTGAAAACCCAACTTCTGGAACTCTCCTCTGATTCTTTGGTTCAACACAGGACTCCAGCTTAGGATGGAGACACTCTGGGACCATCGGCTGCTGTGAGGTGGCTTCTGGATTCCAAACCCCGGGCATTAACCCAGAGACCCGCCAGCCCCCTTACTGCCTGATAAGAGTGCAACCCTAAGGAAGCCGGCAGTTTTATTTCGCTCAGTAAATCTATTCTGATTAATGTAAACACTGTATAATACTCCACCTGTAGGTGCTGTAATTAAGGTGCATCAGAACCACAATCAACACAGTGACAGGAAGAGGGAAAATTATTGACCTCCCACAGATTTTTTAAGTCAGCACATTTACTACTGTGAAAATCACAAAGTCATTAGCAGAGGGGTTTAAAAAAATTTTTTTTAAATGAAAGAAGTCTGCTCATATTACAGCTCTTTGTCTGTTAACCTCTGTGTCCTCTCTCTGATTTAAGATGAAATTCCCCCACACCCATCGGAGCCTCTGCAGACAGGGGGGCACCAGTCTTGGTAGGAGGTGAAAGTTTTCCCTTTCAGACTTGGAGGAGCTTCAGGAGTTGGCCGCCCAGCATGGGGGGTCCTGGGATGCGGCCACCAAGCACCGCTCTCTCGTGTTTATAGAATCATCAGTTGACAGCTCAAGGGCCCCACTGGGCTCCCACATTGCCTGAGAGCTCATACCTTGACAAAATGAATCTCCATGGATGCCCACTTGGGAGATGATTAGCTGTAGTCAGGGTGATGCCAGGCTGTCACTGAGGGTTTGGGAGGTACCCAGGCCCCTTCCCAGCCTTTCCAACAGTGGTTTCAATCATTCCCAGCCATGCCTCTCCCACCAGGGAACTGGAGGCCCTGCCGGTGATGAGTTTGAAAAGTAGAGACACGCCCTGATGTCCATCTTCAATTATTAACTGCATGCTACCCACCACCAAAAGGCAAGGATAGGTATTTTCTCACTGGGGTGAGAGGCAGGCAGGGCAGTGGTGAGATGCATGAACTTTGGCGTCACTCCTGTGTTCTGCTTCTTTCTCTACCACTCCCTTACTTAGCCTCTTTGTGCCTCAGTTTCCTCATCTGTGAAATGGGGATAACTGCTATATATCTCAGGACTTCCCTCGTGGCTCAGACGGTACACTTAACAATGGCTGTGAAAACTGAAAGGGAAAACCACAACATGCCTGAACAGTGCAGAGCACATTATGAATCAGGAGTTGGTGAACTCTTTCTGGAAAATGCTGGATAGAAAATATTTTAGGCTTTGCAGATCATATTGTCTCCATCATAACAACTTAACCCTGCTATTGTTGCCTAGAAGCAGCTATAAATCTTATAAACGAAAGGATGTGACTGTGTTCCAATAAAACTTTATTTTAAAGAACAGATAGTGGGGCCAGAGGTTGGCTGTTAGGTCATTGTTTGCTAATCATTGTTAAATTTAAAAAATGAATAAATGTCAGCAGCTATTATTACATATGATAGTTTCTTATTGATCAGCTATATAGAAAGAATTGGTGGTGAAATAAGATGTGGTCTGTCTTGAAACATGTTTGGTAGTCCAGGGAGGGGAAGCACTAATTTACAAATATCACTGTGTCCAAGAAGGATGATGCATGAACTAAAAGCTATTACACAAAACTTAAAGCAATATGTGCCTTAGACTATTTCATATTTATTTTGTACAACACCATGCGAACCCTAAAGAAACGAATCAGGAATGTGTTACATTTACCTCAAAATTACGTTTAGAGACTAAGCTTTACTTTGTTTGTTTTTTTTTTTTTTTTTCAAAAAAATAAAGATTGAAAGTGCACAAATATCATTGCAACATGCTCCAAATGTGCCCATGTGCTGTTTTAGGTACAACTAGCAGGAAGGCATTGGCGACCCACTCCAGTACTCTTGCCTGGAAAATCCCATCGACAGAGGAGCCTGGTGGGCTGCAGTCCATGGGGCCACTAAGAGTCAGACACGACTGGGCGACTTCACTTTCACTTTTCACTTTCATGCATTGGAGAAGGAAATGGCAACCCACTCCAGTGTTCTTGCCTGGAGAATCCCAGGGACAGGGGAGCCTGGCTGGCTGCCGTCTATGTGGTCGCTTAGAGTTGGACACGGCTGAAGCGACTTAGCAGCAGCAGCAGCAGAAGGAAGGAAGGGGCCTTCACTGATAGCTCAGATGGCAAAGAATCCACCTGCAATGTAGGAGACCCCACTTCAATTCCTGGTTCAGGAAGATCCACTGGAAGGGGATAGGCTACCCAGTCCAGTATTCCTGGGCTTCCCTTGTGACTCAGCTGGTAAAGAATCTGCCTGCAATGAGGGAGACCTGTGTTTGATCCCTGGGTTAGGAAGATCCCCTGGAGAAGGGAAAGGCTATCCACTCCAGTGTTCTGGCCTGGATAATTCCATGGTCACAAAGAATCGGACACAACTGAGTGACTTTCACTTTCACTTTTCAGCAGGAAGGAAGGCCATCAAGGTTTTGTTTAAACTCACAGCTTGTTTGTCCAAGTCAATACTCAGTCAAAACAGCCTGCTTGATCATTTTTTGATTGAACATTCCAGTTAATTTATTCAAGGGCCTCCATGTGGAGAAGTTGGAGATCTCTGCTGCCCAAAGTGTGAGGAGAGGAATGGAGTAGAATATCTCTACCTTCAGGAGGCAACTCCAAAGACATCATTTAAAAGCATCTTGAGTTTAAGAGTGATGTCAAAGAATGCTCGCTATATATGTGGTCTTCAAGGTCAATTATACACAGACAGGGGCTTCCCAGGTAGCGCTAGTGGTAAAGTACTCACCTGCCAATGCAGGAGATGGAAGAGACCCGGGTTCCATCCCTGGGTCAGGAGGATTCCCTGGAGGAGGGGAGCATGGCAACACACTCCAGTATTCTTGCCTGCAGAATGTCATGGACAGAAGGGTCTGGCGGGCTATGGTCTATAGGGTCATAAAGGGTCAGATGTGACTGAGCGACTAGCTCTTCTACTTTCACGCATACACAAACAGGTTGTCAGTTACTTAATATAGCTGTTCCTAATCTGGCAGGAACAGGAGTCCCATTTGGATTTTAGGTCAAATTGATATTTTCTATTAATGCAACATAGACCATCCCCTTTGTCATTCATTCACTCTACAAATATTGTTGAGATTACGCTATATGCATTGCTTGAAACTTGACCCTAAGAGATATAAAATTGAATAAATTGTGGAACTTAAGCTCCCACAAGATACTAAGACAAAATGTGATGGAGAAGTGGACCAGGAGGAGGTATGTAAAGGGATCTGCATGCTAGTTCCTCACTCTAGAAGACGATGATCAAACTTAGTTTTTAGAAAGATAAGGCTCCTCTTCCAATAAAGGAGAGCATTAGGATGGAAAGGAAGATCCTGTGTTATCTACCTGGGTGCTAATGGTACTCTCTCGAATAGCAACATCGCCTACTTTTAGATTCTACAAAGGCACGGGACTCACCTATTCCTACCCTCTGTCCTCTACAGGTCATCTCCATTCCGACACACAGAGGGCTGGCTATTCCTTTACAAATGTTGTTGGCACAGACACCTTCCTGCCATTCCTGCTGGTTTCTTTGTCCTACATGATTTTGCCTTTAAGTGATTTGTTCCTTTCATTTTCCTCTACCAGCACAGTCCTCCACTTCTCTTTGCCCCCGAGTCCCCCATAACAGTAACCTGCTTCACAAACATAACTTAGGTTTCCTGCCTCTCGAACCTCCTTCCTCTTCTGCTGTTTGACTCTGTCCCAGATCTGAGGATCACGTGGTGATACAGTAAAATTCTACAGATATGCTGGGGTGTGAAGTGCTTGGGGCTCCTGAGTTCTAAGCCCCAGCCCAAAGTTGGCCCCTGTGCTCATTTTCAAAGGCAATCACAAGATGCATATCAAAGAATTTACAGAATCCACATTGGGAAACCTGTCAGAAAATTGTTGGGAAAATAAAGTGAATCAATAGAATGTCAAGAGGCTCAAATAAAAAAAAAATATTGAATATTCATTTTCTCCGTTTCACTGGGGTAGGGATTTACTAGGACCAAGGCAGCTGGTGGGATTTTCGGCTTTTCTTGGAATGGTTCGAATAATTTCTGTGCTGTGCCTTGGATTAGTATTCAATTAACTCCTTTAAAATTATAATGTGCAACTTCAACAAACTTGTTAACGAGTCTACAGCACAATTAGAGCAGTTAATAGCCACCAGGTACAACAACAAATGAAGGCTGTATTTCTCTAAACAGAGAACTTCTAAAACAAGCTCAGCGATTGTGTTTCCTATTTGCATCGCTGTTTCACTTAATGTGATACCTGTAAACACAAGAGAAAAATTATGGAGGGGTCCTTTTCTCCCATAGATTGATCAAAAAAAACTCTCATGTAGAATCCATGTAGAAATTGTTTTTCGTTTTCTAATGTGGTCACATTTCAGGAAATCCAACATGCTAACACAACCTGCTCTTAGGGGGAAATCTAACTGGCTAAGTCTGTCCCATCACTACGGTGGCCAAAATGTTTTAAACACAGTCTCTCCATTGCTCCTACATAAAGGAGAACCATGGAGCCGTCTGTCTTCATGTTGCTATGTAAAAAATGCACTAGACTTTAATTATTATGGTATGATCAAGACCGCAACTTTCTGTACAATTCTTAGGTTTTTTAAACTAGACAAAGAACTTCTAGCATTTGATTTAATGCAAAAATCAGAGACTAACTCTCCTGGCTGAGGGTTTTTGCATCTCAAGTTGATCTATTCAACTTTACGAAATCAATGCTAAATCAGAAGTTTATAATCTTAACATTTTTGTTCCCTATACAATAATGTCCAATGCTATTTGTGATTTTTTAAAACAGATTTTGACTGCAGGATATAACAATATCACATGGGCCACATCTTTATCCATGTCTTAGAAGGTTTCTTCCTGCCTTTTTTCTGCTTAAAGTTACCTTACCCACTCTCCTCTCCACCCATATCCATGTAATTATGAAAGTATCATGTAACGATTTAAATAGATTAACTACTTTTCATAGTTTGTGGAAGAAATGCTACATCGTTTTTTTTTTTCATGAGACTATAAAACTTTCTCACCATTCTTAAGTAACAGTAGAAATAATAAAATCTAAAAAAAAAAAAAGTGCAATTTAATTTGGCTTTTTAGAACTATTTCTTCTCTAGCCTCAGAAGATTAGTTTCAAAGCAATGGTAAAATCATTGATGTACGTCTTTTCAAGTCAAAAGAAAAAAAGACTCCTAAATACCAAACATTTGCTCTTTGGAGCATAGCAAGAAGAAAGGAAGAGGGCCAGACGCCACATCCTAAGAACAAAGTATTGTCCAGGTAGTTGTCGGCTAAAATGGGATCCTTTCCCAGGTCTTTTTATTAAAGTTTTTCTTTCCCAAATAAAACCTCATTTTCTTTCACTAATCTTTCTAGTGGGTATCTGCCAGTTCTTCTGCATGACTTGCTACATGAAAACTTGTAAAAAAGAAGAAATCTAAAACCAGTGCAATTTTATATCCACACTCTCTGTGCCATTAAGAAGTATTCAGCTTTTACAAAACATTGCTTATTTTCCAGAAACCTAAAAAAATGACTTGATTACACTAATGATTACATTCTCCCCAAATTAGATCATTAATGAATCTCAATTAAATTTTTCACTATTTTTTTAACCTCATAAACTATAATGCTTACGGGGAGGAATAGATACATAAGAGTAACCAAGAATGTTTGGAAAAGAAGAGTAATAAGGGAAAATTTCTCCTACGACCAATTCAAACATCTTATAAAGTTATAGCATCAGCCTTTGCTAGTATAGGGTCAATGAAACAGAATAAAATCCTGGAAACAGTCCCAAGTAAATATAAAAATTTAGTATATGATAAAAGTGGCATTTAAGCCAGAAGATGTGCTACATTATTCAATAATTTTTGTCTTGTGGCAATGCACTTTTCATTTGGCAGAGCAAAGAAAAGGTAGTCTCCCTTTCACATGATTGAAATAATGCAGACAAAAGACATTTATAAGGGTTAAAAAAAGGAGACAATGTTCTCCAAGAATATGGAAGTGGGTGTTATATAGAACTGGATTGGGAAGCCTCAGTCCTAAGGCCATAATCACATAAAAACTAATAATGTTTACTTCATAAATGCAAAAAAATTTGAATATAAAAAATTATGACTAAGAGGAAGGATAAGAGAGATGATATTTTTAAATACATTAAATATATACAAATGTGTATCATATATATTAAACAGTTATCATGCTCAATATATAAATAGTTTTAGCAACTCAATAAGAAAAAGTTAACAACATAGAAAATTCACAAAATAAAAAAAATGTAATGACCATTTACCTATGCAAAAGCATTCAAAAATTATATTAGTCAGTGTTAAAGAGGATGTGAGAAAATGGAAATTCTCACATACTACTAGTTGGAATATACATTGATGAAACATTTTATAGATAATAGCTTAGATACTGGCATGCTTAAAAGTCCAGCCATGCCACTTCTGGAAATTTATCTAAGGAAATAATGATGTATATAAATGAAATTTAATTATAAGGATGTTTGTTATACAAGCTATTGTTTGGAATACTAAAAGCAGTAAAGAACAAAACCAAAGATCCCTATATATATATATATATGTATATGTGTGTGTATGTATATATATATATATATATAAACACACACATAAATAGAGGATTGAGTAATTATTTATTGGGGTGGCCAGAGTTTGTTCAGGTTTTTCCATAAGATGTTATGGAATGAATTTTTGGCTAACCCAATAAAATGCAGGAAGTAATGTTTAATAACAATTCTTATGATACTTTGCCAACTGGATTAAGAAGTTTCAAAAAAGTGTATGTGGTACAATGTCATTTTGTTAAACATTTAAAGTAAAATGTATGAATATATGAAATATGAAAGTGAAATTAAAATGTTACTATTATTTAAGGATGATAATTTAATGAATGGTTTTTAATTTGCTTTTTTCTTTCTCTTTTCAACATTTTCTTTAACCCTTGTGAGTGTGTGTGTGTGCGTGTGTGTGTGCGTGCCTCCATGCGTGTGTGTGTGTGTGTGTGCACGTGCGTGCGTGTGTGTTTGTCCTCTGTTCTGGCAAGCCCTGGATTCTCTTGATTCCATCCAAGGTCTACAAAAGATTCATCACTCCTCCTTCTCCTTCGAGAACCTGTGGACCTTCTCCTGAGTTGCAGGTTCATAGAAATGAAGACCTTTTTTCTATTTCTGTTTCCTTTTGTTCCTTGTTAATTTCTGAGATGACACATGGGCCAGGTGTTTCTCTTCTTCTCTTCATAACAGGAAATCTTTTTAAACATATTCATAACTATTAAGAAATTGCTGAATCTTTGGAACAAATTCAGATGACACAGAATTTCATCAAGCAGAACCTCTTCCCCCCACCCTTCTCTGTATCCAGTACCATCTTCTAGTGATGACCTAAGAAAAGACAAAAGTGTGGGGTGTGTATTTTCTGGTCTTTCCTTAGTGCCTTTATAAATATTTTAACTATTCAATCCATTACAATTTATTTCAGTATATATCTTGTATAGTGAAATATAATTGCTTACTTTTAACTTTATGAGTGTTAAGAGCAGAATTTACACTGAGTCTCCCTTTACTGTCTTCCGGGCTAAATGAAAGAGAAAAAAATTCAGGGAAGGAATTGTATAAAATAGCTTTTTTTCCATATGTAAATAAGTTTTCCAGGCTGTCCCTTCTTCCTGATGAACTAACTTGAAATGCTTCTCTTCTTTTTAAAATGATACAGCTGAGAGTCAGACATTATAAATTAAAATTCTTGTAATTTCCAATGGATAATGTGAGAAGTGTGGACTGAATCTAAGAGATTGTAGGGAGTAATGGAGACTGCAGAAAACCATGTATTGGTAATGGAATTTAAAATTTGAACAAATATAATTTTTATAATAGGGGAAAATTATTTTTAAAATACATGTTGAACAAATTAAGGTGTAGTTCTTGAAAAAATGGAAACTCTCTGAACTTCTTCTAAACTGCTGCAGATGATATTATAACAGATTAGTTGGGAAAAAACTTCTGAGTTTAATTCACATGGCCAGTGGACCTCAGATGTACCCAGAGCAGAGCTCACAAAGATCAACATTTCGACACCTCTTTGACTTCAGGACTACAGCGCATCCTGATGGATCTTAAGGATACAATGTATCCTGATCTTTAGCAGTGGAAGCTTCTACATGGAACAGGAACACAGATAATCAATATTTTAATTCTTACTATGAGACAGGCATGGTGCTAAGCACATTGTTTCCTATAATATTATTTTATTTAATTCTTTTGAAAATCCTACACCTTGGTACTGCAATGATCTCCATTTTATAGATGAGGAAACTGAGGCTTATAAGTGGTAAATAATTTAAATGTTAGTAAGAACTCCTTTTTTTGGTTTGTTTTTATTGGTTTTGAAGCTTGTGTTCTGACCCCCATACAGTATGAGAAGAGATTCTTAATCCAGTAACTCTGTCCACCTGAAAGGGAGTCTGTTCAGGGAAGCCTGCCTTCCGCCAAGGAAGCACACTTCCATCCTGGTATCTTGTCGTGTGAAGGAGGTATGGTGTAATCATACACAAGAATTGAACCCAGACAGATCTTGGTTAAAATCCCACATTTTGCACATGTGAGTCAGGCGAGTGGGATGAGTTACTTCAATTTTCAGAAATGCGGTTTCTTTAAAGTCAGAACAATGCATTCTACTTTGTATGTTTTGGTGGGAATGAAATGTGATACATGCTTAGCATGAGGTATGGGTTCAGTAAATGCTGGTTCTTTTCATTTTCTCTTGATGAAAGGCTGTTACCCATTGTTTATGTCACTCTCCCAGCCACTGTCCTAAGAGATCTATAGAAATGATGCAACTCAATTAATCACACTTTGTCTCTGCAATTTACCTAGAGGAGAGAAAATTAAGTTGTGGCAGGAGTGGCCGGACATGGTAAGAGAGACTGATAAAAAAATTTTGTTCTCACACCTCCTGTAAGACTTATCTACCTGGCTCAATTCACCTACAGCCCAATTTTGTATACCTATACAATTTTGTATACATCCATCTACTGTTCCTTAGAAGGTTGGTAATAATGCTTTGATTGATGTTGCTAGCAATACCTTAAGAGTCTGAACCCATCATCTAAGTAAAAACCACTATGTTAAAATAGGAATGTAGTCTTGGAACAAGGTGAAAGCAACTCACAAGAAAATAAAATTACTCCATAACCTCGTGGGTCCAACAACTACCTATCTTCATGGTGTAATTTTCTTTAAGACAATGACTCTCTACTTGAAGTTCTTGAATGAATTTCAGGAGGTCCATAAACCTTATGAAATCCCCAACTTCCACATGACTGTGCTCAAGTGCATTTTGCAGGAAGATGATCAATTTTGTGAAATTCTGAGGAGTGTCTATGACCTCAAACACCTAAGAACCATTGGTTTACAAGCTTACACTCCCATTCAGACATGTTGACAGCAAGAAAGACAACAGTGATGTATTGATATGAAGTGGATCAGGAAGATCCCCTGGAGTAGGAAATGGCAACCCACTCCAGTATTCTTGCCATGAAAATCCCATGGACAGAGGAGCCAGGTGAGTTAAAGTCCATAGGGTCTCAAAGAGTTGGACACGACTGAGCAACTGAGCATAAATGCACAGGAAGGAGGGGGTGGTCACCGGATGATTTGGGGGCAGAAATGGAATTTAGACATACAAACACATAAACAGATCTTTTCTGAGGAAGGTTCATTTTTGAGGTCTTAAAGAAAATAAGGAAAAGAATTCTTTGAAGACTTTCCCTCTCTACTTAGAAGACCTTCTCCCACTTTCTTTGCCACTCCAAATTACCAAATGTTTACATTTAAGTGGAGGGAGTAACCTACCAGCTAATTGAAACTGTTTCAGTGATGCATCTATTTTTCTATTTAGCATCTTTTCTCTCCCTCTCACTTGTCATTTCTTGCCTGAGTTCACATGGCCTGTTCTTTGTCTTTTTTAATAACTGGACAAATTATTACTATCAGTAATTTGAAGAGGGGAAAGAGAAATATAGATAAGAGAAATGGGTTTCCATGACAACCACAGCCAAGTGATATCATTATGAACATCCTTTCTATGACTATTTCATTAGCACTCTCCTGAGAACCTGAGTCCCTGTTAACCCATTTAAGGACCAAGTGTTCTTTAGCAGATGGCTCTCAGGTTGCTCACTCACTATCGGAGATGCCGATTTATCATTTTTAGACTGTACTTGGATTTTGTAGCCAGAAGTAACCAATATCTATTTGTGTATCTGTGTCCTGCTTAGAATATGCCCTGTGACTCTCCAGCATCTGTTCACAGTTCCATGAACAAGGACCAATGACAAGTCGTGTTTGTTTAAAAAAAAAAAAAACTAAATTAACATTTTAAAAAGCAGAGTACTCATAATGACAGGGCTGTGTTTATCGGGTCTAAACTCCACCCCTTTTGGTGGAAAGTATCAGTCAGGAGGGACTGAGTAGTGCTGTGGTAACAAATAGCCCTTGTGATGGTTAATTTTATGTGTCAACTTGGCTAGGCTATGATGCTCAAATGCTTGGTCAAATATCATAAAAGATGCTTCTCTGAAGTGATTGTTTATATATTAACATTTAAATCAGAAGACTTTGAGTAAAGCAGATTACCCTCAATAATGTCAGTGGGCCTTCCAATTGCAGGTCTTATAAGAAAACACTTGGGTCTCCCAAGAAGGAAGGGATTCTGCCTCTGGACTCATTATAGCACTGATTCCTGCCAGAATTTCCAGCCCATGGGCCTGTCCTACAATTTTCAAACTTTCCAGTCCTTATAACCACATGAACCAATTTCTTAAAATAAACTTTTATCTATGTCTTTGTCTCTCTATCTCATCTATCTATTTATCTGGATATTGAGAGATTATATATTCATTCATTGAGAGAGTATATATAATATATATCTTCATTCCTATTGGTTTTATTTCTCTGGAGGATCTGACTAATATGCAGACAATTCTCATTGAAGGAAATGGCAACCCACTCCAGTATTCTTGCTGGGAAAATCCCATCAACAGAAGAGCCTGGTGGGCTACAGTCCATGGAGTCACAAAGAGTTGGACATGGCTGTACACATGACCTAACACAGTCAAAGTTCATTTCTTCTTCATGTTTCATGTCCAGTTCAAGTCGGCAGGAGACTCAAGACATGTGAATCACTCAGTGATCCTAGTTAAAAGTCTTCATCTCAACATGCACTTCCATGATCACAATAGCAGAAGAAGGGGCCCTGGTAAACCAAACACTGGCTTTAAAGCTTCCATCTGGAAGTAATACCTGTGACTTTCACTTGCATTTCATTGGCCAAAGCAAATCTCATGGTCATCCTAACTTCAAAAGAGGCAAGGAAGTATAATCCTATCGGGTGCCTGGAAGGAGAAAAGCCAGAAATATTTGGTGACCAGTGCTAATGACTGCCACTCATGGTGGACATTTATGGAACCTCTTGATCTACTGTGTTCCACTGACTAGGAAAAAATGTGAATCAGGAGGACCAAGCAATCTCTTTGGTTCTAGTGATTGTGTGATTATTAGAAGGTGATTTAGCCCACATAAGCATCAGTCTCTCCATCTGCTCCATAAACGCAATAGAAGATAACATTCCTTCTCTTCTGTCCTCCTGCTACAACAGAGAAAATGGCCAGCCTGCTCTCAAAGGCCATTCTCTCCACATGTCCTTGTAGTTTTCACACCCAAACACCTATTGGCCATGCTTGGTTCTATCTTCTACAACCCAACTTCCAGCTCCTCAGAAACCCTTGTTGTTCCTCATTTAAATTTTATTTCAATAATATTATCTCCCCTGTTTTCTGCCACCACCCTGTCCCAAGCCACCATCTCTTCTTCCTGGGCTTCTGTAATAATCCTACAATGAATCTTCCTGATTCTACATCCACTCACCTCCAATCTATTTTTCCACAAGCCCCACCCCCTCCAAGATAATATTAAAATAAAGGAGGAATATAGCTTAGTGGTTAAGAAAAGAACAGAATCTGAATACACACCACCTGGGATTGAATCTTTGCTCTGCCCCTTGCTAGGTGCATGGCTTTGCAAAGTTACCTAACAATTTTGCATCTGTGTTATCTTCATTTGGAAATGAGGGATAATAATAGAACTTGCTTCATAGGTTTATTGTCAGGATTAAGTGTGTTGATACATGCAAACACCTATAGTGTTACCTGCCACATACTAAGCACTGTCTCTATTTGTTATTTCTATTATTGAAGCTATTTGTTTGCATGTCTGTTTAGTTCCAAATATGAAACCTGATACCATAGAAAGTTGTCAAGTTATTATTTGTTGATAAAATAAACATAAACTATATAATGAATAAGTGAACTCATGGTTACGGCAGGCAGCTTCTAATCTAACTCCCAGTAACCTCTGCTTCCTGGAATTTATATTCTTGAATGTGGGCTGGATGTAATGACTTGCTTCAATTGCATACAGCAAAATCTGATAGGATGTCACTCCTGAAATTAGGTTATAAAAGTTTGTGATTTTCATTTTGCTTGTTCTCTCTCTCTCTACTGGCTCACTCACTCTGAAGAAGCAAGCTGTGTGAGCTGCCCTATAGAGAGGCCCATGTGATGAGGAACTGAGAATGCTCAGTCCAACAACCACGAGGAACTAAATTCTGCCAACAATTCCTGGGTGACCTTGGAAGTGGGTCCTTCTCTACTCCGGCCTTGAGACCATAGCAACCCTGGTCAGGACCTTGACTGCAGCCCCATGAGTGATCAGGAATCAGAGGCCCCAGGTAAATTGCCCCTAGATTCTTGCCCCATAGAAACTGTGGGATATATATATTTCGATGCCACTAAGTTTTGGGGTAATTGCTATGTAGCAGATGATAACTTGGAGAAGGCAATGGCACCCCACTCCAGTACTCTTGCCTGGAAAATCCCATGGATGGAGGAGCCTGGTGGGCTGCAGTCCATGGGGTCGCTAAGAGTCAGACACGACTGAGTGACTTCACTTTAACTTTTCACTTTCATGCATTGGAGAAGGAAATGGCAACCCACTCCAGTGTTCTTGCCTGGAGAATCCCAGGGACGGGGGAGCTTGGTGGGCTGCCGTCTATGGGGTCGCACAGAGTTGGACATGACTGAAGTGACTTAGCAGCAGTAGCACCAGATGATAACTAATAAAATAATAAAGATAACAATATATGATAGAATGATCTGAATATTCAGGAAGAGATTTTTAAAACCCTGAGCTTTTAAGAAAGAAGTTATTTTCCTAGGCTCATGGACATTCATTATTGCCTCCAGAATCATCCTTTTCTCTGAGTGTCTGTATCCTCACTTCCTGCTTGAGCATTGGAGGCCAATAGTAAGTAATTAAAAAACTTAATCTCCTATTTTGTTGACAGTGTGAATGTGACCTAGTTACTATATATACATATATATATCATTAATAAGATGAGGTTAATGCTATCTCCCTCAGGGAATTACTAGGAGGGTTACAGTGTTCAGAATCTGGATAAAATACCCCATTAAGTGTCTAGAACATAGCAGATATTCCATAACATCAGGTCTTGCCCCGATGTCTTCTACAGACTGCTTTGTCCCATTTTTAAGAATTTGTTTATAGCCAACATCTTCTTCACAATTAATATTCTTTGGAATTCAATAGAATGCAACTATCTGCCTTATGGAAATGAGTTCAAATGTGTTTTTTTACTATACAGAGCAAGAATAAAGTAATTCATCTTTGAACTCTTGTAATTGGGCAAATGATTTGCAGTGTTCAAAGACCAGCAAATTATAATGTATGTGAGGATTAAGACAGAAAATGTTTGGTCTACCTACCACTTCATCAGGAAGCAGGCTGGCTTACTGTAAGGACCCCTGAGTACACATTGGCCAGGGTGGAAAACAATATTCTGGAGACAAATCCAATATGTGTGTGTCCTGTGGGGGCTGGAGAGACCATAAAACATGTCCCATTGCTCAGAGAAAGCAATGTCAGAGAACTCAGTGGTCCCAGCGCTAGAACTTAGGTCATTTAGAAAAGCAAGGAAAGGTAAAAGTTTTCATTTATAACTTGAAAGCCTACCTTCCCTTGACATCAAATATCACAATTAAGAATTTGCTTTTTAATAAACACAGGCTTGAGCTGGTAAGAGTCAACGCATCATTCACATATCATTTCCTGCACCACGCAGCTCATATGAGCAGACTTAGGAAAGCATCAACCACAAACATGTTGCTGATAGAAATTTCCTAATGCAAGCAGTCTTTATAGATTTCTGCTATTTCAATGTAGGTCTCCAAGGACCATTTGAATCCATATTAATTTCCTTTCTGGCAGTTATGTGGCTGAGTATGAACTGCACTATTTCACTTTTAATCTGTCAGTAATTTAGTAATGTGTAAACTAATTATGCACAGATATTAATGTAATCGGTTTGGGGAGCTATAAAATCAATGTGTTTTTACAGACTGCATTAAAGAGAATTGTGGTGTTATAATCACATGTCAGTTACAGATAACATTATGAAATTAAAAAATGGATGTCACCCACACTTCAGGGAGCACCCACTAACTCCTTCAGATCATAAGAGCATGGCCTTTACATTTCCTGGCACTGCAGGAATAATGTTATCATCTCAGCCAAGCCATCTTGCTTTGCTCTGACCCTGATAACATCACTGTCAACTCATGACTCTCTTTCTCCACTTGTCCTTCTCCCCTTCCTCTGGGTTAAATACAAACTTGCTATTCAGAACCTCAACAAGTCGTGCCACAGCTGACCCTGCTGGGGGTCATGCCAGTGTCTCATGGTAATGGCCTCCTCGAGTGAAGTCCACCCTAGTACAATGAACCAGATCACTATGCGACAGAAGGTAGGTTAGCATGAACTCAGTGGTCTTAACTACAGCCTTTGTAAGATGTTCTCATGTGACTACAGTCAGCCCAAGACATGATCAAATCCTTCCATAGGGCTAGAGGCATCTCACCACCTTAACCCTTGGGTATGGACATAGGTTTTCCATGCCCAAATAGAAGGAAACTTACTGCTCTAAGATAGGCCTTGAAATCTTGGGTTAGTACCTGTCCAATCAAGTGTTTGGATAAGTTCTAGAAATTCGCCGTCACATACCTCTCTTCAATAGACTCCCCTAACTCCCTAAGACTTCATCTCTAATCCTTTGCCTCCCTCTAAAAATTAGGTCATTTTCTTATACAGTCCTCAACATCAGTGATGTCTGGTAGAACATGCCATTACTTCCTCCTGGACATTAGTGAAGAGGGCCTACGCCCAGCCTTGCACCTTAGGCAATCATTGATATATAAAGAAAGCTGGATTTGGAGATTTGAGTTCCAGCTCTAGAACTGCAACCTTGGTTACACTGAAAGATAGGCCTGGGGCAATCATGATGATGACCTTCCCTAGATATGTGACTTTCTTATCACCTGGAATCTTGTTTTCTTTGTGTGCAGAATAAGATGATAATAACATTTTATGGAGAGTGAAATAGAGTGCACAGTTCTTAGGTCAAAGTAAGTGTTCAATAAATAGTAGCCCAAAGTAGTAGCAGGGCTTCCCTGGTGGTTCAGTGGAAAAGAATCTGCCTGCCAATGCAGGAGCCACAGGAGACTCAGGTTTGATCCTTGGGTTGGGAAGATCCCCTGGAGAAGGTCATGGCAACCCACTCCAATAGTCTCACCTGGAGAATCCCATAGATAGAGGAGCCTGGCAGGTTACAGTCCATAGCGTCACAAAGAGTTGGACATGACTGAAGTGACTTAGCGTACAGCACACAGTAGCAGTAAGAGTAATTATAGTAGTAGTATTCAGTTCAGTTCAGTTCAGTTCAGTCGCTCAGTCATGTCCGACTCTCTGCTACCCCATGAATCGCAGCACGCCAGGCCTCCCTGTCCATCACCATCTCCCAGAGTTCACTCAAACTCACGTCCATCGAGTTGGTGATGCCATCCAGCCATCTCATCCTCTGCCGTCCCCTTTTCCTCTTGCCCTCAATTAGTAATGCTCATTTTACTCCCTGGGTCTAATTGTGACTCTATTATAAAATGAAAGTGAATCTCTAAACCTCTAAAGTCTATTCCAATGACAATCTACTTGCAAAGAGTATCCTCAGGAGGAAAAATGTCGATCAGCACAACCCTCAAGATTCTTTAAGGAATCTTCTCTAATCAAGATTAGAGATTTCTTCTCTAATCAAATCCTCCCACATTACCCTTCCCCCTCCCCTCAACACATCTTTTCCTCCTCCTCACTAGTCTCTGCCCATCACCATCCCATGCATTCTTCCTCTAATCCTCTAAGGTTTACTGTGTGATCCCCACTAAGGGAATGAACTCTCATTCATTCACTCCCCAAATGATTTACTGATGTCTATCGGAGAAGGCAATGGCACCCCACTCCAGTACTCTTGCCTGGAAAATCCCATGGATGGAGGAGCCTGGTAGGCTGCAGTCCATGGGGTCGCTAAGAGTCGGACATGACTGAGCGACTTCACTTTCTCTTTTCACTTTCATGCATTGGAGAAGGAAATGGAAACCCACTCCAGTGTTCTTGCCTGGAGAATCCCAGGGACGGGGGAGCCTGGTGGGCTGCCGTCTATGGGGTCACACAGAGTCGGACATGACTGAAGTGACTTAGCACTTAGCATAGCATCAAGGGTACAGAAAGTTCAGCCAGGAGTGCTGATACTAATCAGATATGGTTCTACTTCCTTAGAGATAATTTGCACAGTTTCCAAATAAGAGAAGTCCACAATAAAATTTAATTATCCACCACCTTTTCCAAATATTTCTTTTTTTTTTTTTCAAATATTTCTTTGAATTGATTGAATTCCTCATGTGGTGCCATATTCTCTACTATCTGTATGAATGGAAGCTCTGTGTCCCTTCCCTAGCCATCCACAGCATGATCATTTTTTATACCACTCTTCATTATGGATATTCAATATTTTCCATTTTAACTTCACCCATTCTAATGGTCCTCATCTAATGGAGGTGTGCCTATTTCTAAGATTCATCGTGATATTTTTAGAACCTGATGCATATTTTTGTGCCACTCATCCTTTCTCATCATTTCTCACAATTTCCATACCTATTGCTGTCTTACTTGTACCTTTGGTCTCACCATGCATCAGTTCCCATGAAGGTCAACCACAAGTCACAAGGGTCAACAACTGGCCTGACTACGCTGGTCATCATTAAATAAGACAATATGTGTAAACTGCAAGGGATGGTGCTTGACACATAGCAAGCACTCAACACTTTCTTTTCCATACCTTCTGCCTCCAACTTTTTGTTATTCAGTATAATAGCTATCATGCCACCAGGAAACAGTGGTTCACAAACCACTTCCAAGGGATATTCTCAGAGATAGTATTTGTCTCCTGTCCTAGAAGCTAAGGACAGATGTTCAGAAGGATAGCCTTGGTGATCACTATTCAAAATCATTAACATCCCATTGTGGAAATTAAGTACCACTCACAGACTCAAGAAAATAGATTAGATTTTTACCACTCACACATTTAACTTCTGTGAAATTGAGTTGAGGTACTTGGCCAAAAATGAAATAGAAAAAAAAAAAAAAAAGAAGAAGAAGAACAAACCAGAAGCAGACTAATTAAAATATATTCTGGATGGGAAGTCTTTGTTTTATCATGACCATTAGCATATATAAAAATTATTTGTATACATACAATATTACACAGGGCTGTAAACACAAAATCATAAAAATTGTCCTCTAAGGGTAATTTAGGGGATTTCTGGGGTAATCTTGATCACATTCAACTATTGCTTTAGACAAATCTGCTGCTGCTGCTGCTGCTGCTAAGTCACTTCAGTCGTGTCCAACTCTGTGCAACCCCATAGATGGCAGCCCACCAGGCTCCGCTGTCCCTGGGATTTTCCAGGCAAGAGTACTGGAGTGGGGTGCCATTGCCTTCTTTAGACAAATCTAGACAGTGTATTAAAAAGCAGAGACATTACTTTGCTGACAAAGGTCCCTATAGTCAAAGCTATGGATTTTCCAGTAGTCATGTACAGATATGAGAGTTGGACAATAAAAAAAAAAAAACAAAAAAACTGAGCACCAAAGATTTGATGCCTTCAAATTGTGGTGCTGGAGAAGACTCTTGAGAGCCCCTTGGACAGCAAGGAAATCAAGCCTGTCAATCCTAAAGGAAATCAATCTTGAATATTTATTGGAAGGACTGATGTTGAAGCTAAAACTCCAATATTGTGGCCACCTGATGTGAAGAGCCGACTCATTAGAAAAGACTCTAATGCTGGGAAAGATTGAAAGCAGGAGAAGGGGATGTCAGAGGATGAGATGATTGGATGACATCACCAACTCAACGCACATGAGTTTGAGCAAACTCTGGGAAATGGTAAAGGATTGGGAAGCTTGGCATGTTGCAGTCCATGGGGTCGCAGAGTTGCACACCACTGAGTGACTGAACAACAGCAACTGCTTTAGAATATAACTGATACAAAGAAATACTGTCCCATGATAAATCATTTTAGGATGATTTGAGGGGCACATTAATGGAACCAAGAAAGGATTTGGGGGCTAGGCTCTAGAGGTTGGCATTATCCACAGCCAGTTCCCTCTCATTTCCCAAGGATCCTTAATTGACTTTACTGCATCTTCTCAGACACTGTATATAAAGAGACTCCATGCATCACTAGGAATGTGCTGAATATCCCAGGAATGTGTTGAGACATGTTCCTGCCCTGAGATGCCTGGTCACTCCTCCTTACCCTCCTTTCTTCAGGTGAAACTGCAGGTCCATTTGTACTCCGTGATCCTCCTCTTCAGCCATCCTTCTGGTTGCTGAAAGACGACTCTACGAAGACTCGCCTTCCAGGACTTCCCTGGAGGTCTAGTGGTTAAGAATCTGCCTTGCAATACAGGGGGCGCCAGTTCAATCCTTGGTTGGGGAACTAAGATCTCACATGTCAGGGGGGGCAACTAAGCCCACCTACCACAACTACTGAGCCCTCAAGTCACAATTAGAGAGTCTGCGAGCCACAATGAAAGATCTCACATGACAAAAATAAGATCTCACATGCTGCAATTAAGATTTACTTAAAAAAAAAAAAGACTCACATGCCATTTCTCTTCTTTACATCCATCACAAGGCTGGTCCTGGAATAATTAACAATAATAAATGTATCCAGGCAGTGGTATTCATAGGTTGCACTAAAGGAAATTAGAGCAGTAGCTTTTCCCTCCTATTGAGCATATCTCCCAGGATAGCTTTTTCTTTGCCAAGAGAGTAAGAAAAATAAGCCCTGGAGAATTCTGTGTTATGATTGTCAAGACACGGATTATTGAGAAAGGAATTAGAATCATCAACTCCAACAGAGGAAATTTGAGAGGCTGAGGGGATTCACGGGCAATGAGGACTTTTATGGTGAAAGATCTGGGTTGTAGCTTGAGCTCTTAGCTCTGCTTTACTGGTGAAGTTATGGACCTTAGATTTTTATCAAGAGTAACTAACGTACTACAGAAAAAATGTACAGCTGAGCTCTCCATATATGGAGAAAATTGGCAATGCAGACATTTAGAAGGACACAATTGAGTTTATCTTTTTTTTTTTTTAATATAGGTGTCTATTTTATTTACTTATTTGTTTATTTTGGCCTTGTTGTGCAGCATGTGAGATCTTAGTCCCCTGACCAGGAATTGAATTTCTGCTCCCTGCAGTGAAAGCGGGGAGTCCCAACCGCTGGACCACCAGGGAAACTCTGATTTAGCTTATCTTGAGCAAACCGCAAGCCAAATGGAGTCACTGGACTGGGGTTCAATGCTGATACATCACTTTGTAGATCTCCACCTGTGCTGTTTAATGTGGTACACTAGTCACATGGGCCTTTTTAAATTTGATTTGAAGCTAGTTAAAATTAAACACAATTATTGTAGAAATTCAGTTCCTTAGTCACACTAGCCATATTTCAGGTCCTCAAAAGTCCTAAGTGGCTAGGTGCTACTGTTTGTACAGTGCAGATGTAGACTAAAGACAAATGAGCTTTCCAAACCCCAGTTTCCTCATCTATTAAATAAAGAAAAAAGTAAGATTTGTCCTGTTTCCCTCCCAAGTGTGTTCTAAGCCAATGAATACAAAAGCAGTTAAAATTATTAAGCATTTCATAACAGAAGAACAAGTAAAGTACTTAATTTAGTGTCTTGAACTTCACCTAGAGGAATCCCCCACATTCTTACTTAAAACACTATGGATTGTTTTAAAAATCTATGTGTTGATATCATTTCCGGTTGTTCCCATCAGAAGAATAAGAATGGGTCAAACTGTGTCTAGCTGATTCTCAGTCTTGATGTCTTAGCACAGAAAACTAGTATCTTAGTATTTCCAGTGGAGTTTTAATTACAAACATTCATAACTTCACATTTTTCATGCAGCCCAGGTAGCACGTACAGAGAATTATACGGGAGAGGCTATGGTGATCATGCCTTATACAGACCAAGCATTCGTGACCAACTTGTCCATGGGGACATCACCAGGAAAGTGGCATATTGTGGCTGCTAAGCTGCTAAGTCGCTTCAGTCGTGTCTGACTCTGTGCGACCCCATAGACGGCAGCCCACCAGGCTCCCCCGTCCCTGGGATTCTCCAGGCAAGAACGCTGGAGTGGGTTGCCATTTCCTTCTCCAATGCATGAAAGTGAAAAGAGAAAGTGAAGTCACTCAGTCGTGTCCAACTCTTCACCACTCCATGGACTGCAGCCCACCAGGCTCCTCCATCCATGGGATTTTCCAGGCAAGAGTACTGGAGTGGGGTGCCATTGCCTTCTCCAGCATCTTGTGGCTTCTCCCTAATTACTAAGAAAACAATGGGACTCTGCTGTACTTAGGGCTTAGGATTTATATTCCTTTAACGTGTGCATTTCCTCTGAAGATGCGTGCCTTCTTTCCCCATGTGAGCTGCATGTGAAAATATCCATCTGAATTCTGCACACAAGAAACAGATCTTCTTTTTTTGCTTCATGGGTATCGGTGTCTAAAAGAGTGGAATCAGTCTCAAGAAGTGAGTGTGCAGGAGAAAACAGAAAAGGGAAAAGTTCTGGGAGAAGGATGGAGAAAATATGCTGAGAGGTATCAGGCAAGAATAACTGAAAATCCACCTCTAATTTTAAGAGGTAAAGGATAAGGATTTATAGCCAGAGCCAGACAGACAGCAGGTGTAATTGTCTTGGTTGTATCCAACTGGATCATCACCATCATCACCACCACCACCACCACCATCATTATCAAGCCACGTGTTGATACGGACCTGTGGGTTTGAGAGTGCTTTCACATGTGTGTACACATTTGATCATTGCAATAACCTATACTGAACCATCATGGTTTTTTCCATGCCCAGCATCCACTCCTTCTTAACCTGGTAATACCACCTTAATTTACTTTGGAAACTATCTCTGTAAATTTCAGTCTATATGTTTCAAGTGGGATTGACCCCAAGGTACACCCTCCAAGTGTGAGTTCACCCTCAGGCCCAGACCCCTCAGTTTATTACACTCATCAACCACATGATTGGTGTAGGAATAAGTGCATGATCCAAGTCTGTCCAAAGAAACACAATCCTTGGGACTTTAGTTGAGACTATCAGGAGAGAGAAACCTTTTGGGGCCACTAAACTTAGAGGATGAAGCCTTGAGCTGCCTGGACCTTTGCTTGGTAATAGTTTCTTGGAGGAGAAAACTGACACCAAAGATCGCACAGCCAAAGTTGGAGAAAAAGCAAGACTGAGTCTTGAGAACCTGGTTTAACCCCTTAGATTCATATCTGGATAGGATTGTGCTACCTCTGGACATTCTTATTTGAACCAGACTGAGCTATGTTTCTGTCTTTGGCAAAGAGGTCTAGCTAAAAGGACTAGAGAGAAGAGATTAGAATCCACTTTTTACAGGTTAGAAAATTGAGGCTCAGGACAGCATCCATTAAATCATGATTTGGATCCAATCTGTTGTCTCTCAGTATGGAATTTCTAAAGAATTCTCAAAGCCAGTCAATAGGGAAGATGGGAAGGAAAGGGTTGGCAGGCTGTAGCAACAACAAAAAAAAATGTTTAAGGGTCTCATTAAAAGGAAAGTGAAACGAGAAAGAACAGAGCCATGCTTATGGCATTACAAGTCCTTGGGGAGAGTAGAAATGCTGAAGCTTACAAATGCACAGGAGGCAGCAGATAGCTACAGTTGAGTTTACTAAAGAAACAGTGTTTGAAAATAGAATGGAATTTAGCAATAGTGGGATATACATTGTCTGGGGGAAATTCACTGTATGTGTCTACTCTAAATATTTTGTAAATAGATGTATTCAATATATCAAAAATATGTAAAAGAATCCCTCAATATCCAAATACAGTAGTTAATCTGTAAAAGAATCCCTCAATATCCAAATACAGTAGTTACATCACATATCTATCTACCTCCTTATTTATCTATCTGTCTATCTATCTATAATATCTCCAAATATAGCATTCATATACTGATGATTCTGATGCATAAAATTTGTATATTAAAGCGATGGTTCTCAAAGTGTCATCCTTGGACCAGCAGCATCAGCACCACCTAGGAAAGTCTTAGGCCTTATCCCAGACCTACTGGATCATAATTCTGGGAGGGGGCTTAGAAATATATATTCTAAAAAATCCTCCAGGTAATTCAGATGCATGCTAAAGCCTAAGAACCTTGTAGTAACAATACCTCAGTATGTACATGTCCTTGTATGTATTTTTTTGTGTAACGTTTCTTCAGTGCTTATCAACCTCCTCTGCTGGAAGTCTTGATAGAGAGGAAGAGTATCACTATCTGAATCTAGCCCAGACAGGAAAGTACATATTTTGGAAACATTTAGGTTTTCCTGTTTGGAAGAATCCTCTGTAGTCAGAGCCAGTGGTACTCAGAGTGGTGTGGAATGTGACTGGTCAACTTTCGACTTCTATCTTAATTATAACTTGTGTACAATTATAAGGCAGAATTCTAAAGATACCCGACACTCCCCTCCCGCTCTTGCCCATGGCCAAGAATCCCAAATCCTGTTTATGTAATCAGATTCTAATCTAGGTACTTCTGTGAAGGGATGCTGCAGACATAATTAAAGCCCTAAATTAATAAACCGTAGGGTTGGGAAGCTTATCCATGTGGGTCTGATCCTATCAGGTAAGCCCTTTAAAAGCGGAGTGCTTTGTTTAGTTAGTGATTAAGGAAAAAGTCAGAGAGACTTGAAGTATAAGAAGAGTTCAACATGTCATTGCTAACTCTGAAAGTGTAACGGACCACATGAAAAGAGGTAGCCTCTAGAAGCTGAGAGGTTTCCCAGCTTGACAGCTAGCAAGGAAACTTGGACCTCAGTCCTACAACAACGAGTAACTGCATTTTTCTGACAACTTCAATGAGCTTGGAAGCAAATTTTTGTTCAGAGCCTGTCAGTGAGGACTCAGTTTGACCAGTACCTGGATTTTAGCCTTGTTACACTTTGAATGGAGAACCAGTCATGCTATGTCAGATCACTGATCTATAGAATTGTGAACTAGTAAATGGGTGTTGTTTTAAGCTGCTAAATAGTGATATACTTTATATGTACCAGTAGGAAATGAACACCGCTGGACAGAGAATGTGACAGCTGGAATATGGGACTCGAGCATTTACAGTTGTGTAGGATCTAATCATTTGGAAATGCATGAATAAGATCATTAAAGTGGGAGAGAGTAGAAAGAGCATCTAGGGGAAAATTCAGCTTAGTGAAGAAGAAAAAACACATTGGAAGAAAGAGGAAACCAGGCTGACATATAATTAGGTGAAACCAAGAAAGTCATTGAAAACCAAAGTGAAGACAGATGATTCCACGGAAGGTGATGAACGTGGAGGAGACCAGTGCTGTTGAATGGTAGGTAATGGCCTGGCAAGATTATTACTTAGAAGCATTTTTGCACAAATTTCATAAATCAAAGGCATTGTGGAAACCATACATTTAATTTTAGAGACTAAATCTTTATGAAGAATTTACCCTTTAAATCTTCATGAAGGATACATGGACAGAGCAAGGGCAGAGAGCTGGTTAACTTCTAAGTCGAGATCAGAACCCACATATCCTGACACCTCTTTTTATCCTGCAGAACTCTTTCAGCGTTGGAGTCAGCCCTTCCCTGGGGTAGAAGAATAGCTTATATAACTACTGAGATGAGATGAGAACAGATGCTTAAACAAAACATTTGGGCTGTTGGTACCACAGGCTTGGGGCATTAATCCAAGCCCAGATATGAGGATGTTTGCTCCTTAGCCAGGTACAAGGCCCCTCACTTTGTCACAAAGCCAAATGCAATTAGTACATAGGGCATGCTCTTCGAGAGAGCCTCAAACCTGATTAAGAGGTTAGAAACTAGGGCCAGTGTAGGAAGATGAATGATACTGGGATGTTGATGCCCGGAAACAAAAGGACGGAGGATGACCAAATGGTGAGGGCAGAGAGCTATCTGTGAGGTGCCTGAACTGAAGTGTCCTTCCTAGCACACACACACGAGATACACTCCTGCCTAGGTGCTCCTCCTCCATGTGCTTCTGTTTATTAAATAACTGACGGTTTCTTAAACTCACCACCACTATCCCTTCCCCAAGAAACTAAGCAGAATATTACCTTCTGCGAAAGATCCTTTTGCTCACATTGGAAGAGAAGCTACCCATGGGCTGGTATCTGTTTCCGTGGAAACCAAAAATAAATATTGATACTGCGTTAATGGTCTGTGTCTCACTTAAGCTCCATTAAACTTCGAGCACTTGCAAGAAAACAGCCCATTGATGGCCCAGATGTGGGAGAGGGAAGAGGCTTTATAAAAAGCAGCAGTGTGGAAGGCACATGGGGTGTAAGCAGGATTTCGGAGCACTTTTCAACCAGGAAGCTCTCCAGCCGAGGAGACCTACTTACGTGTGCTCCAAATTGCAGGTTAAGAAGCTGGTCCCTGCCTGAATGGATTTTTGTGACCCTGTCCTTTTTATAAAGGACAGTTGTGTGTTTTGGAAAGCTTATCTGTAGACAACAATATTTTCCAGGAACCGACATGCCCAAAGCACAGTGAGCAAAGGCAGCGAGCATCCCAATTAGAGTATTTCTTTCTCCGCCGCCTTTCCCAAAGCAATTCAAGTTGCAGACGCTGAGGTCAGTATTGTTGCCTTTTATATTTATAATCCTGCTTTTAGGAGCAAAGTATTTGATTTATTGCATGAAAGTATTTTACAGCTCTAAGCACTGCTGCTCCTTGGAATAAGGAACATCACAGCCTGCTTAATTTACACGAGGGATGTTAGGACTATTTAATGGCATGTAAACATTTTATAAGGCAAGTTCAAATTGTAGGCCATATTTAATATACTTTCGCAAAATGGACCACAAATGGATTCTAGTTCTTATTTATTGGCCCAATCTTTCTTATGGCATCAAAAGTGAATCGAGTTTTAAAAGGTGTTAAGAGGTTTCAGTACAGTTCGTGACACTGGGCACAATCGGTGAGTCTGCATAAAACAAGCAGCATGTGAATTAATTCCAGAACCAGGGAAACCATGAGCCTTCGAATCAGACTTTATCATATGGCTTCTGGGGCTCAGTCAATAGAAGCTCCTGGGCCCTCAGCCCCCAGCAGAGCTCAGAGCTCAAAGAGCCTCTGGGATTTGAACACTGGGAAAGAACACGGTCCAGAAAGTGTGGTTTCTTGTCATGAAAATTGCTCAATGGGAAAAGCCCTTAGTAGCAAAATGAAGATTCAGGGGCTATCATGGACCTAGATCCAGGGTTCTAGTTTACCATGAGTGTGCAAATAATACGTGATAAACTCCAAAAGTCTGTGTCTGAGAAGCAGGTCTATTATTTTGTCTTCCTTGAATCTCTTTAGGAAACCCTCTTCGCCCCCTACCTCTTACCAGAGCGCACATGCTAAGGTGGGGCTGCTACTAATACAGGCCAGGGTTCTTGGCTGTCTCTCACCAATAGGAATTAACTAGAGGCCAGAAAAGAAATTCAAGCAAGACTTTACTGGGGCTCCTGCTGCAGCAGGGGGCAGCAAGAACAAGTAACAGATTCTCTTGCTTGCTCCCTGAGGTGGTGGTGGACGTGGGAGTGAAGGCTGGTTCCTTATAGAGGGTGAAGGTAGGGGTGTGTCCAGGGGTTGGGCCAGAGGGGTGGCTTAGGTGGTTTGCCCACCTCTCAAGTGTTCTCGGCTTCCATGACCCCACCTGTAAAATAGGAAGGATGAGGTCTAACACATGAGGTTGTCAGGAAAGATGTAAAGGAAGGGGGAGGCTGCGCTGACTGGAAAGCAGGGAACAGGTTGACCAGTTGGTAGAATATTCTTGGTCAGGGCTGAGAAGCAAGGAGACTCTGTTTTTGATTCTGAGGCCCATGTTTATAATGGGAATGAGATGCAGCCCAGAAATCGTGAACTGCCCTTGGCAGGGGCAGTCCTCCCCTACCCTGCTGCTACCTAGACCTTTGGAGGCACCTGTGTCAGCCCCAGGCAAGGTGATCTGGCCCCACAGGGCCCCAAGGGCTCCCCCTAAGACCTGAGGGATTTAGATAGAGCACCAGGCATCCTGAGGCCTGACCCCAATTCTGGGTGGCTGAGACCCCATCTCAGGGCCAGTTAAGTAACACCTCTAGGTCTTGAGGCCGGGTTGACAACTACAGGGAGAGGAAGGGGAAGTGGGTGTCAGTGGGGCAGGCTGGCATTACAGTTGGCAAACAGCTGACTCACTGGAAAAGCCCCTGATGCTGGGAAAGATTGAGGGCAGAAAGAGAAGAGGGAATCAGAGGATGAGATGGCTGGATGGCATTACCAATACAATGGACATGAATTTGGGCAAACTTTGGGAGATGGTGAGCGACAGGGAGGCCGGGCGTGCTGCAGTCTACGGGGTTGAAAAGAGTCGGACACGACTGGCTAAGTGATTGAACAACAACAACAACCTTGGTTTTGCTCCAGGCTCTTCAGAAGTGGCAACTGAATCTTTTCGTATCTTTTTGTCTATAATTTTGTGGTCTTTTTGTATCTTTTTGTCTATAATTTGCCCCAACTGTGCATGCATGCAGTTACTTTTAGTCCCATATACTTTCTTTGTAATTTGTAGCTCAAAGAGACGCTTGTCCAGGTGCTAGCATGGCAGCCCTACAGCAAAGGGTCACAGGTCCCTAGGCTGTCTCACTGCCACCCCTTCCCCCTGACTCCAGGGCTGTGTGAGGATCAGAATGAGCTGGCTAGCCATTCAGGGAGGCCTGTGACCTGTGGTGGGTCAGCTGAAGGCTTTCTGCCGATGGTGGCTCCCCTTCTGTGGCAGGAGACCTGTCAGCAGCCATTTGCCCCCTCCTGGTGGAAGTGCCTGAGAATGAAGCCAGCTCCCAGGGAAGAAGGCTGAGAGGTCTTAGCACTCAGCACTCTGTTCGTACCTGGACCCCATGATGTGGTTCCTCACCTTTCCTCTTCATCTCTGAGTTCTGTGAAGTGCAGCCCATTTCTGACTTTTCAAAACTGTTTTCATCAGGTCATGTCAGTGCTCAGGCAGAGTGTTTGAACTGACCCACAGCCTGCAGTGGCGAGAAAAGGATGGACCACCCAGCTTCCAGGTCCTTTGGGTTTAAGTGAGAAGGACCTTATTCTAAGAGAGGCTACATAGCCACCCTCCCCAGCTCAAATTCCCAAAGGGTTTCCAGAGAGGCTCCCTGAAGAAGAAGTCAGCATCCTTTTCCTTCTCACAGCACATAGCTTAAGGTCCATTTCTGGCTCCCTTCTCCTTACCTTTCTTCTTGAATCTATTTCTAGTTCAGACACTGATTCGGACTGAATCTGTTAGTCTTTCTGGCCTCTACTCTCTCAACTATGGGAAACATGATATCAACTAATATCCATTTGGACTTTTCCCCCCAAACCCTTTTGTACCTAAATTTCATAATAAGCTTGAGGTCATTTATTGCCATTTTAAAGACAGAGATGCAGCGAGCCTCAGAAAGAAACATCATTGGTAGGTAGTGAAGTTGGGTCTGGAGTGCCACTTGCTTACTTCTCAGCCCTGACCGAGAATAGTCCACTAACGGATTGACCTGGTCCCTGCTTTCCAGTCATCCCTGCCTCCCTCTTCCTTTACATCCTTCCTGACAACCTCATGTGTTAGACCTCATCCTCCCTATTTTACAGGTGTGGTCATGAAAGCAGAGAAATTATAGTGAATTGCTCGGGTCCTTGGCATCGGGATTTATACCCTGGTCTTTCTCAACCAAAAAAATTCATTCTGTCTACTTTGTCATAGACAATGTCTGTCTACATTGTCATGGAGGTAGATGGGTTGACATGACAAAGTCCGCTTACTTTATAAATTTGCCTTAGCTAGCCATGCATTCAACATTCAACAAATAGTTTTGAAGTGTTCTACTGTGGGTCACATAGATAAAAATAAGACAGACATGGGGGAGACAGGGGCTTCCCAGGTAGCAGAGTGATAAAGAACCCACCTGGCATTGAAACATGTAAAATATCATGTATGAAACGAGTTGCCAGTCCAGGTTCGATGCACGATACTGGATGCTTGGGGCTGGTGCACTGGGACGACCCAGAGGGATGGAATGGGGAGGGAGGAGGGAGGAGGGTTCAGGATGGGGAACACATGTATACCTGTGGCAGATTCATTTTGATATTTGGCAAAACTAATACAATTATGTAAAGTTTAAAAATAAAATAAAATTAAAAAAAAAAAAAAAAGAACCCACCTGCCAGTATAGGAGACTCATGGTTCAATCCCTGGATTGGGAAGATCCCTAGGAGAAGGAAATGGCAACCCACTCCAATATTCTTGCTTGGAGAATCCCATGGACAGAGGAGACTGGAGAGGCACAGTCCATGGGATCGCAAAGAGTCAGACACAACTGAGCAACTAAGCATGCACACACACAGAGAAGACAGACAGTAGGTAAATATCTATGATGCATCATGCTAATTCATGATGAGATACTATAGAGCATTGAAGGTGTGTATAGGAAAGGGCATTATCAAGGATGTCAGGAGAGGCCAACCAGGGGAAGTGCTGCCTCAGATCCAATAAAAGGGTTCTAAAGGCCATTCATATGTATATTTTCTTTCCTGGCTTTTTTTTTCAAAGTCAAAATAACATTTCATGTATAGCCTTTCCCCAGTTAGAATTTCTTCTAATATTTGCTCCTTTGGCTTCAGGAAACCCTTTGATGTGTGGTTGCAAAGGGCCCTGCTTAGGGGGTCTGCTCTGGGCTGGACCATATTTCATCCAAAACGGGGATTCAAAATGAGAGACCATTACTAGTCATGTAATTAACGCTACTGAAGACATACTGCTTATGAAAAGGAAAATGCTAGTGCTGATTATGAAATTTATGAGGTGCTTACATCTTGTGGATTGGAGTGAATTATCTAGTTCCACCGATGCTCTGACCCATTTAAAATGAGAACAGAAGAGGGCAATCTGTTTGCCTCTCAACACTCTCAGAGAAGGTAAAAGGGGTAATTTATATCTGTGTATCTGGCTACTTATTCAGTCTAGAATTAGATAATGAGTTAGTATTTGCATCTGTAAGTCTCTCCCAGTCAGGAGATGAGATGCACTGGGGAAAGCAGAATGGTTTTCACACATGTCCTCTTTCTGGGCTCCTCTGCCCTGGAATAAAATTCATTTTGCTCAAGAGGAGGCTATTGATGTGGGATGTATGTAGACAGGGATGAGGAGGCCTGTTATTTCTCTTTCGGTATCTTATACTTTCAAACCCCAGCACATTCTCTTTTGGTGTGAAAAGATTGGAGGTGAGGGACCGGGGCTCTTTCTGAGGTTCCCACTACCAAGTCGCCCCAAACAGCCTTCCTATAGCCCTGGGATTTATGACACTTGGTGTACTTTTGTCATTTCCAGATATGTCTGCAATTCTCTCCAGAATCATAGTCCGTATATCGTATGGGGTATATTCACTGACTCTGCAATTAAAACAGTCTGTCACATAACCAAACCCCTCTGCATTCCAAATTTAAAATATAGCCTGAAGTCTCTATGTCCACTTTATTTATTTAAAAATGAATAAAATTTTAGAAAACATCAAGTACTGCCTAAAGAAATGGGGGGAAGTTTTCCTAAAGTGCTGTTAGCTATGGGAAAGTTTTCATTCTGTCTAAGCAAAGAGTTTCACTAAAGAAATGGTTCTCAACGGAGGCTGATTTTGGTAGCCTGGGAAACACACGGCAGTATCTGGAGACATCATTAATGGTAACTCCTTGGGGGATGCTGGTGGCATCTAGTGAGAATAAGTCAGGGATAATAAACAGTGCACAGGACAGTCACCACCGCAATGAAGACACCCCAGTGAAGAATTACCTGGTCCAAACTTTGATAGTGCTGAGGTCGAGAAAGCTGCATTGAAGGTATACAGAACACTGAAAGCTTTTGTCCTATAGCCGTTTGGATTCTATTGGGGCCAAAACTGGCCAAATGACCATTTCCAAAGAATTCATAATGTCAGCAGGAGAGTCTAATGACCCTTCCCTTCCTCCTGTGGGTCTCAGTTCTTGGTAAGGATGCAAAGAAGAATCTAAGGTCTTACCCATTGCAAGAAAGTTAATTAAGGAAAGAAAGAACAGGTGCCAAAGAATTGGATGAAACTGAGGATACACAAAGAAAGAAAAGAGTGAATACCCCAAGAGATGCCAAGAGAGACAAATGGCCCTCGAGGGCTGCAGTACAGAGTTGTAAAGTCAGGGTTATTTGCATAATCCGGGGGTGGGGGTCATTGATTGACAGAGGCAGGTTATTTACTGAGATGCCCTACTGCGCATGTCCCTCCCATAATTCAGTCTGTTATAATTAGATGTATGTTATTTATCTGGTCCCATCACTTCATGGCAAATAGATGGGGAAACAGTGGAAACAGCATCAGACTTTATTTTCTTGGGCTCAAAAATCACTGCAGATGGTGATTGCAGCCATGAAATTAAAAGATGCTTATTCCTTGGAAGGAAAGTTATGACCAACCTAGATAGCATATTGAAAAGCAGAGACATTACTTTGCCAACAAAGGTCCATCTAGTCAAGGCTATGGTTTTTCCAGTAGTCATGTATGGATGTGAGAGTTGGACTGTGAAGAAAGCTGAGTGCTGAAGAATTGATGCTTTTGAACTGTGGTGTTGGAGAAGTCTCTTGAGAGTCCCTTGGACTGCAAGGAGATCCAACCAGTCCAAAGGAGATCAGCCCTGGGTGTTCTTTGGAAGGACTGATGCTAAAGCTGAAACTCCAATACTTTGGCCACCTCATGCGAAGAGTTGACTCATTGGAAAAGACTCTGATGCTGGGAGGGATTGGGGGCAGGAGGAGAAGGGGACGACAGAGGATGCGATGGCTGGATGGCATCACTGACTCGATGGACGTGAGTCTGGGTGAACTCTGGGAGTTGGTGATGGACAGGGAGGCCTGGTGTGCTATGATTCATGGCGTCGCAAAGAGTCGGACACGACTGAGCGACTGAACTGAACTGAACTGATGAGCGAATTAGGGATGGGGCTCATAAATTGCTTGAGCGGGATTAGGAGGTTATTGGAAGGTTAGCTGAAGTGGCCGCCTCTCTTGTTTCTGTCAGCTAACTTCCTGCCTATCAATAACATTTTAATACAATGCTAGGGACCACACCTGTAAGAAGGGAAGTGAAACGCAACAAGGACTATGGGATATCAGGGCAGAGAAATATCATGGGGAGTTTGGGGTGATTTACTGAGAGGTGGTCCCCGCATGTCCTGCTTAGAAACACACTGGTGAGCTCTGAGGACCAGTTTTCAGGGGCAAAGGAAACAGAGTCCAGAATGCAATGACTTGAATGTCATGAAGAACTGAACATGAAGATTAGTATTTTCTCAGGACTGAAAAATATGTATATTTATGTGTTGGTATATAGATTGTTCATCTAATCAATATATATATATCTATTTTATTATAATATAAATAACACAACAGCTAACAGCTAACAGTTAGTATTGACCACTAACATGTACTAAGTCAGACATTGTGGTGAACTCTTTGCACTGAGTCCTCACCTAAATGTTATCTACTGTCCCATTTTACAGATGAGGAACCTGAGACATGGATATTACAGAGAGAGGTCAAAATCACATGGATGCTAAATGCTACTTCTAAGCCAGATTGGTTGGTAGGAAAGCTCAGGTTCTTATTGACTATCTTATACTCTCTTCCTAGAAATAAAACTTCTTTGTGTACAATCAGAAAGAGCAAGGCAAAGGCTCAAAAATATGGACCCTATGCATAAGGAACCTGCTACACAGACTGGGCTATTACATTCACAGGCATTAAGTGTCTTGATAAAGAGGAGAGTAAGAAGCTGTTGTAACCCCAAGAAGCTTTTCTCAGACCCAAGGGAAGTTCATGCAGAGGCTGTGAAGAGCTAACTCTCTACTCGCTCATTGAGTCTCATAAAACCTCTTTAAATATATCACTGCTATTTAGGTGTCCATCTAAGGATGAATTTTTTATAACATTCTTTGAACTAGAATCAGTTACACAGATGTGTAGACTGGGTCATCCTCAGGGTGATTTATTTAAACAAAAATAAAAGTACAGAAAGAGAACCAGCAATATCTAAAAGTTGAACAAGATCGACATTCAAAGTAATCTGAAGTTGGTCATAGCATCGGTTATAGATTTAACATGTGCTTTTCCATTTATTCCTTCCAACAGCCCTCGAGGGAAGGGAAGATGGCTCTCAATTTGAAGATGAAAAATGGAATTAAACGTAGGTTAAGGGAACAGTTCCCAGCCATTGGCAAGGCCAGAAAGGAGTCAGGATGCAAAACCTCTGACCTGAAATTAATTGGACTTTTTCCTACAGTTCTCCTGCCTCTCGGGAGGATATTTCTTAGTTCAATTCATCAAAAGTAACTGGATTTCCAGTTCTATGGGATCAGACTTAGACATAAAGAAAATGATAACTTAAAGAAAGTATGACAAACACAATTAGGAATATGGATCCTGGAGTTTGCTGAATGTGGGTTTAAACTCTGCCCCCACCACCTTCTAGCTCTGAGGAAGAGTCGCCACACTGCAAGTCATGTCAACTCTTTGGGTCTTTGTCTCCTCATCTGCAAATTAAATAAAAACACTATCACTTCACAAGATTGTTACAAGTATGAAATTAGGAGATGGTGATGTATGCAAAATTGTTTGTACTATGCCCGTCTTTTCCAACTCTTTTTGACCCCATGGACTTTACAGTCCATAGAAATCTCCAAGCCAAAGAATACTGCAGTGGGTAGCCTTTCCCTTCTCCAGGGATCAAACCCAGGTCTCCCACATTGCAAGCACATTCTTTACCAGCTGAGCCACAAGGGAAGCCTGAGAATGCTAAAGTGGATAGCCTATCCCTTTGCCAGCAGATTCCCGACCGAGGAATCCAAATGGGGTCTCCTGCATTGCAGGTGGATTCTTTACCAGCTGAGTTACCAGGGAAGCCCAATTTAGAGCAATAATTCATTAAGTGATAGCTATGGTATTTTTATTATTATAAATTATTATACATTTTTCACTGTAAATATCTAGAAGTTGATTGCTCAAATAAACCACAGGAGCTGGGTATGAAAGACAAATGATTAAAGCAGGCCTTGAGAGATGCAATAGAGGTTGGTGAGAATCGGGGGAAACAGAAACTGCATGCCTGCCCTGTCTTGAAGAATTAAAGCGAAAATAATAACAACAGCAATAATAAAGGCTTCTAAGTACATACAATATATTTCTAGGTTGTGTGGTCCACAGCCACCAGTTTATAATTAATATTCAAATCTAATCCCTGCTGTAATTATGGGGAAAAAAAGCTCCAATGGAAGGAAGAGAATTACTAGTGGAATCACTTTAAATACTTCATCACATCTTTCCGCTATCCTCTCATAAATTTATGAAATCTCAGATATTTATTTATATTTCTTCTTTAATACCAAAGCAAGGGAAATCCATATAATTAGCCCTGAGAAATAGGCAGAGTGAATGGGGGCAACCAAGGAAGAATCATAAAAAACTCTTTCATGAAATATCTTAGTTTTCTTTCTAGGGAATATATTGCTGTTCCCACTGAGTATAAATATCACAAAAGTTTAGATGACAGACCCCCATTAACAACCTTGCTGACATTAAAAATGAAGTGGAAATGAAATGTATAATTTCAAAATCATAAAAACACATGATTTCATCAGCACCATATTCAGAGGTTCTCACCTACGTCTCAGAAGACTGAGGTATTGATCTGACTATGAAACTGTGACAATAAAACAATGCTCTATTGACTGCCCCTGCAGGGTCGCCTAATATCATCTATTGAAGTAAGTTGAATAGCAGAGGGAAAGCGCTGTCCCAGTAATAAGTGGTAATTGCCAGGAAGTGAGGCATTGCGGTCCTCATTGACCCCGCATCCTGATATTTTGATGGATTCTATGTAACTCCATTAGGATTGGCATTGTAATATTACACCCGCTCAGCTGTAGAACAACAGACCTCCGTTTGGATCATTGATTTTTGATTATACAGCTCCTCGGCATACCCCACAAGCAATTCCCATTGCCGAGGCCAGGATAGTGAAGCTGTTGGGGGTAACAAATGAAAGACTCGATAACTCTCAGTTACCTCTGTGGTACTTAGAAAGAGCTGCCTCCTCCAGGAGCCTGCAACAGGAGACAATCAGAACACCCACCTTCTTAGCAGGTGAGAATTAACTAGTCTTTAAGATTGTGTTCACAATATTGTTGTTTAAGTCACTAGGTCGTCTCCAACTCTTCTATGACCCCACAGACTGTAGCCCGCAAGGCTCCTCTGTCTATGGAATTTCCCAGGGAACAATACTGGAATGGGTTGCCGTTTCCTTCTCCAGAGGATCTTCCCGACCCAGGGATCGAACTCACATCTCCTGCATTGGCAGGAAGATTCTTTACCACTGAGCCACCAGGGAAGCCCCATGTCCACAATGAGTACTGCACAATTAGGGTGCAGTTTTTGGAAACAAACTTCATAAGGTACGGATTGAAATTGACTGAATATGCAGTCCACGTCTAGAGTACACTGGTTAGATTTTTGACATCTTCATGATAGTTTCACTTATGTTCTTTGACAATTCATGTCTAGAAGAGATGTTTCCATTTGTGTGTCTGTTCATTCGTTCCTTCACTCATTCAAACAGTGCAACTTATAATTTCACGATCAGTGTTTCTCTTGGTTTGTTGTTCTTAGGGGAGGGAGTAGGAATTCAGATGAATTCTAGAAGCCCATCTCTAAGTTTTTGTGATTTCTGGATAGTTCTTCATATTGGATGTGATTTTCACTGTGTAGCTGCACAAACTTGAGATGATGTTGTGGGGGAAAAAAAATGAAGATAAAGAACTTAATCGAACAGGGAGCTCAGCTCAATGCTCAGTGATGACCTAGAGGAATAGGATGGGAGGGGTGGGAGGGGGGATATATGCATAATATAGCTGACTCACTTTGTTGTACAGCAGAAACCTAGCACAACATTGTAAAGCAATTACACTCCAATAAAAAAGAAAGAACTGATGTGATAAAAGCCTCTTAGGGACAAGTTTCAGAATAAAAGTAGTGAGTGTTCTCTTTTGGCAACTATTCTTCAGTAGGAGAAAAATCTGTGAATACCTTACATGCTTCTTTTAACTCATATATACCTTGAGATTGGGCTCCTTTCTGAGCTATGATAGAATCACGATATACCATAGTGTGTCATAAAGGATCATTTAAAGGTCTGCTTTGTCTTCAAAAATTCCCATGATACATTTCTGTTTGTCTCCTC